>NC_140971.1:53344046-53396546 GCF_056783735.1 Eptatretus burgeri
AACCCCCTCCTGTTTCCCCCCGCGCTGAGATAGTGCGACCAAGGGGGCCCCTTTTCCCACCCCCTGCCTGACACTGTCCGCGAGGCCCGCGGAGAGAGGCGCCATCGCCGCTCCGCGTCTCCTCACCAGACGGGTTGGCGCGACCCGGTCTCGGCCTCAGGCCCGCCTCATCCTTGAGGGTAATTCTTTCCTTGGTTTTGGGTATGTGTTGTCGGCGCCGTCTGTGAAGTAGAATTGTATAAGTGTTGCCGTGTGCTCGGTAGTCGGTATTAGCTCTGCACTGTGTTTTCACTTTTATATTTGCTTTTTGTGTAAATGGAATTGTGTTTTTTTTTTTGTGTGCTTTTGGTGGAATTGTATTTGTGTGCTTCCCGTGTGCCGCGAATAAATGTGCTTTATTGTTGAACTGTTCTCCCGCTTCGCTTCGTCTTTTCCCCCATTGAACCCTCATCTTGCTTCACGTAAAGGGTTGGTAGTGGGCTGAGTACGCCCGATAATTAATCGAACCGTCGAGGTCGACGATAACACCGCTCGGTTATTCTGATAGTACGGAACGGGTCGCAAGTGGCCCGTGTCCGAAGTCGACCTGCGGCGAGGTGCGATCGCCCGGTCTACCCTCCGCGTGGGTACTTAGGTAGGTCGAATTTGGCGAGCAACCCTATCCCACGCGGGGGCTGATTGGCTCGATCGCGGTGAGACCGAAAGGTCCACCCGTGACTGGTTCCCGGCGTTAGTCCGAGAGGGTCACGACTGGATTGTCCGTCCGGTGGGCGACGTGCCGCGATTCGAGTTACGTGGCCGTTCGCACGCCGGCGGGCGCGGAATCCGCAACACTGGTGTCAGGTCGTGCGATACAAATTCATCGCCCTCCTCGCGGCACTGGTATCGGAGAACAGGAAAACGGGCTCTCCTGTCTCCGGCTAAATTCACGGGAATCGGTCCAGGGGTGAGAGAAGCGACCCCCGATTCCCTCCAAATTACGAGCGAGCAAATTAACCCTTCACGAGAAGCAAGATGGCGTCTCAAGGCGAGCGGGAGCCGGGGGTATTAGAAATGTATATGTGCAGTAATGTAGAATCCATGGTCCAGGATGGAATCCCCGAGCAGGAAATGTTGATTGTGCAGGAACACGGACTCGCCCAACTGAACCCAGGGCCCGAGGTGGGTGCGGCAGCGGCCGCGGTGTATGACACCTCCCCCCCCCTCTCCACCAAGACCCTTCCCCAACCCCTGCCGAAACGGCTCACTTGAGTGCATCCGACATGGCCCAGCTATTCACCATGCTGGCACAAATGAATGCGGAAATAAAAAGCATGAACGAAAAGATCGATGCGAGTACACAGCAATTGAAGGAAGAAACGAAAAAGCTGCGGGGTGAGACGCAGAACATGGGCCGATGCCAGCAGGCGGGCATGAAGGCCGTGACAAAGGAAATAATAGTTGAGACAAGGGAGGTAAAGGGTGAAGAGTTGGGAGAGACACGGGAGATAGAAAAAATAGAGGAAAGACTACACGAGGAAGACGGGGTAAGTGACGCACACAAACACACGGAGGTAGTGGAGGATAATGGGGGTAAGCTGGCGGACTGGGTGGAGGACCAGTGCGAGCAGCTGGATGGCCTCCTCCAGGAACGAGGGGAGGGAGTCTGCCCCCTTGAGGCGGATCACGACCAGGTGAGTTCGGTCGTGCTTCGCGAGGTTGAGGGGAGGAGTGCTGTGGACGGGTGCACGGAGAGCTTGGGGGGTATAGAGGCCCCGGAGACCCTTGTGGGGACACGAATCCCCAGTGTGGTTGTCCCTGTGTGTGTGGTGCAAGGTGTGAGTGCGTCCCCGTGTGTGGAAGCGACCCCGTGTGTGAGTGGTGTGGTGGCGATGGTGCCGGAGTGCGTGCTTCCCAGCACGCCGTGTGTGGATGAGGCACCGCGGGTTAGTTCCCCCGCGTGTGTGGATGAGGCACCGTGTGTGAGTGTCGCCATGTGTGTGAATGAGGCACCGCGGGTGAGTGCCCTCGCGTGTGTGGATGAGGCACGGAGTGTGGATGAGGCACCGCGGGTGAGTTCCCCGCGTGTGTGAGTGAGGGGCCGTGTGTGGATGAGGCACCGCGGTTGAGTGCCCCCGCGTGTGTAAATAGTATGGTTTGTGTGAGTAGTGAGGCACACGTGAGTGAAACGGCCAGTGTGGATGAGGCACCGCGGGTGAGTGCCCCCGCGTGTGTGAGTGAGGGACGGTGTGTGGATGAGGCACCGCGGGTGAGTTCCCCCGCGTGTGTGGATGAGGCACCGTGTGTGAGTGTCGCCGTGTGTGTGAGTGAGGCCGTGTGTGTGAGTGAAACGGCCAGTGTGAGTGAGGCACAGCGGTTGAGTGCCCCCGCGTGTGTGAGTAGTATGGTTTGTGTGAGTAGTGAGGCACGCGTGAGTGAACGGCCGAGTGCAAGGGAGACCGTGTGTGTGAGAGAGCGGTATGTAAGGGAGATGTCGGTTGGCATGCGGGAGCACGCAGCCGCGTCTCCCCGTGTGAATGTGATGGAGTGGACTGTGTGCGTCGTAACACGCAGGTATGCGTGTGTTGAATGGAGACGGAGACGGCGACATGGGAGGAAAGAAAGCCGAGTAGCGGCTGTAGTTGTTTCGGGGACCGTGCCGGGTTCACCCAGCAGTGAGCACGAGGTTCGTGCTGTGCAACGCACGAGACCGCCACGTGCTCGCTTGCGAGAGTGAAGTCCCGGTCCGGAAACGCACGCGGTGGATTTGCCGATCCCGCGGACGGACAAAGTTTAGGCAGGTAAATGGATTTGGACCGGACGGGTTCTCCACGCGATCGTGTGTGTTCAGCTCCAACGGGCAAAGCACATGTGTTCGCGTGGGGAACCCCTCGAGACGTGGGGCTTGTGTTTTTTTTTTATGCGCACGGTGACGTCATGGCAGTACGTGTGGTTGGAATCCGGCAGGAGGGGTATCTCTGCCGGATGGTACCGTCCAAGGAGGGACGAGGAACACGTGCAGCTACATGACGTCACGGCCAGGTGCAAAGTGCGCGAGTTCTGAGTTGCCGCGCAGGTGCTGCGCATGAAAAAAAAAAAAAAAAAGCAAGCCTCACTTTCGGGTGCAAAGGATTCCTGGGCAAGGGGTGAAAGACCCCCTTACCTGGGCACAGGATGAAAACTAGTTAGGGGGAAGGGTGAGCTTAGTTAGACCGACTTCATGGGGCAGGGGTAAGTCCTCATGGAGTCCGTGGAATGGATTAGGTAGAGGGATTTAGTGAGCTTTAGGTTGGGAAATAAAATGATTATTTAGAGACCGTGACAGACTTGTGAGTGTGTAGAGGGGACGTAGCTTAGCTACGTAGGTTAAAAGGAACGTGCTGTAGTTTAAGGGACGACGTGGGAGCACGAGTTAGTTAGGGGATGTAGTTAGAAGGATGGCAGAGTTCAGCGGTGGGTGTGTTGAAGAGTTGGAGAGTTGTGAGGTGAGTACATGATGAGTGAGTGAGGCCAGCGGGTCTGTGTGGATGGAGCGAATGGGGAATGCATGGTGCGATGAGTGATTGGGGGGAGGAGTGACTCCCGCCCAAGGGACCCCGGGGTCAGTGTAGAGTGAGTTAGCTGGGTTAGTCAAATTGAAAAATGGAGGTCGTTTTGTTGTTGGTGGGAGTGTAGGCTCGAAACCCATTTGGATGGGTGCAGGAGCCCTGTTGACGGGCTTGGGAGCGTGGCTGCGAAAGGTGAGTATCGCTGAGTGGGTACCCCGGGCACCAGGCCAGTCGGCCGCGGTAGGCCATGGGCCCATGGGGGGCCGGGATAGAGTAGTGGGCACGGGTGCGCCTGCTTGGTGCGGGGGCCCGGGGCGCCATTAGCCGCGTGGGCAGTGTTGTAGGCACGGGTGACCCTCGGAAAGGGGCCCGGGAGGCCGGCCTGCCACGTGTGCGTTTCAGGGGAGGTGCCATGGGGGGCACTCCCCGGTGTTAGGGAGCTGGTAGGCTCAGAGGCAGTGTAGTGCCCGGGGGTGCCATAGCGGGAGAATCGGCAGAGGGTCGTGCCTGCCAAAGGGAGCCACGTGTCCCAGCCAGGAGACCGTGTGAGGGCACGGAGAGAAAATTGGGGGGCGAGGCCCGAAATTGTGAGGACACCAACACAGGCGACGGGAATCTGGGTTGTTAGAACCAATAGTTTAAGCGAGAGGCGCTTGTTGAAAGCCCCGGGGTAGTTTAACTGTTAAATGGATAGGGTAGATTAGGAGATGTACCCCTCCGCACCATCCATCCCCTCGCTCTCGTTGTGGGCCGCTGGACCCACTTTGGGTTAGATCGCCGAACTCTGGGGAGGCCATTCTGAGGCTTCGTTGGGCCTCGGCACAGGACGTTAGCTCTCCCTTATTCCCCTCCGGGAAGGGAACGTAGGGGTTGGGAGTAGGCTAGGTGACAGGATAGGTTAGCCGAACAAAGACGATAAAGGGGGTTAGGGGACGATTTATAGTGGGGAAGTAAAAATAAAAACAACAAAAAAATAAGTTGGGGCTAAATTGGGGTTTGACAAATTAAGGGAGTGGGTATGTACAGTGACAGGCAAAGGCGATAGGTGGGAGGGAGACAGGTAGGTAGGTCCGAGCCCGCCTTCCAAGTGGCCAGCACCACCGCACTCCCTCCACCAACCTCCACTGAACGGCAAAGGCTGGCCAACTTCATCGGCTGGCCATGTTTTGTTTCAAGGCGGAGGCCGGCCAACTCCGTCTGCAGCTGCTGTGCTGCAAGGCCTGTGCCGGCTGGATCGTCTGCAGCTGCTGTGCTGCAAGGCCTGTGCCGGCCAGTTCATCTGCTGGCTGTTTTTCTTCAAGGCCTGTGCCGGCCAGTTCATCTGCCGGCTGTGTTTGCCTGCAACGGCCTGGTTCTGTGGGCTGAGTTTGCCTGCAGCGGCCTTCTTCTGCGGGCTGTGTTGCCTGCTGCCTTTGCCATGCCATGCCCACTGCCCACGTTCACCAGCCCGTTCAATTTTTGCTTTGCCCCCCCCCCTGTTCATTGCCATGTGCGCCAGGATCGTAAAAGCAACAGTTTGCAAGCTGCAAGAACTGCCCTGTTGGCAGCTACAACACGGGCCTGCAGTGGCAGCCCGTGCACCGTGTTTTGCGTCCATCCATTCATCCATTCATTCGTTGTGCTCATTGCGTGTGCCACTTGAGCTGGCACGGAGACTGCGTTTGTGCAGCCCAAGCACCGTTGTGGTTCACTGTGTTCAGTTCAAAAGGGAAGGCCTTGGACTGCGTGTGAGCAGCCAGCCACGTTCCCTGTCACCTGCATTGTTTGAGCCAGAGACTGCATGTGGGCAGCCTGGCTCCCTGCTAACTGCTTTTCTTTTGCAGAGTTCAGTGATCCTGGGCCATGGTTTAGTGTAAAATTTGTAAGTTAAGGTTAAGATGTACTGTACATATGAGTGCGCCCCCGGCATGTCTGTCCTAGCGCCGGCAATTTTATTTAAGTCGTCCGTGTGAGTGAGTTTGTTTAGATAGTTACGCAGCCCTCAGGTTATTTATTTTGGGGACACGAATACCATGAATGTCGCACTCAGGGATCCGTAGGTAAAATGTACTAGGGGAAAACTACACATGATGGCACACGAAAATTTGACGACTCGGGACGAGTCTGTAAAAAGGGGAGGGGGTAGTGTTGTGGTTACCAAATTCGCAAACCACCATTCAGGTCCTTTAGGTGAGGTATCTCGGTAAGTACATGTGTAGTTAGGTCCAAACCCGTTGTCTAGTGGGAATACATGTCATTTATGCGAGCTGCGACTCTTCAGGATAGCCGTTTTTCTTTTACTATCTTTATTTTGGACCAACCGCCATGATTACCACCACAACCACAACATCAACCACCAACCACAACACCGCTTCACCACAACCGCCACGACCTTCACGTCACACCTCGCAACCGTAGCATCGCCACCGTTCTTGCCCCGCTGTGGGTACCGGTGTTGGACTCGTGCAGGGCGCACGTTGAACAGCGTGTACAAAATCACGGATTTTGTGCTTCAAAAACGGATCAAAAACGACACACGCCCACTTTTTGCCGTCCAATCGGTGAGCGAGGGGCGATTTGGCCCCGCCCCCAGAACGATCGATATATGCAAATTTGTGGATCAAAAAGCCTTCACGCCCACTTTTTCTCGGGCCAATGGGGAGCGAGGTGAAAGGTCAAAGGGAGGGGGTCAAAGGCGAAGCTACGGGGGGATAAAAGGCCCGTGTTCGTCAGTCAGGAGAGTCGAGAGAAGAATAGAGTGTGGAAGTCTGGAGCCCGAAGCCTGCAGTAGCTGGAGAAGCTGAAGAGAGTCGAACGAGGAGAGCCCAAAGAAGAGTCCAGGGTGGAGAGTCCAGAGGCGGAGAGGCGGCAGCGGCGAAGGCAGACGAGGGGGTGCTCATGTCGGTGCCAGGAGCTGCACGCCCGAGGGAGGCCGGCAGCGCGACCTGGCCGAGGTGGAGACGCACACCAGGGATAATAAAGATCCTCTATACCCCGAGCATCAGCAACCCCCTCCTGTTTCCCCCCGCGCTGAGATAGTGCGACCAAGGGGGCCCCTTTTCCCACCCCCTGCCTGACACTGTCCGCGAGGCCCTTGGAGAGAGGCGCCATCGCCGCTCCGCGTCTCATCACCAGACGGGTAGGCGCGACCCGGTCTCGGCCTCAGGCCCGCCTCATCCTTGAGGGTAATTCTTTCCTTGGTTTTGGGTATGTGTTGTCGGCGCCGTCTGTGAAGTAGAATTGTATAAGTGTTGCCGTGTGCTCGGTAGTCGGTATTAGCTCTGCACTGTGTTTTCACTTTTATATTTGCTTTTTGTGTAAATGGAATTGTGTTTTTTTTTTGTGTGCTTTTGGTGGAATTGTATTTGTGTGCTTCCCGTGTGCCGCGAATAAATGTGCTTTATTGTTGAACTGTTCTCCCGCTTCGCTTCGTCTTTTCCCCCATTGAACCCTCATCTTGCTTCACGTAAAGGGTTGGTAGTGGGCTGAGTACGCCCGATAATTAATCGAACCGTCGAGGTCGACGATAACACCGCTCGGTTATTCTGATAGTACGGAACGGGTCGTTTAAGTGGCCCGTGTCCGAAGTCGACCTGCGGCGAGGTGCGATCGCCCGGTCTACCCTCCGCGTGGGTACTTAGGTAGGTCGAATTTGGCGAGCAACCCTATCCCACGCGGGGGCTGATTGGCTCGATCGCGGTGAGACCGAAAGGTCCACCCGTGACTGGTTCCCGGCGTTAGTCCGAGAGGGTCACGACTGGATTGTCCGTCCGGTGGGCGACGTGCCGCGATTCGAGTTACGTGGCCGTTCGCACGCCGGCGGGCGCGGAATCCGCAACAATATATATATATATATATATATATACATATATATATATATATATATATATATATATATATATATATATATATATATATATATATATATATATATATATATATATATATATATATATATATATATATATATATATATATATACATATATATATATATATATACATATATATATATATATATACATATACATATATATATATATATATATATATATATACATATATATATATATATATATATATATATATATATACATATATATATATATATATATATATATATATATATATATATATATATATATATATATATATATATATATATACATATATATATATATATAGTTCCATTCATAATGAATATCTGATTCATTGAGCCACCGACACAGATTTATGGCAATCCTCTTGTCAGCGATTAATTACTGAGAGTATTATGTGATGTTTCCATCCAAATGTCATGGTGTAATGGTCTGTTTATTGCATCAAATCATGAAAACTTCTAACCTATCCACAATTCATAAAAATAGAGGCAATACCCCTGGGCACTCACCTGGTAGAATAATGATAATGAAGAGGAAGTCAATGTGCGGACGGAATCTGAAAAATGTAACTACCAATGAACCCATGTTGTCGCAAATACCTATTTATTTTTAAATATAGTGTGAACAAACTTTCGTGTATCATGGGTGAAGAATGTTGTCGTCAAGTTTCATTGAAATTGTGTGTGTAGTTTCGGAGAACAGAGCAATTACCTATTTTGGGAGCTCAACCCCCCCCCTGCCGCCTCCCCTGCGGATCCACTTAATCAACGCAGATCATGTTGCGGTCGAGACACTGGTACATCATGGGTGAAGAATGTTGTGGTCGAGTTCATCAAAATTCTGCCTGTATTTCAGAGAAGAGAGCAAATACCTATTTTGGGAGGTCAAACCCCCCTTCCCCTGTTCACCCCCTTGATGAGGGCAGATTTTGATGCAGTTGATAAACTTTGCTACAATACACGTGATGAAGGTTGTGGTCAAGTTTCATCGAAATTGTACGTGTAGTTTCGGAGAAGAGAGCAAATACCTATTGGGGGGGGGGTCAAAACCCCCCTGAAGACCCCCTCAATGAGCGCAGATTTTGATGTGGTTGATACACTTTGGTACATCACGGATGATGAATGTTATAGTTGTTTCATCAAAATTGTGTGGTGGTTTCAGAGCAGTCTACAAATACCTCTTTTGGGGGGGTCAAACACCCTCCCCCCTGTTTACCCCATTAATGAATGCAGATTTTGATGCAGTCAATACACTTTGGTACAACACATGTAAGCAAGGTTGTGGTCAAGTTTCGGCGAAGAGACACCTCTGCAAACACCCTTAATGAGTGCAGATTTTGATGCAGTGGATGCACTTGAGTACATCACTGGTGAAGAATGTTGTGGTCAAGTTTAATCCAAATCATGTGCGGATTTTCAGAGAAGAGAGCAAATACCTATTTTGGGGGGTTTAACCTCCCCCATCCGTAGATCCCCCCAACGAGTGCAGATTTTGATGCGGTCGATACGTCTTGGCACCGGCGTAGCCATGCTGAGGCAGACGAAGCAGTTGCCTCGTCGTCGCTCATTTCCTGAAATATGATCTGGCCTGAGCCCTTTGGCCATCTGAGCTCCCATTTTGAGCATTGAAATTAGCCAAGAATAGGTTTCTGGGCATCAAAAATTCATTGGCTTCTGGGGTCTTGAGAGGCTTCCAGACCCATCGCCGTAATGGCTTCGCGCTGTTGGTGCTCACAACGCTGCGCTACGCGCACCGTCACATCAACCAAGTTCACCTCTTTTCGCCTCCGCTTTTGGACCTCTGGCTACGCCCCTGCTTGGTACATTACGGGTGATGAAGGTTGTGGTCACGTTTCATCTAAATCCTGTGTGTAGTTTTGGAGAAGAGAGCAAATACTTATGGGGGGGGGAGTCAACCCCCCTGTAACCACCCCCCCACTCACAATGAGCGCAGATTTTGATGCGGTCAATCATCCTTGGTTAGGCATCAGCTATGAAGCCTGTGGCCAAGTTTCATTAAAATTGTGTGTTTGGTTGTAGCGATAATGACTGAAGTGTTTACGGACTGACTGACTCACTCACTCACTCACTCACTCACTCACTCACTCACTGATGGACACTGCTCGATCGCATAAGCTCACTGGACTAAAGTCCAGGTGAGCTAAAAACGAAAAGCATCGTGAGGCAGTTTGGCAGTGAAGCCATCTGTCAGTCCATGAAGACGACATGCCTATTAATCACGTCCTGTTTGAACGTTAATCCTAATGACCCTGAAGACCCCTAAAGACCCAAAAGATCCCAATAACCCAAAAGTCCCCAAGGACCCAAAATCCCTTGAGGACCCAAAAGACCCCGATAACCCAAAAGTCCCCAAGGACCCAAAATACCACGAAGACCCAAAAGTACCCAAGGACCCAAAATGTCAAGAAGACTCAAAAGACCATGAAGACCTTGAAGACCCAAAAGACCATGAAGCCTTGCCCCCCCTGCTCTCTCTGCGATTTGTCCCAACCACATTTCCACAGGGCGCTCAAGGTCCGCCAACAACCCCCTTCTGGTAAAACTACCAAAATCACGAATCACTGCTCATCTTCACTCTTTCATTCCTCTTTTTTCCCGCCTTTGGAATAAACTTCCTCACTCTATTCTTTCCCATTCTTCCCTCCAGGCTTTCAAAACAGCTGTTCACCACCACCTCTTATCTTCCCCCATCCAAATCCTCAATCTTTTCTACCCCCGATAATCCACCCAAGCCCACTTCCTTCAATTCTCCTGCTTTCCTTCCTGAAAGTCCCTGTAATGTCCATCTTCTCTTCGCCATGTTCCCCGTCCCATCCCCATCCCTCTCCCTTCCACAGTTCACCTGTGTCTGTTCCCCACTGTTTTGTCCCTTCCACTCCCGCCCCTCTTGTCTCATGCCTCCTTGCTGTGAGTTGTGTGTTAGCTCTCATACGAGCCTCGACCAAGGTATACAAAAAAAAAAAAAAAAAAAAAAAAAAAACCCAAAAGTCACCAATGACCAAAAAAGACCCTGAAGACTCCGAAGACCCAAACGAGCCCAAAGACCCAAAAGTCCCAAAATATCCAAAATGAAATACAAAATAACCAATCAGCAGCTTTTAAAACGTAAATGGGAGATAGACTACGCACAGAGACAGCACGGCCATGATGCATTGCTTCTTTTATATATCACACAAAGATCTCATTTTTACTTTTCACAACACAAAGTGAACCCTGCCGTGTGATGAAGCACATCTTCGTGTGGTTCTCTTTGCATTGTGAATAGGACTAAATGTATTTAGTGGCACCTATATCGGTTGACAGGGTACAAAAACACCTGCCTTTGTGTGTCCTCATTGGCGTAGGAGGAAATTGCTGTATCCACTCATTCTCACACTTCGACTGTACAACCACATCCATGAAAGAGTAGCATTACGGTATTTGTATCCAATTTCACGAAATTATGGCAATGTTCACGAAGGGGCCAAGATGTTCACCATAATTCATAGCTCAACTTGGCAAATACCAGATGCTCAGATAGGGTCCCTAAAGAGATCTAGTCGTGCACACCCAAAACATAGGCAGGAGAAGGCCACTTGAATTGAATGGAAATTTTCGTCGACGAGAAACTGGGCCTTGATGAGTCCAATGCGTGGCACTCCGATTGCTGATCGGCATTATAATAGTGTGTGCTGCTTTAAAATAAGTTACAGATGGAAGCAAAAGCGAGCCGTTAGATATGCCATACCCTGGGGCCAAAACACTTCGTTTTCAGTCGCCTGAAACAGACGAGGCCTGACAGGTTTTCGTGGCAGAACGACCTGACTTAGCGGCAACCCATGTAATGTTGTTATAGAAGGAAGGTACAGTAGTTACATAAAAACCTCAGAATTGGTAAATGCTATAATGCCAATTAATTTGGTGAAATGGCAAAGTGCTCACCAAAATAGACACAAGGTCAAAATAAAGCATCATTTTTCTTTTATTCTAAATCTTTATACACAGTCTGTTTACATCTAAAAGTGATAGGCTATTAGAAAGCAACATTCCATCACTTCATAAAAGGGATCTGCAAAAAATCAAGTGACCAATCATCACCTGTCACTTGTTTTGCATAACAATAAAATGGGAAACGTTTATATTATTTACGAACAATAAATGCACCTTCGGGTTGGCAAGATGCTCACCCCCCCTCTGAGATATCAAGCCTGGGTTTGAATCTTGGCCCAGCTATACACTGCCATCCTGGTGTTTCAAGAAGCACTTCATGAAAATCTAATCTCATCATTTTGGCCCCATCTCTCAATAGTGAAGAATCACTTCAAAAATGAAAAACTTCTTGGATACGGATTCGGATCTTCACCAACCTCGAATTAATTCTTCCTTATCACAGACCCAACCTGTCCATCAATTTTCATCTGAATTTGTCCACAACTTTTTGAGATTATTATTCTATGTATTGGTTTGAGCCCTGTCACTCAATGGTGAAGAATCACTAAAAAAAAATTATAGTATCTGCATCCGGATCTTCACCAAAATCGAATAATTTCATCCTTGTCACACACCCAACCTGTCCACCAAATTTCGTACAAATCCATCCATAACTTGTTGAGATATCTTGCTCAGAGACACAGACAGACAGACGACAGGGGTGAAAACAGAACCTTCGTCGCTTGGCTTGGCTCCAATGGAAGAGTTTGGCTCGTGAGAAGAAAAGGAAATGACACAAATGACAAACATGATCGACTTTCCTTTGATATGAATGTCCAGTAATGATTTTGGGTGAGTTTCCTTGCAGTTTCATCATGTCTTATTCCACAAGCAGTGTCAGCACGTGTAAGTCTTGATCGAGAAAGCCTTTATGTGGAAAAGGAACCTTCCTCATGAGACATGCTAATGTAAAGTCTCCTCCGCTCCATCACATATCGTATGTAATACTGCAAATGAAATACTTTTATATACTCGCTTTAAGTCATTTGCATTTGATTTTCATGGGTCGCTTGCAAAGGTCATTTACAAGGAGAGCTTGTGACTTGTACAACTGTGAGGTGTTTCTGATCTTTTTGTGTCCATCAAAGGGATTTCTCATCAATTGTTTATTCCTTTAGCATATTACCATGTGATACCAGTAGTAATGCGAAACTATGTACTACCCATATAACCGAAAAAAACAACTCATTAATGTAGTACCATGGAAACAAACATCCAAAATGTGATGGTGCAGAGATTTGAAGTAGGAACTAGGCCTTGGGGACCACTTCCCTTTGAGCTGTCTCATCTGGGTTCCATTCCGAATGCAACTATAAATTGTCGGATTGCCGCTTTCACAGGCTGGGTGTTGCATCACAAATCGCACCATCCATGAGATGGATGTTCAGCTGGTTGTCCCATCTGCTAGCATTCGACGGTGGACATAAATGATCCCACCAGTAACGAGTTAGCCCTGCGATAATTTATCAACTGGTGAACACAGGGGAGTTACTGCAGGAATCCTGAACGAATTACAAATTCCTACCCTGACTACAATTGCGAAAGCAAAAGCAAACCACCAAGTGGAATCCTTGCTAAGAGACTGCATTGGCAACCTAACTTTGAGCATAACACCAGAGAGCCAGACCATGGAAATGGTTTCTCTTTCGTGTTCTTCTAGGTACAGGAAGTAAGAAAACCTTTGCAACAATTCCTGTTTTTTTTTTTTCATTCAATGATAGTTAAGTGGAATTTGGTCAGGGTGCTGGTGATCTTGCCAACTCATCATGAAGGATACTGGGGAATCTTTCACGTCCCCCGACTAATGCTGGTAGACATGGCATCTCGTTTAACATCCATCCGAGGGACTGCAAACACATAGATGCCTCACCCTGCATTCAAAATATCAAGAGGACAATTTATAGTTGGATCGACATTCAAACCCAGACAAGCCAGTTGACAGGCGAGTAGTGCATCACTCCATGCTATGCTGCCAACCTAAAATCAACTAGATGGGATTCATAGAATAAATACTTACCACACACAGTCTTGAGATGGACGTGGTGTGAGCCAACTCTTCTGGCGGCACCTTTTCAATGAAAAAAATAATTCAAATCAAATGGAAGACCAAATAAAATCGGTACTGCTTTGGAGTCATCAGAAGGAACCTAAACAAGCAAAAATCAAAGATGAAGTCATCAGGAGGAACCTGGATAGGATTTGGGTTTTAACTGCTACTCCACTGCCCTCAAAACCATCCGGGTGCAACCAAGTGAGCATTAGTTAAAAATTTAATCCAAAAGAACACAGATTCAAAAAATTTAATAATTCTGGCTGCCAGACCATGTGTCTGATCAGGTTGAAATTTAAAACATATTCCCCATAATAACGAGATCATAATTTTGAAGTTTCATGTCAATTGATGCAGCGGTTCAAGAGATAATTTTTTTAAATATTCCTTCAATCCAATATGGCTGCCAAACCATGTTACCTATCAATTATTCATGAAAACCCTGCTATTCCAAAGGCTTGGGGAACATATGTGTGAAGTTTCCCCTCTATCTGTCTCGCCGTTCTGGGGAAGAAGGTTTTTAAAGGTTTTTGGGGAAATCCAATATGGCTCCCAAACCATATGACCTATGACATCATAGGTGGAAAACTTTTTGTTCCTCATGGATATGTGATCTTACTTGTATAGTTTCTCCTCGATATGTTCAGCCGTTTTGGAGAAGAAGATTTCTGAAGGTTCTAATATATAAATCTCTTCTTAACCACTGATTAGAAAGATATGTACTGATCTGAAATCAAAAATCTAACTTATAAAATCGAACCACTGATCTAATGTATATAAATATTTAATATATAAAGCCCTTTATAACCACTGACTGACTGATATTAAAGATCGGGACCTTTCAAGTGATGTAGAAAGCTGAAATTTTTCGTGCCGATGGACATCGAAACTGGTACACCCGAAAAAATCACAATCATCGTACAACATTCATAAATGAAAATAGAAATAAATGAAAAAAAATTAAGAAAAATGCAGGTGTGCGACCTGAGACAATAGGGAGGCATGGTAATTTTGTGTGCCAATGGACATCGAAGCTGATACACTGGGGAAAAAAAATCACAGAATCGTCGCGCAACATTCATATATGAAAATATAAATAAATGAAAAAAGTAAATGAAAAGAAATGACTGAAAATCAAATGCAGATGAGCGACCCAAGACAATGGGGATACACAGTTCATATGCTTACACAATGTGTAAGCACACCCTGCGTGTGTGTGTGTGTGTGTGTGTGTGTGTGTGTGTGTGTGTGTGTGTGTGTGTGTGTGTGTGTGTGTGTGTGTGTGTGTGTGTGTGTGTGTGTGTGTATATATATATGTATATGTATATGTATACGTATACGTATATGTATATGTATATATATATATATATATATATATATATATATATATATATATATATATCTATGTATATATATGTATATGTATATATATAAATATATATATATATGTATATGTATATATATATATATATATATATATATATATATATATATATATATATATATATATATCTTTCTTTCTTTCTTTCTTCTTCTTTCGGCTGCTCCCTTTAGGGGTCGCCACAGCGGATGATCCGCAAAGTGATTTGGCACATGTTTTACGCCGGATGCCCTTCCTGACGTAACCCTGGTCGCCTCTTACGACACAGGGATATGGTACACCTATTTTAACCGGGGTATACAGCGGCCCAGTACATTGGTACTCATTTCGCCGACCTCGGAAGGATGACAGGCTGAGTCAACCCCTCTTCTTCTTCTGCTTTCGGCTGCTCCCGTTAGGGGTCGCCACAGCGGATCATCCGTATGATCCGCATAGTGATTTGGCACATGTTTTACGCTGGATGCCCTTCCTGACGCAACCCTGGTCGCCTCTTACGACACAGGGATATGGTACACCTATTTTAACCGGGGTATACACCGGCCTAGTATACTGGTACTCATTTCGCCGACCTCGGAAGGATGACAGGCTGAGTCAACCCCCTGGTGTATTAATTCAGTGGCCCAACGTGGCTTGAACTCGGACCTTTTGGATCCCAAGCCGCTGCCCTAACCACTGCGCCAACACCAGGTGTATATATATATATATATATATATATATATATATATATATATATATATATATATATATATATATATATATATATATATATATATATATATATTGCTGTCAAACCACATGATCGATGTCATATATTTTTTTCTGTTGACCAGTTTATCCATAGATGACCCTCCAAAATTTTCATAATGATCGGATGTAGTGTTCAACGTATGCAATTATGATGTCATAACGAAGTCACCTGTGACATCATAATTTTAAAAATCACATTTATTCCCCATGAGCAATACTTGACAGGTGCCAAGTTTCAATTTTTTTCATTGAGCAGTTTCAGAGATACAGAGGTCCAACTTTTCTCCTTTTTTTCCGACATGGCTGCCACACCTCGTGACCTATGATGGTACAATTATCATTAAAAGATTTTACCTGAGTAGTCGCATCTATGGTCAAAATTTTTGTCAATGCTACAAACAGTTCCAAAGAAATGTAGACACGCACATACACACATACGCATGTAGGGGACCGATCACTTAACCCCGCTTTTTGCTTAGCGAGTGCGGGCTAGTGATGGTGTTAAAATCAAACTGAATTGACCCCAGTAACTTCTTCTTGCTTGCTTATGGCCAATATGAGGTGTGCTAAAGTTGAATGTCTTGGTTCTACAACTATGTGGCTGCTGCATGGGTGAGTTGCTGGAGGGCTAAAAGTCCCCCTGATCGCTGCTGCAAGGGAGAGTGTGACGTGATGTGCTCCATTGTAGGGATTCCTCTGCAGTTGCAGAGCACATCCAACCTCATCCTCCATCAGTGGAGGGTGCTGCCACAACGGCCAGTGTGGAGCCTGTTGAGGGCTGTCCATTGCCTACGTGGGAGTGTGAAATAACTGAACTAAGCAAGATAAGTTGATTCACCAGGTGACAAGATAACTCAGGGGTAGAACACTTACCTTTGGTCTCTCTCGTTGAGTTTGATTCGCAACCAGACTATAATCTTTCTCTCCCTGGTGATTCACAGGCAGGGCATTGCAAGTCAGATGTGCCATCACCCATTATTCACTGCTGGACGTTCAAGACTCCTGGTATCACCCAGTCATATGTCAAAAGGTATACCTTTTGAATGAGTAGACCATTCTATGTTGGTCTCCTTGTTAAATTCCAAAGCCCTGCCCTGACTATCATGCTGATCAAGGCAATGGCAAACAGCTTGAGGTATTCTATGCTTATGAACTGCTTCGGTAGTGACTCTGGAAGGAGTATAACCATGCTGTTAAACCTACGATTATCATGCTGGAACTGCGTTGAGTTCACAGGCCGTGAATATTATTCTTATCATTTACAAAGATAAACTAATCAGATTTTAAGGAAAATTACCATAATGGAGCCATCACTGAGATCGATAAAAGCACCAAGAGTTTCACAAGTATGGTCGAAAGGTCATTAAGTGGGGAAGGAAGTTTTTAACTACCTTCAAGGGAATGTTTCAATGCAATTTTTTGTTCATTACAGCATATATAAAACTAGAGGGGGAGCACTCGGTAGAGTGCAAAACCTCCACCGCCAATACTGCGAGGTCACTCAAGTGAACCTGATATCCTATTCATTCAATTTGACGTCAACATTTATCACAGAGTTATAGTTAGAAACTTTCCCTTTTACTTTTAACTTTTACATACTCAATTAATTCGTCATAACTAGATTCCTTGAGACAGAAATTGATTTTACATGGGTATATACACCTGAAGTTCAAAATCAGCTGCAATTATAATTTTGCCATGTTGTTTGTTGGAAATCACTTATAACATGTAGAAATGCAAAAAAAACAAAATCGAAATTTTGTTGAAAAAAAAGTTGCAAAATTTTTTTTTTCTCTAACAATTTTTTTTTTGGTTGGAAATCACTTAAAACATGTAGAAATGCAAACAAAAAAAAAATCAAATATTTTTTCAAAATGGCCACCATAGCGGCCATATTGGACTTTGGACCAAGTCCAAAATCTAATGGCATGGTCCTTGGACCATACCTAATCCCCCCACCAAGTTTTGTCGAAATCAGTCGAGGAGTTTTCCGTAATGCTGTTCACAAACAAACAAACAAACAAACAAACAGACAAACAAACAGAAAGGGGTGAAAACAGTAACCTCCGATCTTCGATGGCGGAGGATAATTAGGTTTCTTACGATGAGTTACGGAATGCCATAACACGGTATCAAGGTATCAATTACACTAAATCCCTTCTTCTACCACATATTCCATTACACCTGCTAATAGATAGTATTTTGCTTGATCACACATCGTGCATTCGTCCAGAAACTCCTTCCTTGTGAACCTCTCAAAATCCAAGTTGACATGCTCACCTTCCCTCCATTGTTCTTCTTTTCTTTTACACGTAGAACCTCTTTCCTCAGTCTGTTCAATCCTACTCTTTCCTCCATGGCTTGAACTCGGCAGTAAATCACAACCTCGGGTCATTGTCATCCGTGATCTTTTCTGTCGTCATTGATCCTCATCATTTATACTTGCATGACATTGCTGTTTTCCCCACCTTCTTCTCTCCTGTTCATTCATCCTCTTCTTGTGTTCAACTGTTGTCCAACTGCCCCAGTTTTAGTGCATTGCATTCCATTCTACCTTCTGTGGCCTCCCTCTTCCATGAGCCTAGATTATATATAAACTAATCATGTCATGCCTGGAACACATCTTCACTGCATCACTTCCACGATATGCTGGCCACACCACCACAGATACAATGAAAAAGGAGCAAACAAGAGCAGACAGGTACAAATAGATGAAGACAGCCAAACATGCATCAGACTGAAAACAGGATAGACAGGCATTCAGAGAGAGTTGATGAGGGATGAGCCAAGCATTTTAAGAAGAGTCTGCCCTCGTCTATATCAGAATAACATGTTTGCAGTTTGAATTGTTTTTTCTGTCATTCTCTCATTTCTCCCCCTGATCTCCACATACTCCACCCCCTTCCCCACCTTCATCATTCCAACCGAATACCTCTTGAGCCAAGATAGAGTGTAAAGAAACATACCACTCAGTAAGATATGCAGTTAGAATGCTTTTCCATGACTAGCCGAGAAAATGAAATAATAATAACCATTCCTTTTACGCCGTGAGGTGTATAGGAGCTGCCGAGGCAGTTTGATTTGGCTAAGGAGCATAGTTCTGGATAGGTCGACACTCTGACGTAGGATACTCCAACTCAAAATTACCCCAATAATCTGGTACTCATTTTGACGACATCAGAAGAATGACAGGCTGAGACAACCCACCTGGTGTTATTTCAACAGGTGACAGGGGCTCAAACTGAGGACCCTTATAGCTTAAAGGTCCACAGAATCAGAAAATCATGTTTGGTTTAATGACTAGATATGGCTTCACTTAAAACGGAATCGTTATTTTCGTGACTAAATATCTTTAAAGAAAGATTTTAATGTTATTTGGTACCCTTGTATGCTTGATTGGCCCCATCTCCCCAAAAAACGCTCCATTGGCTCTGCCCCTGCCATGACGTCATCTCGAGCACGTGTTCATACACTTATGGTCTGACATCACCTTCTACATACAGTGGGGCAACTTAGCATAACAATTGTGCATTTTGTGAGGAAAGCACCAAATTTGGCACACCTAACATATTATGAACAGATTTGGATATTGGGCCATCTCAAATTCAGCCGCTGATGGCTTTGGCAGCCATTTTCCACTGCCATTAAAAATTTTGAGATGGCCCAATATCCAAATCTGTTCATAATATGATAGGCTACTAGTGTGCCAAATTTGGTGCTTTCCTCACAAAATGCACAATTGTTATGCTATATTTAGCTAAGTTGCCCCACTAATAATGATTTTGACGATTGTCGTCATCTCGGGATTCTCGATTAGAAAATTCTTCCTTCAAATTCCCTTTCTGACGAGTTTGAAGTGAGTTGTGCGGCCGTTATCCATTGCATGATGACAATCGAATCTTTCCCTCGATTACGTCATGGCAGTTTATCTGGAATTTTTAGGGGTGATACCCGATGGGTTTGCCGTTTTAATTGTAACACCTCAAAAAATATTAGAATTTAAAACCACGTTCAGTTCTTTGTTTATTACTTAAAAATCAATATAATCACATCAAAAAAATTTTGTTTTGTTTCTTTTTTTGCTGATTATGTTGACATTTAAGTCCACAGAACCATTAAGCCACCTGAACCATTAAGCCAACACCAGGCATGGATGACAAAATCCTTCTGATCAAATGAACTCGCAATTAGGAAATATATATATATATATATATATATATATATATATATATATATATATATATATATATATATATATTTCTCTATCTCTATCTCTATCTCTATCTCTATCTCTATCTCTATCTCTATCTCTATCTCTATCTCTATCTCTATCTCTATCTCTATCTCTATCTTTATCGCAGTCTGTGGCTGCTGGTTGCATCATTGGTTAGGACGAAGCTATGCCGCTGATGCAGTGTCCCCCTTACCAGTACACTGGTGCTCATTTTGCCGACCTCGGAAGGATGACAGGCTGAGTCAACCTCCTGGTGTATTTTAATTCAGCGGCTAATGGGACTTGAACTCAAGACCCTAGGATCCCAAGCCACCACCCTAACCACGAAGCCAACACCAGGCTTGGAAATCCGACTGAGAGTACACTCACGACAATGCAAGCATTTTCATTTTTTGAATTATTCCTAAAGGCAAGTTTGATCTGCATTAGATGGCTTTGTTGATCTGTATTGCAAGCACATTTCTTGGCATGCAATTAATTGAAGATATTCATTAAAAATATCAATGATCAGACCAAAATTTCATCTTTCCATTCCAGCAACTCGTTTGGCACCAAACGTTATTTAAATTTTTATATTTTTTACTACATTTTTATATTTCTGCATTTATTTATATATTTACTTCATTGCTTATCTTTTTGAATGGGTTGGCATCCAAACATCATCACCTCAACGATGGTTTGTCGACCTGAAAACTGTACACAGAAGTTTATGATCGGAACGATAGTCAAAAACAAACAAATTAAAAACAATCTGAGATTCTCACGAAGCAAACATTGATAGCTAAATGGCCTCATTGTACATGAACACAAAATCGGCCAATTGTTTGGGAATCACACGTTCCGAATATTATGCTGTCACACTGCTGGTGGAGGATTGATGCAGCAGGGCGTCATATGTACAGCGAGAGGGGACTAAAAGGAGGGTCAAGCTCTCAAACATGCAATAAAAATAGACAATGAAGGGGATGCTTGTGTCGGGGGGGGGGGGGGTATAAATCACGCCTGAGATGTGCAATCCAGTTCGGAGAGGAAAGAATGAGATAAAATGCTTAATTGATGTTCTCCGTTCAGGAGTCGAAACAAATGACCTAGTCGAGTATATTGATTGATCAAGATTGACCAAGTTTGGTGCATCCCTGTTAATCTCCGCCTGGTTGTAGACAAATGATTATTTTAAAAATTATGCCATCCATGCAAGCTCTCAGAATCGAGTGTGATGCACCCTGGTGCACCTCATTTTCAGAATTTCCTGCTTCATTTCCATGAGGCTCTGCAAAAATTCGAAAATGTTCCATATACCTCCCCTTGCCTGATGACAGTGCACCAGGATGTTCTCCAACTATTATGCTGTGACAGGCAAGCAGGAGTTTCAGTGTTTCACAAGCACAATGAGCTTTTCATTACATATGTGTATACTACACAACGCTTCTAGACTCTCAAGGATTTCGAAAAATAACAAAAATACAACTTTTAAACCACACATGCATAATTATTATAATGTGTTTTGCCACATGTGCCATTTTGAAAATTTCCAGTTAAAATTTCCCTGGTACTGCAGAACTGCTGAAGTTGGATTTCATTCACTTGTTTTTCTGTTAAAAAGCAACCTGCGTTTCATGATATTGAGGCACAATGCAATTATAAGTTTGGGTGCACCATTAGTTAGATGTTTAGCGAATATTCTAGAATATACGACCTGGAATTCTCCAGACAATGTTTTGAGCTCGAACATGCATATTTCAAAAGCATCATTCAATCTTGGCTCACTTGTGAAGGTCATAAATGACACCAGAGTAATTTTCACAGGGATGAACCATCAGTATTAATGGATAGTTGTATGAATAATGGATTTTAACAACTAAAAGTTGATAGGAGTGTGTTTGCCTTTACCTCCGTGGGAAATGAGGTGTGGTTGACAAAGGCTAACGCTCGAAAGGTCAGCCACGCCATCCTTGCCACATGGGGGTAAGGGGGGGGTGTAAACATACTCTTCTCGACCTTCAGTTGATAAAAATCCATTGTTTATCTTGTCTGGCTGACACAGACTTCACAGAGACAAGGATTCGGTTGTATGAATACCAACCAGTGGGATTTCTTCATTGGAGAATTCTGAGGCCCCATTCACATCGCCCCAGCTTCCAGCAAAATGCCGACATTTTGCACCAACTTCCTGGCACCGCTTTGATGAGAATGGTAGCTAAAACCAATGCCGGCAATTCATGGATTACAATGCAATGGGCAATGCCGGGATTTCAATGCCAGCATTTTTGGTGTGAAAATGGCTGAAGGTTCTCAGAAAACTTACCAGAGTAGAACAAGCAGTAGTTTGGGCTGAAAAAAATCTCTGCTTGAAACAACCAAAGAAACAACCCTGAATTAGAGATATGCAGATCGGTATATTAAACCTCAGTGTTAGTTATCTCTTTCTGCCTTAAAGGGGAATCCCAACAGTCAAGTTTCATTTTTAAGATGGAGCGAGTTGTTGAAATTCCAAATATATTTCTGCTTTGCACACATAAATGCACTCAATATGTTTGAAGAGATATTGGGGTTCAAAATTAGAATTCTACAGTTTAGTTATTTTATGCAAATGAGTTTTGATGATGTCACAAAGGGAACCCAAGCTAATGAGCTAACATTATGCTAAAATTATTCCACAACAAAAGATCCAACCTCTTTGTAACCTATAACATTGCTGATTTGTAGCAAAATATAAACGTTAATGATTTGATTTCAAAAAATATTATTTTCGGAAATATAGTGATGAAAGCAACCATTTTCTCCGAGCTTTATTTTATGGTTGATGCAGATTGATAAATTATAATTGCTGAACGTGTTGTGACAAGAGTCTAAATGATTGATATTCAGTGAAAATGGCGGTCCAACTGTTTCTATTTCTGAAACACTGTATAATCATTATGAATTGGTTGCTATGGTAACTGTCTCACAAACAATTGGTGAACAATTTCCACATGTAAGTAAATGTAATATTAATGTCACAAATAGTAAGGAAGTGAGATCTTATATTGTACAGGAAAGAAAATATACCAATATTTGTCTGTCTATTTGTCTTTGTTTTCTTCAGTGACATTGGTGCTCATTTGTAACTTTCACACTTCTTTATACTTTTCACATTTCTCTTTATTCATTCTTTCATTCTTGCTTTATATTTTATTTTTGTTCATTTTCCTCACTTTTATCTCTCCCCCACTCCTAATTTGTCTTTATTTATCTATCTGTCTCAGGAGAAGTGAATTTTTACAATTCTTTTTTGTAAGGCCCACTTGGCTATGCCGAGGTGGGTTTGGGGATGGAGGAGTAACAGATGAAACCCGAATCCTATCTTCCACCTTATGACTCCTGATATAGATTCCTCCTGATGACTCCATCTTTGCTCTTTGCTTATTCGGGTTCCTTCTAATGACACCAATGCTGTATTTGGTCTTTCATTTGATTTCTTACAGAGGTTGTACCGAAAAGCAAAACCTTTTGAATGGAACTACTGTATCTCAGCAACCTACAGGAATATTCTCATAAAATAAACACCCAAATTATCAGAATGACAATGGCAATCAAACATATTTATTACAACAATGATGATTTTCCTTTAGAGTTCATCTCTAAGGCTTCCTCACCAAAACATAATTAATTTTTTTTTCATTTTGTTTACAGGTTCGAACACTCATGGAGGATCTGCAGCACAAGTCACAAACATAAATGCAAGCCATCACATGAGCCAACACCAGACTTGATTCCAGATAAACGTAGCCGTTGAAAATGGAGGAAGTGGCGTAACCACTCATTGCTCTCTGGGTACTGGTAATATCATCTTGGGACATTGCTTTTTTCCTCACTCATCGGGGAAATTGAGGAGAAATATCCATCCTCCCTATGGATGTCAATCGATGGGGTTTGTCCATGCACTATATTTTAAATGCTGAGCTTCTATTGAGGAAACAGCATGTATCATTTATGAGGTCTTTGGTCAGAGTAAGAATTGAGTTGCCAGCCTCCGAGACTCAGAGCAAATTCCTTAACCGCTAGCAAATATAAATCGTCACTTTGCTGATGGGAATATTAAGATGTGTGTGTGGGGGGGGGGGAGAAGGGGTGGGTGGGAGGAGAGAGCGAGGAAGGGTTGAGGAAAGGGAGCTCGGAAGTGGGGGATAGCAAAGCCTCATCACATGTTGCTAATCACTGTGGGAGGTTGGATGGAGAGGAGGATGAGGGAGAGAGGGGGTAGTGGGGAGGGTGAGGGGTGTTCTGGACATGCATTTGATACGGGGACTTGAGGGAAAGTGGGAGGGAGGAATGGTCCCCCTATGCCAGCATCAGTACAGGATTGAACAAAATTGGGTACGTTAAAAACAGCACATTCAAACGGTTCATACTAAACAATGCCTGGACACCTCCCAGAGATGTCCTTGGGAGTGGAGGGGCTTTGAGAGGAAGTAATAGTGAGGGAAGGGTAAGAGAAGGAAGGAATGTTTCCTTTGATCGTTGAAAAACCCATGCCAGTGTTTCTGCTTTTATTTAATAATTTAATTTCCACACATATGATAAGCTCTAGAATCTCTTAACCTGAGCCAAATTTCACAATTTATTCAATAAAAAAGCTTTCATTTGTCCAATTTGCACATTCTTTGACACCCCTTCCTCTCTTTGTCCTCCAGAGAATTTATGGTGGTGCAGGGGGTTTAGGAGAAGAATAGCATGAGGGTGAGGGGAAGGGAAGGCAGCATTGGGTGACTGTAGGTTGTTTGAGGGGAGATGGGAGCAGTGTGCAGGGAAGGGGAGGGAGTGGGAGGGGGTGGTAGGCAGTGTAAGGGGAAGGAAAGGCAGAATGAGGGGAGGGGAAGGCAGCATGTGGCGAAGGGAACGAAGCATGAGGGGAAGGGAAGGAAGCATGATAAGAGGAAAAGGCAGCATGAGGGGAGGGGGAGACAGTGTGAGTAGATGGGAG
Organism: Eptatretus burgeri; assembly: GCF_056783735.1. Taxonomy (NCBI): domain Eukaryota; kingdom Metazoa; phylum Chordata; class Myxini; order Myxiniformes; family Myxinidae; genus Eptatretus; species Eptatretus burgeri. The sequence continues at coordinate 53,368,797 of NC_140971.1, forward strand.
GCAGCGTGAGGGAGGAGGAGGCAGTGTGAGGGGGTGGGAGGCAGCATGAGTGGGAGGCAGCATGTGGAGGGCATGAAGCAGCATGAGGGGAGAGGAAGGCAGCATGAGAGAAGGGGAATGCAGAGTGAGAGGAAGAGAAGGCAGCATAAGGGGAATGGAAGGCAGCGTAAGGGGAAGAGATGGAGCATAGGGGCAAGTGAGGGGAGGGTGTAGGAAGGCAGCATAATGTGGGGTGTAGGCAGCATACCAGGGCATTACCGGGGCGATAAAACACACCCAAACAGCATTGTTTTCTTTTTAACCACCATGTTCAATATAAAACTGGGTGGGAGCATCTAAAAATTAAAAACCATGCTGTCTACCTGGCCAAGGCCTGCCTGCATGCATGCCACCACCCCCATACGCATTCCTCAATAGTAGGGTGAATATACTGATTCTGGCTCACTTTTCCCCATGTAAATGAATGGGGGATTTTCAGCAATTCATATTTTTTTCCCTAACAAATAAACCCCCTTTTTATCCCAAGGTATATTTATTTGTCTCCCCTTTTAACCTGGGGACAATTTTTTTTTCAAATAACCCATGTAATAAGATAAAGATTTGTTCAAGTAGTAAAGTGGTAATGTGATTTGTAAAAGGTGATTCTAAAGAAATATCTGAAACGTCTAAGCCTCGGGACACTCTTTTTCAAATAACCGATGCATATTGTTTAGCTCACTCATTGAACCTATAAAGATTTGTTCATTCTCAAATTCCTTCAATAGTTTAATTTTCTTTGCACAATAATCCCCATCTAAAATATTGAAAAACAAAACATTTGAATCTTTATATTTTTTAAGATACCCCTTTTGTGCCATTACGAAATGATAAACTTATCTTAATGCTCTTGTTTGACCACCTCCTGAGCCACATATCATTTTGAGATTATAGTAAATTGTTTTTTCATTGTTCAATTGATAACCATCAAAGTTTTCAGTCCATTCAAGGATATTCATTTTTTTCTTTACATCCTCTAACTTACGAGTTTTTAAATTGATTCGCTTATTTGTTTTATTTACCTTTGTTTTAGTTATTTTTTCAATAAGACTTATTTGATATTTTTCACATTCATTATGTTTTCCATTTATATACCAAGACTGAGATTTTCTCCACTCTTTAGTTTGATTAATACTTGGTTTGACCATTTATATATTGCGAAAAAAAAGCGGTAGCCCTTAAAAAACCCTAACCCATCTTCCCATCGTTAAAACACAATCTATTTTATACACTCTATCATACAATATCCATATGGAACACAATCTATTCCATTATCTAAAATAAATCTCTTATCATCAAAGGCTCCTCATGCCTTTTTATTTACTTCTTCACTATATATGTTATGTTTATAACTTCTTATTGTATTCATTTTCCTATATTCTTCTTTCTTATTCATCAAACAATTATAATAATTTCTAAAAGTTATTGATTTCTTTATTACATGTTTCTTTATTCCCTTTAACCTCTTATCAATCTGATCACCATACTTATAAGCATATGCCTTTGCTCTCAATCCAATAAACTCACTCATTACTTTTCCACCCAACTCATCCTTAAACTTACCAATAACCTTTTCATTCTTTTTGGAAAATAACTCACTCTTCTTGCTGAAATTACTTGTATCATATACTCCAATATTTTTCTTCATATCTTAATAAACATCATCGGTTTTTATATCTAGGATAAAACTATCAGTGTCCATATACAACAATGAAACATTTTCACCATACTCTTTCTTTAAGTCATTATACAAATAATCATACATCAATATCTTTGATAAATCAAGAACTGCTGTTCCAATATAAATTGGTTTATCCATTACAATACTTTCCTTTTTCATATGAATAGCAGAAAAGTTCTCTGAAAAAACCTCTTCTCTCATAACTTGGTTTATTTATCAATCTCGAAGCTTCTTTCCAAGATGTTGCGAATCTAATGTTTTGCCTGTTTCTAACATTTTCCATAGTCTTTCAAAATACAGCATTATTCATTAATTTATAAAAGTCCCCTTCAAATTTTACTTTTGTATTTGCTCTCATATCTGTATTTAATTGAATATACTTTTTCACCCAAGGACTTTGTTTAATTTTAAAACTCTATGAATTTTAGCTACTCTCAATCCTTCTCTCAAAAACTGTTTTAAGCTTCTCTGATGCAAAACATATCCCTCTTTATCATAGAATATTGTTAATAACTTTTCTGTTGATTTGCCTTTAATATTAAAACTTTTATGACAATCACTGAACCATTCTTTCTTTGGGGTTTCTTTCTCACATGCAAAAGGAAGGTCTTTATGCTTATTTAATTATGAAGATCACTCGGGTACCTCAAATCAACTTCAAAATATTAACCTTCTTCTTCATCATTCAATTCCTCTTGAGAAGAAATAACAATATTCACCAAAGCCTTTTCATAATCCTTTTCTTCCACCCACTTTAATTTACCATAAGGCAGAGATTGAGACATTGCCCATCCATACAAATTATTAGCATCAAAATACATCAAATAATTACTATCTTTTTCACTATCATAATTTGGAAGATATTTATTATTTGCTTCAGTATATCTTTTTGAACATACTTGTGATATTCCACCTCTCTTGGACTTCTCAATCATCAAAAGCATATCAACATCACTGATTAAATCTTTATCTTGTTTTGTCATTTTCAACATTGCACTCCAAGCTAAACCAGGAGCTGTGAAATAGTGGGCAGGATCTAATCCATAACAATTTTTATTATGACAGAGTGATCTAAAAGCTTCAAACACATCAGCTAACAATAAAACATCTGTTTTTAGATATAAATCAGGATATTCTCCAAGGTTCTTTATCTTAAATATTTTCCATATTTCTTGCGCGTGTTTATATTCCTTATCACTTATCTCTTCTTCATAAAGGTTATTATAGAAACTCTCTTTTGAAGGAAGTTGTGTTTCTTTAAATCTCATAAATGAATCCATATAATCATAAGGATAAATTCCCTTACTTGCAAGAATTTTCTCTTTACTTTGAATTTCATTCCTTGTTTGAATTTCCTCTCTCGTGAGAATTCCTTCTTTAATCAGAATTTCATATTTAATCAGAATTTCCTCTTTAGTTACAATTTCATTCATTGTTCGAATTTTCTTTATAATTAGAATTTCATCTTCAGTTCGAATTTCTTCATTAATTTCCTCATTAATTAGAATTTCCTCTTTACTTTGAATTCTCTCTTTAATCTGAATTTCCTCTTTAGTGAGAATTTCCTCTTTTGGAAAGAATGAATTAAGATATGGAAAAGAGTCCGTGGAGCTTAGATTTGATGCGAGGGAGGCTAGTGGTGTTCCCATAAACTTGTAAGAATCTAGAAACCTAATACGAGTTAAAGGTTTTGTGAATATCATTTTTGTAAATGAAATATACTCTTGACTTGTGTTTGTTATGGCAGAAATATTCCCTGGTGTTTTTGAAAGTTCATTTATAAATAGATGTGTATCATAATTGGCGCTGTTGTGAAGAAAGACTGGAATAAAAGAAGGTAATTTATAATTAAGATTACAACAGGAATGAGCGGGACCTCTATATTTACCAGTAAGATGACAATGATCCCTAACTTTAGACTCCTTAATTTCCCCCTCACAAATATGACAGATATTGTTCTTTCTAAATTCTAATTTTTTCTTCTTTGGTTAATTTCATCGGTTCATTTGTTTCTTTCATTAATTTAGTGAGTCTTATACAATCCTTTTCTAATCGTTTTACAAACTCTTGTGAAGCTTTTTTTCCACTATAATGTTCAAGTTTGTTATACTTTTCTCCAACAGATGATTTGATATAATAACAGAAACCACAAGGAATATCTTTTTGATATTTATTTGTATATGATTCTTTTGGATTAGGAGAAGCAGTATTTATCTTTTTAAGGATACACTCAAAATCAGCGTATATCACAAATGGGTGCATGATAGATTTATTATAATCTTCAAAAGAAATCTTTTCACCAGGTTTAGGCATTGTAATTACAGCTGATTTATGATTACTACAATATTTTGAATGTTGTTCTAATCGTTCTTTTGTATGAAATGAATTAAGACATTCCTTACAAGGATATATTTTATTTGCTGTTCTGAATACCTGAGAAGAGATTAATCTTGATAAATTATTGATGTATATGTAATGTGAATTATTTCCAACACTAAAATATAAAAGATCAATGTGTGTTTCTTCATTTTTATAGTTGTTTGAAATTTTTAATATTTGAACTTTGTTTGTATCCGTTAATCCATATACATTAATAGAAAGATTATTCTTTTTGTCAAATTTAGGAATATCTGTTAGTGGCATTGGGAATTTAAAATCTTTAATGTCCAAGGTATTCTCATATTTCATATATTGTTTTACTCTTTCTGAATTACATTTTGGTGGATGAAAGTGAGCAAGAACAGACCAGAGAAAACATTTATTACACTGGTCAACAACAAATTTGTTGTCTGCATTTTTTAAGCTGATTTAGGACGAATCTGATGCGCTGAATCCAAAACTCACATTAGTTTTGTTCAATCAGGTCAAGTTTTTGAGATATGGCCACATGTCGTTTTTTACATTTTTGTTCACATGTACGCATGTGTGGAGCATTTTAGAAGAAGTTGGTGGGGGTAAAATGTCATGTCAAATAATTGTTTTGATTGGAAATAATTATTTTAATGACAAGAAGTATTCAGGTACGATAGTTCTGGGTGATTATGTCGAAAAGGGATCAGTTTGAAGTCATAAAACCTCAAAATCTTCCAAAAATTGGTGAGGCAAAGCATAAAGTTCGTGGATCAAAACTAAAGTTAATGGGGCAGATTTTGTAATAATGTGATACAAAAAAGTTGTATTTCTTGAAATAACGAACTCTGAAGAATGTACAATACCTACATGCGCCAATTTATGACATGCGCTTCTGCTCAAGCTTGGAGTGCCACAGTACGAACCTAAAGATTTGGAGACTGTTCATTGACAGCAGCAAGCGATCACTGAAATGTGTTCTGCTACACAACGGCAACCAGTTTGCCTCTGTATCCATCGCTCACTCGACTACACTGAAGGAGAAGTATGAAGCGGTGAAGTACGTGCTGGAGAAAATTGGTTATGATCAGCATAAGTGGTTTATTTGTGTTGACCTGAAGATGGTGAACTTTTTGTTGGGACAACAGTCTGGCTTCACCAAGTACCCATGTTTTCTGTGCATGTGGTATAGTAGGGACCGTGCTCAGCATTACACGAAGAAGGACTGGCCTGTGCGGGAGGAATTGGTGCCATGCAAGGAAAGGAACGTCATCAACGACCCTCTGGTGGACAGAGACAGAATACTCTTCCCACCGCTGCACATCAAGCTCGGCTTAGTCAAGCAGTTCACCAAGGCTCTGGACAAAGATGGTGACTGCTTTACTTACTTGTGCCAGGCTTTTCCAGGATTGACCATGGAGAAGTTGAAAGCTGGCATCTTTGATGGTTCTCAGATCCGTCAGCTCATCAGAGATCCAGAGTTCAAAAACTCAATGAACGAAGTGGAACTGGAAGCGTGGAAGACATTTGTTTTGGTAGTGAAGAACTTTCTTGGCAACAATAAGGCCAGAAACTACGCAGAACTTGTCAACAACATGCTGACTGCTTTCGGAAACCTGGGCTGCAACATGAGCATCAAGATGCACTACCTATTTTCACATATGAACCGGTTTCCTGAGAACCTGGGTTCAATGAGTGACGAGCAGGGGGAGAGATTCCATCAGGACATGAAGGAGATGGAGACCAGGTATCAGGGTCGCTGGGACGCAGTCATGATAGCTGACTACTGTTGGAATCTGAAGAGAGACCTCCCTGCCACTGAACATTCCAGGAGTTCGAAGAAACGGAAGTTCAAGCCCTGAAGTTTGAACAGTGGTGACGCAACATGCAATTTACTTGTACTTACCTTTATCAATGCCCACCATTCATATGACAGTAATCGATGTTTCTATCATGTAATCAATAAATGTTGTTGGCAAAACATTTTTTTTCTTAAAAACATGTTTAGGATGATATGTGTTGACAAAAATCAGCTGATAATGCCACAAAAATGTAATTGATTTTGTCACAAGATCTGATTTTTTCAAATCAACTTAGCACAAAAACCTGACCTGATGGAGAGAAACGGATGCCATTTCCTGATTCAGCAGTGCCAGAATACCCTAATTCACTTGTAGAAATCTAGACAACATTCAGAAAGTAAAAAATTGTTGACCAGTGTTATCATTGTTCTTAATATTAACAACTGCCTTTTTTAGTTTTATTTCTTTTGGTTATTCAGTATAAGAAGAAGCTTTAAGAGGGTTTGATTTTAGAATGTGTATATCTAAAAAGACGATTTTTTAAAATATTGAATCCACTTCCTACCACCGTATTATCAACATCCTCCTCTTGTTTTGATAGTTATTCATAAACCCCACTATTCAAAAAATCTTGAAATGATATTGTTACGTCCACGGGACTTGAACAGTCCCGCCAACGTAGAATGAGCCGAAACGATGGAGGCGGTTTATTTATTTATAACCCAAACATGGCGGTTCTAATCGCTCTACCGCAAACGGGACGAGGAAGGTGGCACGAGTCACTTTTCACTGAGTTGATGATGTTTATTTGTTTTTATTATTAACCAGAAATAACCAGACTCGGCAAGAAGAGGGATCCGGGGCGATTCGAGGGGATGGTGTGGGATCGGACGTGGGGAAAACACAGACAATTCCAATGAATATACAATTCTCAATCCCTCTAAGGTGCCAAGTACACACACACACACACACACACACACACACACACACACACACACACACACACACACACACACACACACACACACACACACACACAACGTAGCTACTTCTGGTGGTCAGGCTGGACCGTGGTGTGGACGCAACTGTCCCTGGATCAGCGTCGGACGAGCTGGCTTTGCTCTCGTCAGGGGGGGGGGGCAGGTGAAACCGTGGTGCTGTCGAACTCCTGGTCCTGGTCCAAGTCCGCTCACAGCCGCCAGGGAACCAGTTCTGGCGCCAAATTGCGAGCAGGAGAGGGAGGCAGGTCCGCTCGCCGTTCGACCCCGTACTCCGAGTCAGCAGAACCCCAGAGCCAACCAAGGTGAGGCACGAGGCTCAGCAAGGCTCCAAGACACGATGAAGAACACGATCGAATCAGCACAACAACAAGTACGCTTCCCGCGCAACAGCCTCCACACCAAAAAAACACGATCTTTTTGTCCCGATCTTCTTCCTCTTCCTTTTCGACCCCGAACAGAACCCCGAACAGAACAGAAAAGATGATTTTTTAAAATATTGAATCCACTTCCTACCACTGTATTATCAACATCCTCCTCTTGTTTTGATAGTTCTTCATAGACCCCACTATTCAAAAAATCTTGAAATGATGTTATAAAATGAAGATCTGTTCTCATATAAGGAGTTTGTTCTTCATCTTGTCTTTTCATATTCATTTTCACTCCCATATAAAACTTTAAAGTTTTCATTTCTTTTAATGTCTTTTTAATAACTTTTTCAACATCAGGTTTCACTATTTCAATTGATTCAGCTATTGATGATGGACCGTGTTCTCCAAATTGTAAAATCCTTATTTTTATATGCCCTTTAAATGACCCATCAGTGTTTTCAATATAATAGTCTCCCTTTACTTTAAACTCATTTTTCTTGTGTTTTTGTGATTGAAGATGTCTATTATAACTACTCTTCAAAACATCCTTTGAGCAGGTATCACAATGTTTTCTTTCCAACTCAAGAGGGGATATTTTGTGAAATAGATTAAATGTGTGTTTGTTGGTTCGGAGGTGTTTTCTATAATGTTTATATTCGTGATTACAAACATCGCAGTATGTTGTATTCACCATATTTATATAATAAATCTTTGCTTAAACTAAAATTTTCTTGATGAAAATTTCGTTTATTTTACAGGTGAATCTGTGCTTAAAACCATTTTATCCTCCAACTTTTTCACTTAATAAATACAATGTTTCAAGACACAAAAGACAACTTTCAATCAATCTCTTCATTTCTTAATGATATTGAGAAATATGTCAAGGATGTAAAATTGAACAAAGATAAATATAACAACTATTGGATAAAAACAATTATGGTGGATATGATGAGTTCTTCAATTTCCTTCAGTGGAAGGGGTTTTAGTATACCTGGTAGAACATCAATTAAAGTATCTCTAACAAAAGTTTCTCCTCTCCTTCTGGTAATATATTCAAAACTAGAAAAAGCAATGAAACAAGAAAAAGTATCAAAAAACAAAAACCTTATGGATGAAGCTTTAGAAAGAAAAGATAAGACCATCTGTAATATGCAAGGAGAAATTTGTATTTTTTTCAACAACCCTAAAGATGTAAATCCTGATGAAATAAAGGATGTTAATATATCAGGTGAAATGACATTTCGTTCAATCGTAGTTTACGATCATTTTAAAATTACCTATAATATAAAAATGTTGTCGTTGAATCTGGTAATGAAAAAAAGTATATCGATATCGATGGTAATATTATTAAATATGAGTCAATATACAACTGAAAGTATAGATGAATTTCAGTTTAAGTAAAGTTTTACTTTATAAATATGCTAGACTTTCCTGATTCTCCATATGACAAATTTGAGAATTGTCCTGCGTGTGAAAGACGGGGATTAAACACAGAGTCAAAAGCCTATAAACAATGTATAGTCTGTGATTATCTTCTAATTAATGATAATAAAAAATATAAAAAGGAAAATAATTCTTTTAGATTTACACCAAAAATGAATTACTTTCAAGATTGATTGGAGAAATGAATGTAAAGTATGAGGGTGATAACACACCTTTCCTTACAAGGGAAGAAACTGAACGTATTAGAGCGTATTAGAACGTATTAGAACGTACTAAACTAAACTGAACGTATGTTCAAAGGATTGTTGTTATATATTATTCAGGAATGTGATTTTCAGGGAAATATCAACACAAGATATTGCATAAATAAAATAATGGATTATCTTAAAATTAAACCTGAACTTAGGATAAAATACAGAGTTTCTAAAAAAGCCAATAATAAATTAAATAACCTGTTTTCCAAATATATAAATGAATGATTTTTTACCCATTTGGGAAAATAAGATAAAATTTAACAACAATAAAAATCTCCCAAATTCATTAAGATGTCTCATAGTTGGTTCAAGTGGATGTGGAAAAACCTGCTTACTTTTAAAGATGCTCCTCACTCCTAACTTTTAAGATTATGATAATTTAATAATTTTCACAAAGTCGAGTTTTCAACCAGAGTATCAACTACTCTCACAAGGTTTTAATGCTGGTCTTCAAAAAGAAGATATAATCGGTTTTTTTCAAAAAAACTTCAAAAAAACCTAAATGATTATAACATTGAGAATATAATTCAACTATTTTGTGATACACAGAGATGTAAAAAGAAATCAAATCTGATAACTTGTATTCTTAGTGATAATATGGATGATATACCATCTCCCCAAGATTTGGATAAATCAAAAAAGAACCTCGTTATCTTTGATGATTGTGTTAATGAGAGAAACCAAACGGTAATGGACAGCTACTGCACAAGAGGGAGACATTCTTCTTGTAATTGTATTTATCTTAGTCAATCGTACTTTCAACTTCCTCGTCGTTCCATCAGAAACAATGCTAATACTTTTATTTTATTCAAGTTAAATTCAATAGATATCAATAATTTTTGGAGAGATAATTGTTCTACATTATGTAGTAAAAAGAAATTTGAGGATTACATGAAGCACACGACTGAAAAATATAAATATATTGTTGTGAAACAAGATGAGATATTAAGGGATATATTTTTTGTTTTATAAACAATTACACATATAAATGACAACTATTATTGTAAATCTTGTGGGTAAATCTGCTTCTGGAAAAAAACTTTCATAAATCAAGGTTCTTGTGTAGTACAAATGAGAATATTGTAAATTTACTTAAAAAACACCCCGTGATATGCATTTTATCAACAACAACGAGAGCAATAAGACCTGGAGAAGTAAAAGGTGAAGATTATCACTATATTTCAGTGGAGGAACATATGCGATTGAGGAATGAAGGTCAAATATTTGAGGAGGTTTCTCTTGGTACAACAAAATATTCACATTGCAAGAGTGAGTTAAGGAAACTAAAATCTGGTGGTCTTGGGATATTAGAAACTAATCCAGAAGGAACGAGACAAATTATTAAACATCTGAGCGGAGTGAAGATTTTATCATTCAGTTTTGATGTTGATGAAGAAACTCAACGCAAACGTATGAAAAGCAGAGATGCAAGTATTTGTGAAGAAGAAATTACAACTCGCATTAATGTTAATAAAGAATTTGATGAAATATTTAAAGAAAAGGATTTATTTGAACACATCTACTTGAATGATGAAGAAAAGGAAAATTTCCCTGTTGATCTTTACAATTCATTAAATGATATTTTACAATAAATAAATGGATGCAAAAGAAAGAGCAAGAAGATTGAAGGAACATCAAGAGTTGGTTTCAAAAGTTGTAAAACAACAGAAAGACATAAAGAAGAAACGCAGACAGAAACTAACAGGCGAAGAAGCATTTGAAAGAAAACAAGAGAAAAATTTTAAACCACTTTTAAAAACTTCCCAAGAAAAAATGAAAGATGTTTCCACAGTTCCCACAGTAGAATATACTCCTAAAAAACTTCAAATGTTAAAAGATTTTGATCAAATGACGGAGGAAGAATTAGAGCATTTAGGAGAATTAAAGGTATATGATGATGAAGGTTTATTTCAACAACTGGAAGAGATTAATCGACCCCCTGATTATATTGTGAATGCTCTTCAAAACAATGAATATTCAGCAGATTCAAAAACCAAAGCAGGACTCATTCCAACAGAACAACCAGCAATATTTAATCTTGTTCAAGAAAAGGTATTGATATTTAATGATGAATTAAGGTTCTTGGGTTCTGCTCAACCCCCTGTTAAACTAACTCCGAGATTAATGTTTCTTCTCACAAAAGATGGAAGACAAGGTTCAACTGTGAGGGATGAATCAAAGTATATTGATAAACCATTGGATATGAAAAATAATGATGATAGAGTATATATTGATCTGCTGAACACTCTAAATTATAGGGTTAGTATTTCTAGTAAAAGTAGGAAAAATGAGAAGGAGAAACACATTATTCAGGCTTTAAGTATCCTTGGTTCAGGTGTTAGTTTTCTTCCAAATGACCCATCGCAATGTTAATAGACTGTTATTGTTGTTAGGTAGTAAGAAGGCTGGAAATAACAATTGTTTTAATGAAGCATCAGCCATTTTAGACCAGTTGATGAACATGAAAATAATTAATAAATCTCAATATAAAGACATTTTATCTCATATTAAATAAGATGAGAAGCACAATCCTGAGTTTTAATTTCACAACAAGCAACCACACATCTTCATTCCCATACCCACTACAACTTGACCCAACAAAAGAATATGAGGCATCTTTATTGTCCATGGAAACTTATAATACCTTATTTAATATAACTGATAAAAATGACATGTTTACTTATAATCCCGGAAGTGGATACAAAACGATAACAGTCTCACCCGGAGCATATGAGATTTCTCAAATATCTTCCGAAATTGCTCGTCTTATGAAAGAACAGGGTGATGAACCAAAAAATATTGTTATAGACATTCAAAAACATACTTCAAAATCAACGATTAAAGTTAAAAATAACTACAAGGTTGATTTCACAATTGATAATTCATTTAGAGAGTTATTGGGTTTCTCCTCAAAAAAGATTGAAACTAATGGGATGTTTTACAGTGATAATGTCATTCAAATATCCTCAGGAATAAATTCGGTGTTAATTCACTGTGATTTGATTGATGGTGCTTATAATGATGGAAAAAAAACAAATACAATATTTTCATTCAGTGCATACTCAACCCAATTGGTTATAAATTCAATATGGAACCCAAAAATTTGGTTTATCTCCCTGTTTCAGGAAAAAACCATACACAGAGTAAATTTTAGGATAACCGACCAAGACAATCGTATGATTTATTTTAATAGAGAAGTTATATCCATCAGAATTCACCTACGTGAAGTTTTCCAATAAATAAAAACGATGGTTATTGTGAGGAAACACGAGTTGGGAAAATATAAAATAATTACAGGGGATGGGATGTTCCTTTCCCCACACTACAAGGGCGAAGGTATGTATCTTGTTAGAGGATACTATAAACCTAAGAGACAAAGGGGTGTTGGACATCAATTTAGAAGAGATGGGATAATTGATACTCTAATGGGTATTGGTTCAACTATTCTTAAACATAAAGATCTAATTGGTTCAACTGCTTCTGCTGTGGGAAATGTAGCAGGTGTTGTAAAGAGCATAAAAGATGCCCAGAAGGAATCTCATAAATTACAAGCAATAAAAGATATTAAGAAAGGCAAAACTCAGTTGTCCCCCCAAGAACGACAGAAAATAATTTGAATACTTGGATCAGGGTTTCAAAAGTTTTAACATCTTTTTTCCTAAATAAATACAAGTATGGAAGCAATTGATAGTATCTATTATTTGGATGATACTATTATTATCTCAAACTCCACTAAAAAAGAAGATTACTTCAAGGTAAATGCAATAACTGGAACAGACTGGAATACGAATGGTACAAAAAGTTTTGAAATAAATAATCAACAAACCTATTTGAAACTATCCGAAAGTTTCTTGTTGTGTAAATTTAAATTCACTAAGGCTGGGAATAACAAAAACGCTACACTTGTAAATGATTTCTTCTGGAAAATGTTTGATAGTGTACGTTTGTATATTGGAACACAAGAATTGAAGTGGTTGACTATGTCTCTGCTGTATCTGAAATGATGAAATTTACACTCTATACATTCAGTGATAGAATGGGAAAGGGGTCTGTCGAAGGTTTTATTCCTGATATGTCAACGGGAACAAACAGAGACCCTGGATATACTCAAAGGAAAGGAGCGTATAATGATGATACAAAAGCAGTAAATAGTTTTCCTGTGGCAGTTTCTCTTAAAGGTATATTTGGATTTTGTGATCATGATAAAGTTCTGTATGGTCTTAAAATTAGATTTCAACTACAAAGGAATGATAATGAAAATAGATTACTTTTTGGTGTTGGTAGTGCTTTTGGTGAACAGAATAAATTTGTAATTGAGGAAATGAGTTGGTATATCAGTGAATATACTCCTAATCTTAAAACAGAATAGATGTTGAATAGAAGACTTAACTCAAAGAAACCACTCAGTGTATCATACCTCAAAAGAAGATGTCAACACGTTAAACTTAACCAAACCACTTACACGTGGAATTTGGGTGTTCTGGAAGGAAAGCCACGATATCTGTGGATCATTTTTAAAAAGCCAGATGGTGATACTGCGACTGATAAGAATAATGCATTGAGTGATAATGCTAAGGTGAAACAACTTCGCGTTTCTCTAGATGGAACATTTTATCCACGAGATAGATTGGAAATTAATTGGGAAAAAAATGATTTTGCTGAAGCATACAAGTCTTACCAAAAGGTGTGTGAAAGTAATGGAAATAAAGAACCTATTTTGGATGTGACAGCATTTAAAAGTTTGTATACAATCTATGCGTTTGACCTGAGCGCTCAAAAGGAAACTATAAAGTCTAATCGAGTGGATACTTCCCTATACATTGAAAGAGGAGAGAGTGAAGAAGTTGATACATATTGTTTGCTTTTGGAAGAAACAGAATTGCAGATGAATACAGATAATGGTCTGATGATTAGTCTCACATAATTTTTTGTTAAATAAATGAGTGGCAAAGTACCAACTGGGGTACATGTTAATCAAATCAATCTTCATAAACTATCATCTTGTGTTCAAAATCAAAAGCCTTGTACGATTAACGTTAATATAATTCAGAGAAAAGGAGCAGTAAGAATTGATGTTTTGCTCACAAGAGAACAGGTTAAAATCTTGAATGACACTGGCTCACTTAAAATTAAAATGACAAAACCAATGTTGAAAAAATATTCAATAAGAGAGACGAGTGGAGGATTTCTCCCATTTCTAATTCCTTTATTTGCTGGTTTAAGTGCGGTTGGAGCATTGGCGGGTGGTATTTCAACAGCGGTGAAAACTGCCAACGAAAGGAAGGCTCAACTCCAGGCTCAAAAAGAATTGGAAAGACATAACAAAGAGTTGGAGAAACAAATTAGTGGAAGTGGTGTAATTATAGATTTTGCTGAAAAACTTGAAGGTCTGCCTGATAAAGCGAGATTGTTAGTTGGAGATATGCTTTCTTCTATAGCACAAGCAGGTGTAAAATTAACGAAAAGAGGTAATGGATTATATCTTTATAATAAATAAATGAGCATTGATGAGTGGTTTAAAGAATTTGGAAAGAATACAACATCAAATTTACAACTTGTCAAATATTGTAAGAAATTAAAAATTCATCATGTGGTTATTTGTATGAGAGATGAATTAACAAATGTGCCGAAACATACAAACATATTATTATGAACTTAGAAGATAATAATGGGAACGGTTCTCATTGGGTTTGTATTTTTAATAGTCAAGACAAATATTATTTTGATAGTTTTGGTCTTCCACCTCCTGTTGAAGTCATAAAATTCTTACAGAATGGTGTTTATCAAACATTTCAAGTCCAAGAATTAAATTTCAAGTGTTGTGGTCAATTATGTCTATATGTGTTATTTCAACTCAACAAAAAGAAAAAAATTATGATATTATTTTTAATCTAATATAAATGACTTATGTTGGTAAAGATGGTTCTATCTTTGGTGTATCCCAAGAACTGGATATTGATCTATCAAATTATTACACAAAGGCACATGCTGAACGACATAAATATAATATAACCAAAAATATTAACATGAAAAATGCTTATAAATTAAAAAATTATCCAAGCCCGACTGACGCGAATGACTTGGTGAGATTAAGCGATTTATCACAATATATATCCTTAAATAAAACGGCTGTGTATTCCAAAGATACAGAAGTGTTGATATTATCTCCAGGTCATACAGAATTCGCAGTTCGAATTAAAATAAATTTTTATAAAGAAGGGCGTATCGTTTGTATGAGAATAGAACAATGGGGGTATGATATGAATGATTTAGGGTATAATTGGTCATTTAAATTTGACCTCGAAGACCTGGAACAATTAAATCAGTCTCGTAAGGAAGAATATTATCCACTTGGTATCGAGAATGAGTTTTGTGGGGCCACGATTAGTAAACAACAAATAAAATAATTTAATAAGGGTAAATATAATAATGGTTTTTTTCCTTGTTTATATCATGAAAACAGAAAAAACAGGATTATATATAATAAGTAAGGAAATACAAAATGATTTAACTATGGGAAGATGGGGAGGTGTTTCGTGCCATAATATTATTCTAACATATATTTCTAATACATAAATGACAGCAAGAAGGCTTCAAGAAAATTATCATTTCTGTGTCCAAGCATACCTTCAAGAAAAGGGTATTCAGTGTTTTAATAATTATGTTCTACAACATAAGAATGAGGTATTTTCAATAAAAGATTGGCATTATGCTGATGTTGATAAACCAACAACTTTAGATTTAATTAGAATGTTAAATAATGAAAAAATTATAAAGTTAAGAAAAGGTAAGGCTCTTTTAGAAATTCAAAAGAAATTTTATTGGTTTCCTGTTATAAAAAAATATATTTTGGATACAGGAATAACAAGAAATCCTGATGAATATATGTATGATATTCTATGGGGTGTAAGCGATTCAAGGATAATAAGGGATGAGGAAGGAGTTGAAGAAGAGAGGGAAGAGGAGGAAAAGGAGAAGAGAGAGAAGCAGGAGAGGGAGAAGAAAGAGAAGGAGGAAAAAGAGAAGAGAGAGAAGGAGAGGGAGGAAAGAGCGAGACTAAATAAATATGAAAATATGAAAACCGATGAGATTAAAAAAAGATTGGGGGTATTACAGAAAATAACTCAACCCACCGAGGAGGAAAACAAAGAACTGACAAGTCTATTTGAAATATTTTCCACAAGACTATTGTCATCGACAAGATATTCATTTTAATTCAAGTTTTTCATTTTTATTTTTTTTCTTAAATAAATGGAGGAGAGAGTGAAGGCATTTCTAAGGATTCTTTATGTTTTAAAAATTAAGATTCAAATGTGCATGTTGGAAACTAAAAAGGTTTTTGCACTCTGCAGGAATTTTTCACATAAATAAATGAGTTATTGTCTCAAATGTAAAAAGAAAACTAATACTAAAAATATTTCATATATTAAAAGTAAAAATTACAGGGTTATACAAAAAGGTATATGTTCGGTGTGTGGTTCAAAAAAAATCAATTTATCTCCAAACACAAACTAGGAGGAGATATACAAAAGTTTTTATCAGGAAGTAAATTTACAACTACTGGAATACCAGGGGAATTACATCTACCAGGGTATTCTTTCTGTGGTCCAGGCACAAACTTGGATAAAAGATTAGATGAGGCAGACAATCCTAAATCATGGAATAAACCCATCAATAGAGTTGATGAAGTGTGCATGAGACATGATATTGATTATGGGAATACCACAACTTTGGAAGAAAAGCATGAAGCCGATAGAGAAATGTTGTATAATTTGTCTCTGATACAAAATCCAACCTTGAGAGAAAAAGTTGATCGTTTCATTGTGAAGAAGATTATCAGTGCTAAATTGAAACTTGGACTTGGAAATTCAAAAAAACTTATAGGCTCTAATGATGTCATTAAGACTGAAGAGCAATTAGCTGATGAATTACATAAACCAAGGTTCACAAAGTTTCGTAGAAGGAAAGTTTATTCCAAGGAAGTTGATTATATCTGGTCCACTGATTTGATTGAACTCAATAATGATAAGGGGTACAAGTATGCTTTAACCGTTATTGATTTGAGGAGTAGATACGCATGGGTTGTCCCTTTAAAAAACAAAACAGGAAATACTCTTATGTTCGCCTTTCAACAGATATTTAATTAAAGTAAGAGAAAACCTAAAAAATTGTGGACTGATGAGGGTAGAGAGTTTTATAACAAGACATTTATGAATTTTCTAAAAAATAACAGTATTACATTATACAGTACCTTTAATGAAGGGAAGGCAGTTGTTGTTGAACATTTTAATTGTACCTTAAAAGAGAGACTATATAAAAAATTCACACAACTCTGTTCACAACAATGGTCATCTTTTATTCAGGATATTGTGGATAAGTATAATGACACGATTCACACGTCAACAAATATGAAACCATCAGAAACATTTACAAAATTAATATATGAAAAAGAGATTAATGTCAGAAAACCTAAGTTCAAAGTTGGTGATATCGTAAGAATATATAGGTGGAAATCTCATTTTGAAAAGGGTTATACTAAACGATGGACGAACGAACTTTTTAAAATTGTTGATGTAATAGATACGGTTCCTTGGACTTATAAGATATATGATTTGGAAGGGGAAGAGATTTTAGGTTCACTTTATTCACATGAATTACAAAAGACAAAACTAAGCAGATAATACCCATGGGAGCAATGGGTTGTCCCTTCACTCCCTCCTACTATACACCGTTGTGGACACTCGAGGGCCAAGTCCGAGGTGTATAACAGTATATAATGTGTGTCAAGGGGGGACGTTCTTAGATCTGTGAACCCCAAACACAGAATCCTCAACTGAATAGTCAAGGCTTAACTTTGTTTGTTGTGTGTGTGTGTGTGTGTGCGTGTGTGTGCAATGGGAGCAATGGGTTGGCGCTTCACTCCCTCCTACTATACACCATTGTGGACATTCGAGGGCCAAGTCCGAGGTGTATAACAGTATATAATGTGTGTCAAGGGGTGGACGTTCTTAGATCTGTGAACCCCAAACACAGAATCCTCAACTGAATAGTCAAGGCTTAACTTTGTTTGTTGTGTGTGTGTGTGTGTGTGTGTGTGTGTGTGTGTGTGTGTGTGTGTGTGTGTGTGTGTGTGTGTGTGTGTGTGTGTGTGTGCCCCAACCCTCACATTCAAAATCTCAACCCCAACTCAATCCTCGCCCAACACAATGTCTTTTTCAAAATGAGATTTCCACCTATATATATATATATTTTTTTTTTTACGTTTTTTTTTTTCTCTTCTTCCAATTCTGTCTTTTTAGGCTTTCAGGTTTGATGACGTAGATAGGGGGAGTAAGCCTGCACTTTCTTCCCAGAACGAACAATGTATATTTTTTATGTTTTTTTCTCTTCTTCCAATTCTGTCTTTTAAGGCTTTCAGGTTTGATGACGTAGAAAGGTGGAGTAAGCCTGCACTTTCTTCCCAGAATGAACAATGTATGTTTTTTTTATGTTTTTTTTCTCTTCTTCCAATTCTGTCTTTTAAGGCTTTCAGGTTTGATGACGTAGAAAGGGGGAGTAAGCCTGCACTTTCTTCCCAGAACGAACAATGTATATTTTTTATGTTTTTTTTCTCTTCTTCCAATTCTGTCTTTTAAGGCTTTCAGGTTTGATGATGTAGAAAGAGGGAGTAAGAACTTTCTTGATAGGTTTAGATCCCAAAGAGTGGTAGCATTTCAAGTCTTCAAAATAAACCCAACTTTCCAAGTCTCCAAGGTATAACCACATTCCTGTTGAGTTTCCAAGATATGTATCACATTGTGAGTTATCAAGCCAGAACCCACATTTCAAGTCTCCAAAAATATAACCATCTATCCAAGACTCCAAGGTAGAATCACAATTTCCAGAAATATAGTGGGTTTCAGTGATAGATCTCATATAGTATAACTGTGGATCATCAAGGAAAACTCCATTTTTCCAATTTTATGGGTTTCAGTGATAGATCTCACATAGTATAACTGTGGATCATCAAGGAAAACTCCATTTTTCCAATTTTTATGGGTTTCAGTGATAGATCTCACATAGTATAACTGTGGATCATCAAGGAAATCTCCATTTTTCCAATTTTGATGGGTTTCGGTGATAGATCTCACATAGTATAACTGTGGATCATCAAGGAAAACTCCATTTTTCAAAATGTCTGAAAATTGTGAGTCTCCAAGGTAAAACTTGTATTCTGGCTCATCAAGGTATAACTTGTTCAGGGGGTATTGTCTTGATAACTCACAATGAGTACTATTGTTGCAAAACTCTTTTTCAGGACTTTGCTGGTCTCTAAGGTATAACTCTTTGGTTGGATCATCAAGGACGAACTCGTTCTGTGGGTCTTGGTCGCTCATAAGGTCTTCAATCAAGCCAACAATTTCGCCCCAAGTTGTAGCAAAAGCAGTATTTTCATTTCGTATTTCAGATACAATTTCCTGTGAGAGAAAATAATAATGTATTAATTAAGTTATTTAATTATTAAACGAGTCGATGTTTAAAAGGAACTAAAAATAAGAAAATAAAAATCTTACCTCAACAGATAAGAGGTTTGAATCCAGTTCATCAACTTGAAGGTTTCATTCCATACAAGTCGGAGAGTTCCAAGGAACCCCAAAATCATCCCACTCAAGGTCTTGCTCGTTCTGTGGGTCTTGGTCGCTCATAAGGTCTTCAACCAAGCCAACAATTTCGCCCCAAGTTGTAGCAAAAGCAGTATTTTCATTTCGTATTTCAGATACAATTTCCTGTGAGAGAAAATAATAATGTATTAATTAAGTTATTTAATTATTAAATGAGTATGCTTCAATTAAAGTTTGAAAATAGGAAAATAAAAATCTTACCTCAACAGATAAGAGGTTTGAATCCAGTTCATCAACTTGAAGGTTTAGTTCCATACAAGTCTGAGAGTTCCAGGCAAGCACACAGCACACCATGGCCGGCAAAAAAATGTTTAAAATGGAGCCTGGGCTTGAGGCTTTTAGAGGGAAAGACTGGTGGGTGTGGTTTCCTTTGGAAATTCCCTGGGCAAGCTCACACAGGCCTTCTTTGGGCAATTTTTTCAAAACCATAACATGCTGGAATTTTCTTGTGATTTCTTTGTGAGTCAGAGATGAACTGGAAATGATGTAAGAGTAGGTGGGGCTTAGCAAAAATAGGCGGGGCTTAGGAAAAGTGGGCGTGGCTTATAAAAACCTCATGCAAAGTGGGCGGGGCTTATAAAAAATTCCACAGAAGAGTGGGCGGGGCTTAGAGGAAAGTGGGCGTGGCTTATGGAATACCTCGTTAAAAGTGGGCAGGGCTTAAAGAAAAGTGGGCAGGGCTTTAAAAAATTCCATTTGAAAGTGGGCGGGGCTTATGAAAAGTGGGCGGGGCTTAACAAAAATAATCTGTGGCTCAGGAGGTGGTCAAACAAGAGCATGAAGAGAAGTTTATCATTTCGTAATGGCACAAAAGGGGTATCTTAAAAAATATAAAGATTCAAATGTTTTGTTTTTAAATATTTTAGATGGGGATTATTGTGCAAAGAAAATTAAACTATTGAAGGAATTTGAGAATGAACAAATCTTTATAGGTTCAATGAGTGAGCTAAACAATATGCATTGGTTATTTGATAAAGAGTGTCCCGAGGCTGAGATGTTTCAGATATTTCTTTAGAATCACCTTTAACAAATCACATTACTACTTTGCTACTTGAACAAATCTTTATCTTATTGCATGGATTATTTGAAAAAAAAGTGTTCCCAGGTTAAAAGGGGAGACAAATAAATATACCTTGGGATAAAAAGGGGGTTTATTTTTAGGGAAAAAAATATGAATCGCTGAAAATCCCCCATTCATTTACATGGGGAAAAGTGAGCCAGAACCAGTATATTCACCCTACTCTCAATGCTCCTCATGATCCATGCTCACCATGCACGTGCACCAGCGAGATACTCTTCCTTTGACTCGCACACATGCACGGATTTCCCCACATTTTCACTACACAGTGACACATCCTGCGTGGCTTTGATGCCGCAGCACATTCGCTCCGCACATGGCATTGGCACTGAAGCACATCTTCTCCCCACATGCAGAAGCCCATGTTTCACGCGACAGCCACATATCCTCCTCCACAGCGCTACACACCACGGGCCTGGGTGCGAGTTTGAGTTTGAGTAATTGGTCAAATAGTAGAAAAAATTAAGCATAATGCTTTGCTTAAATATATACACTTAGCTAATTTGTTGAAATTTCCAAATTTCATTCCAGATTTCAACACTTATTTCGTCTACGAGATCCGATTCTTAAATCAGATATAATATTTTGATTATATATTTTAATTAGTCCTTGAGAGTCGATTGTGTTTCCAAATTAAGGCATGTTTGAATCAGACGAACAAAATGGCAAATTAAAACCCCAGCAAGCTGACAGAGGGCTGACCAAGAATGATGCATTGCTTAAGGATAATTAAATATGGCCATTAATTGTCTTTAAAAGGGGGTGTTTAAATTAACCCAAACATCCAATTTTCACTTGTGCACTACCCTGGAGTTCCGTTAATATGCATGCAGTTTCAGGTCATGAGGTTTCATGGTTTTGGAGTTATGGAGGAGATATACACACTGCTACACTGACACACACACACACACACACACACACACACACACACACGCACACACACTGATATTTATTAGTATAGATTATGCCACCGAGTCTCAGTTTGAAATATACTTCCTCTTCATCGTCCGTATCTCTGACTCTGGAAAATCCATTTATCCATTTGCCGATGACTCCACTCTCTGCTGCGATATCCCTCATCCTTCAGAAGTGCAGGCTGAAGTCTCTTCTCTCTCTTCAGACCTTGAAAAAAAAAATCTAGAGCTGGTCAAACACTTCGAAAAAGTCTCTCTCTCTCTCTCTCTCTCTCTCTCTCTCTCTCTCTCTCTCTCTCTCTCTCTCTCTCTCTCTCTCTCTCTCTCTCTCTCTCTCTCTCTCTCTCTCTCTCTCTCTCTCTCTCTCTCTCTCTCTCTCTCTCTCTCTCTCTCTCTCTCTCTCTCTCTCTCTCTCTCTCTCTCTCTCTATCTCTCTATCTCTCTATCTCTCTATCTCTCTATCTCTCTATCTCTATATCTCTATATCTCTATATCTCTATATCTCTATATCTCTATATCTCTATATCTCTATCTCTCCAAAAAGACTGTCTGACAAACCCTCCTATCTACTTTGTTAACAATCCTCTTGAGGAGGTTCAGTCATTCAAATTCCTGGGTCTCACTGTCAGCTGCGATCTTTCTTGAGCAAACCACACTTTAATTTTGGCCTCCAAAGCCAGCCAATGACTGGGCATCCTCCAACGTACAAAGGCCTTCATCTGTAGCCTGATGTAGTACTGCTCCCCCCTCTGGGCTGGCTCCCCTGCCTCACATATTGCTCAGCTTGATGTTGTGGAAACCACGGCCAACAAGATTATTGGAATCTCCCATGATGAAGCTGAGTGTATGGACCTGCAGACAGGTCAGTGGTCTTGCTCTTGCACACTCTGATCTTTTAATGCTTTGTCCCCCCCCGATCTCTGCAGGGCTTACACTATTCACGATCAACCCCATTGTGGTGAAACTACCTAAATGTAGGCTCATTGCCCACCACCACTCGTTTGATATCAACTTCCACATTCTACAGTCGAATTATTGTCAGGTCAAGCCAGATTAGATCTGTGACTTGCTACAGGTACCATGAAAACCTGCACTAACCTGTTTCATGGTCGGGTTGTCGGCGACTAAACAGTCTCCCCCACCAGGTTGTCTGGTGAGGAGGGTGTATGGATGTGGACACCTAGCAGGATTAAAAACAAAATCTGTCAAAAGACGTAGGAGCTCCTTGTGAGCCAACAGCCATCCATTTGTAATACCAAACTGTGTCTATGGGCGTCCTCCTGCAGTTGGGTTACCTTTTTTTTTTTCAGAGGTTGTTGGCAGGATTTGCTCTCCGGCCACCGTAAAACTCTTCATTCCGCAAAACCCACAAATGTAAGGAAATCTGAAAACCCACTCTGTGGGAGTACCTCCTGTGCTGCAGCCCTTTGCAGGGGAGGTCACTGAGTGACAGGATTGGGGCAAAGCCTTTAGGACCCCCATTCCTTGATGAGAGAAGGAAAACCACAGGGTAACTTTCCCAGGTCAGATTGCGGTAGTGTGTCGGGGTTGTGCTGAGGTATCGTCCACCAGACGGTGGTCTCCTTGGATTAACCTGAGGTGGTCCCTTTGGGTGCGTGCTTGGATTGTCCTATCTTGAAGAGAGGATGATCGCCTGTCTCTGTTATCATCTGAACTCAAGCATTTGAACATCAGTATTGCAGCACTCTCTGAGTTTCGGAGACTGGATTTTGGCAACATCATGGCAGGTCTGGTCGCTATTGGTCTGGTCGCTCTATTGGATACCATGCCCAAGGGTTGCTATAGCTGTGTCCAATAAGCTGACTCCAATAATAATTGAGGTAACGCCATTTAATGAGCGTATTATGAGCCAAAGGATTCATCACTCCATGGATGTCGTTTCTCTGGTCTCTGTATATGCTCTGACTGAGGCGTATGATCTCACTGTGAAGGACGCATTCTGTGCCATGCTCAAATCGGTGGTTGATCAGTACCCCAGGCAAGATATTCTTCTCGTATTGGGGGATTTCAATACATCAACTAGAACTGATAGAGTGGGTTATGAGACAAGTGTTGCTCCCCATGGGTCTGGAACTGTGAACCAGAATAGCAGTAAGTTCCTTGACTTTGCAAGAAGTCATGAACTTAGGGTGGCAGGTTCATGGTTTCAGCGCCCGCAGGCCATCACTGGACTTGGTATTCCAACGCTGGTGGTGTGTCAAAGGAGATTGACCATGTGCTCATTGATCGTCACTGGAGGATGATCCAGAATTGCATGGTCGACCGGAGTGCTCACTTCCTCAATACCACCAACAGGCTTGTTGTAGCTGAGATGTAAAACTGTGCATGCGCGAAGGGTGGACAAGGAGTCCTATGTGCGAGGAATCTGTGAGTCGGTAGAGCAGCACCTGTGGTCAAGTGATTCTTGTCCTGCATACAGAGGAAGTCATGCATTGCTTTCCTCCAAGCCTGTCCCTTGGTGTACTGCAGTTGGAGCAGAGGGTAGTAGGCTCATGACAGAAGAGTGCGATGTGAAGGCCCGCTGTGCCGGTGACTTTGAGTAGTTGTACCAGGCTGATCCACCAGACGTCGATTTGAATGTCAGAGGTGTTATTGTCCCTCTTGCTGACCCTCCAATGAACTGTGATCCATCTTCGTTTATGGAAATACAGGCTGCAGTGAATGGGGTAAAGCTCCTGGGATCTGTGGCATCCATGCTGAACTTCTCAAGGCTGGTGGAAATGTTGCACTCGTGTCGTTGCATGCAGTTCTGTGCTCTGCCTGGAATACAGGCATCATCCCAACTGACTGGAAGAGGGGCCTTGTTGTCCCTCTCTGGAAAGGGAAAGTTGATCGCCAGGACTGCAACAACTACCGAGAGATGACGCTGCTCTCAGTGCCAGTCAAAGTCTTTGCTAGAATAATTCTTGATATGGTTCGCCACCATCTGCTTGAGCAGCAGTGTCCAGAGCAGTCAAGCTTTACACCAACGAGGTCAATGATTGACCTTATCCTCGCTCTTCGGGCCCTCACTGAACACAGACGAGAGTTTTGGCAGGCGCTGCTTGCAGGCTATGTTGATCTCTGCAAAGGATTTGATTCAGTGAATCGGGATGCCCACTGGAGGATTCTTGGTCTTCTTGGGGTGCCACGAAAACTAATCAATCTGATGTCTGATCGATACTCTGTTATTGAGAGTGCTGCGAGATGTGGTGATACAATCCCCGACTTATTTCCAGTTGTTACTGGAATTTGTCAGGTGTGTGTACTGGCCCACCAACCTTCATTTCGCAGATGATGCAGTCATCTTTGCGGAGACTCGAGATATCCTTTTGGGAGCCCTCAAGGTGCTGAATAAGGAGTTGGTGCCACTGGAATTACGGGTTTCCTGCGTTAAAAATATGATCCAGGCTTTCATTGACATCTTGGATGCTGGTATCCTGTCTGCACCTGTTTCTGGTCAGGCCTAAGTCACATTTGCCACGGCGGCCGTGAGTCTCCAAAATCTACAGCCACGAGCAATTATACGGTGGCCGCAGTATTTCCATGGTCACACAATGTAGCAGTCACATATATTTTTATTTTTCGGGGAGCCGCACGGCATATTTAGAAATTGTGGAGACCGAAAACGTGGGGTTGCTGTATGATCTTCGATTTGATGTCACACGATGACCTTAAGGGGGCCCTGCGGCGGCCATTGAATTTTCAAGGCAGACGCAAGGTTGTCTCAAGGTGCCCGCAAGGTGACCGCAGGGGGGCTCTAAGGCGAACGTGCGGTCAGACGGACGGTAACGAGTGGGTTCATTTTTTATTTTTTTATTTTTTTTTACCAGTTTTTTTTTTTAGCGTGTCAAATTGCTACGGCGAACGTATAAATGAAAAAAGTTATAACTCCGCGTTATAATTCCACGGCGACCCCTACGGCCTGTAAAATATAGCCAAATGGCGTAGGGCCACCCTGAGGCCACCGCAGAAACTCTGCGGCCGCCGTACATTTCTGTCAATTCAGAGGCCGTACGGCCGCCGTATACTCGCCGTAGAGCAAATGTGACTTAGGCCAAAGGATGTTGAGGTCATGAAAAGATTCACTTTAGTTGGCATTGATATTCATGTCTCTGCTGGCTGTGAGCCAGAGGTCAATAGACCTCTGGGTCGGGCCTGAGGAGTCATGGATTCACTGGATCATGGAGTGTGATCTGCCAGTACCTGTGCAGGAGCATGAAAGTCTGAGTCTTCAGGTACTTGGTGCTTCCAGTCTTGCTCTATGGATACAAGACCTTGACTCTGACCAGGGATCTGAAACTGAGACTTAATTCCTTTGGTAACAGGTCTCTCCAGAGAAACCTTGGCTCTCGCTTGTCAGACTTTGTGTCCAATAAGTGGTTGCTAAGAAAGTCTCAAATGAGATTTGTTACCTGCATAGTCCATGAGCATCAACAGTGGATGTATGGCCATGTGGCTCATTTTTCTGATGCTGATCCTGCTCATCAGATTCTCTCAGCGAGGGAGCCACATGAGTGGATGAGGCCAATGGGCTGACCACATGCCTCTTGGTCCCTGCAGTTTGATCAGCATCTCAAGGAGATGGGGATAGGCCAGGCATCTGCCTGGGAGATGGCAAGATGGAGCTCCCTGGAGTTCCGGTGGAAAGTGGATGTTACGACGCGCTGCTCTGGCAAATGCTCCCATATCTTACCTGACCTGACTGCTCACCTCCACTCATGTGTTCCTCTTTTTTCCCACTTGTGAAATCAACTTCCACATTCTCGTCAATGTCATTCTTCTCTCCAGGTCTTCAAGACAGCTGTTCACCACCATCTCAAATCATCCCCAATCCAAAACCATGATCTTTAATACCCTCGTTAACCCCACCCCAATCCTTCTTCCTTCAAATTTTCTAGTTTTCCCTCCTTAGTGTTTCCTTCTGTGTCCAACTTGTCCACCCCATGCATGAGTGTTTTGCGTCCTGTTTTTGTCTGTTCAGTGTACGAGCTCTTCCACAAGCCTCGACTATGTATATAAAAAATATATTGTTGTGGTTTTGAGGATTCCCAAAGAGATCCTCATATAGTTAAAGCAGTTATGACATAGTGCCTGTATACTGTTTAGTTTAACTGTCTAAAATCCGTGTTGATACATCTGCGTTGCAATTGTGAAGTTAGAAGTCCTATATGTGTCATTTTTCTCATTGTACATTGTTTTCTTCAAGACATCTGCTGCATCTCACAGTATCATGAGCACATTTTCCTCACATACGAGCAAATCTTCCTCACAGCCCCTGAAACTGCTGCATAAACCACTGCCTCATGAATGCCTGAGACAAAATGTTGCGCCAAAACCCAAGGATATCATGAATCCATTCTCTTCACAGGTGCTCCAAAAACGCTTCAAACTGGTTTTGTGATTGCTTGTGAAAGTATATCACACCAAGACCTATGCCGAAAGCAGCTCCTCCCTTGGACGGGGGGTGAGGGACGAGGTCCGAGCGGAGGGGGACTTGATGCTCTATAGAAGGGGAACCTTCTACAAAAGAGCCTCTGAAAAGAGTGCAAAAAATAGTGTAAAAAGAGCCTCTTATAAAAATGGAGGAGAAAGACGGAGACTCGGACACTCGAAGCCTGAGTGGGTTTCTCGACTCTGTTGGGGTTTCACTTATATTATTCATAAAAACTCAAGGGTCCTCTTGTCCTTTTCTCCTTTCATCCTCTCTTTGCCTCCTTCTCTCTGTCATTCCTTTCATTTTGCTTGCTCGCTCGTGTTTCTTTCCTTCACTCTCCTTCGCACTTTGTCGATTAATTTATCGCCACACTATTCCTTATTTCTTCTTTCCTGCATTTTCTGTCTCTGTCCTTTCCGTATTTCTTTGCCTTCTGCTAGCTGCATCGCTGGATCCTTCACCTCATCAACAGCACCTGGGCGTCCTGCTGAGAGACGCATTGAATAACTTAAATGAGTGATGTCACTGGTTCACAGGGAAACGCCAGAGCTATGGCTGCTTTGAGGAGCAGGAGGGGAGCGGAGCATTATGGTTAGGATAATACCAAACATGAACAAGAACTTTTCATCTGTCCACATCCACGGATGTCAGAGGAGATGCAAGATGAGATGTCTTGGCCTCAGGAGGTATGTGTGCGCTGTACTATATTCTTTACAGAGTGTTGGT
>NC_140971.1:53404046-53451546 GCF_056783735.1 Eptatretus burgeri
TTCTCTTAGGTAGTTGTTCAGGCACCGCAAGTAAGAAAATGAGCATTCCGCCTCAAAGGAGCCTATAGGGAGGGTGCGTCCAATAGGGAATAGGACTTTGATCGATGGAAATTTATCTCCATATTATACCACACGAAAACAATCCTGCAGGCCTACCCTGTTGTGCCTCAACTGCATTTATTTTACAAGCCAATCGTTCATAGTTACTCCATGATGATTGGCACGTTCAAAAGACAATCATTCCTGATTATACTTTAGCTGAAGGACCCAAAACGTCTGATATACATAGTTTGGAAGATATGGCATCAGTGCGGAGGAAGAAGTAACAGCACAATATTGTTTTCCTTGGCCCAGTTGATCAGGTCACTCCTCCAGTTCACTCCTCCTTCATATGCAGCACACAGCTGCAGGTAGCATCATTGGCTGGGGACGTGTCTGGGCTGCTGATGCAATGCCCTGATTACCAGTACACTGATACTCATGTCACCAACCTCAGAAGGATAACAGGCTGAGTCAACCCCACCTGGTGTTAATTCAATGACAAACAGGGGCTCAAACTCAGGACCCGAAGATAACAAGCCAGCCACCCTAACCGTGAAGCCAACACCAGGCTTTGCTTCCTACAGTTCTGGGCTAATTACATTGACTTGCTGCATAGGTTACTAAGACCCTAATTAATGTATAGGGGTGTCTTTAGTATTTGCCAGTGGTCTTGAGGGGGTGGAGGAGGGACGCAAATTCTCCATAGAAATGTGTATCGTGTTGCGCCATCTCTCGGTGGAGGAGGATATTACAAGTATCTACCATTTACAGCACTATTCCTGTTCCCATGTTTTCCAGGGCAGTGCGGTGTTTTGAATTATAAGCAGTAGGTATGTTTTTGCTTCATGCATGTAACCTGGGTTATTTTCTTTTTACCTACACAGAGCTGTCAGCTGCTAAACACAGCCCAAATAAAGGTATGTGTCAGAAGAACGTGTTACATGCTTGGAACAAGATCACTGTGGGGCGGGTACTCTGCAAGTACAATTTACTGTAATTAACGAACCAGAAACTGGTGCACCTCGTGTTTCAGAGTAGAGAACATACATTATAGTAACAGAATGTTAAGTCCAAAGTCCAAAGCGTCACGGAATGTGAAGTATGTAATAAGTATGTAATACGGCAAACATCATGGCAAACGGCCTGAAACAGTATTTAACTGGAAGGACACTTGGTAGAGCACATATCTCCGCCACATAATGCCTGGTCCACGAGAACAAGTTTTTGCAGATGTGCCAGCAGATTACTTCACAAACTCTGTTATGTCGTTGTGTGTACAGCTGTTCTGACACGAGTTATTTTCTTGTGTGTTTAGTCATTAAGCTTAACATATCATTTTCTTTGCTAGCACCACCTCCACCCCTCACCCCCCCCCACCTTCTCTCTCTCTCTCTCTCTCTCTCTCTCTCTCTCTCTCTCTCTCTCTCTCTCTCTCTCTCTCTCTCTCTCTCTCTCTCTTGTTTTTTTTCCTCCCCCCTCCCTCTCTCTGTCCCCTCCTTGCTCGTCCCTCCGAATAAAATGCAGCACTTTCCTCCCACACCTCTGCTGCTCTCTCACTGTCTGTCTCTGGCTCTCTGTCTCTGTCTCTCTGTCTCTGTCTCTGTCTCACTCACTCACTCACGCCTCGCACCCTCCCTCCTTCAGTGTATAGGAACGTGTGGTGGGGCATCGCTCTCTCCACCTTAATCCCCCTCCCACTTCCTAACACTCCCCCTTTCTTGCTCTCCCTTCTTCATCCACTTCTAGCTTCCTCTCCCCCCTCCCTTCCCCCCCTTCCCTCTGGCCTTTCTGCCCCCCTCTTTCCCACCCCTCTATCCTCTCTCTCCCTCCCTCTTTATCTCTACCCCCCCCCACCTTAATACCCCGTCAGCCATGCTACAGGTTGTATTTGCTTGTGTATAATATAACCAGGCATCACAAATAAATCTGGCAATATGTTAGGATATAAGCGAGACTCACAAAGTGCTAATATATCAAATGAAATCTAAAGTTTGAAGGATTTTATAGCAGGAAAATTAGCTTATAATCCTCTAAAGTTAGAACAACAAACATTGAATGCCATTGAGCCCCGTGGTGGTGGGTTTGCTTGAGCAGATCAAGAATGGTATTCTGTGGATATAGTTGTCATTGTGATCAGTGATAAAATATGAAGAAAAAAAAATGGAACCGATTTTATCAATCTACAGATACTGTAAACAATCTTCTAAGGGACATACAGAGCCCATACTAACTCACAACCATAGTAGTGGGACTTAGATGGCCTCAGGAAAGCAACTGGAAGTAAACACATGACCCACTATCCATGCAGTACAACTACCTTGGGATTTTACACCAGCTGATAAATCAGCCTCTCAATGCATTAACATTGAATTCGCTATTCTGCATTATCCAGTTGTGACTTGCATGACATTTTTAACCTGTATCCTTCAAGGTGGTTCTGCTCTGTTGTGTTCTGGCACATTGCATCTTGGCTGCCGGGGTAGCTATCATTTATTGGAAGCACAGCTGTGCTGCTGTTGCTGCGCCTTTATATGCTGAGTATCAAGTAAGGAAGCAGCACGTGCCATTTTTAAAGCCTTTGGTATGACTCACCCAGGGTTCAAACTGCCGACCTCCCAGAATCAGAGTGGAGACGCTCTAATCATGATGCCACCGAGTTAGTTCAAGACTTTGAATTATTGTGTAGGAATTTAAATGAGTCTGGTTAAGTTGTAATTCCTTCCCCTCTTGAATAACCAATGGAAAGATGAACTTTTTAAACACAAAAGATTAATCTTCGAAAAATGTTTTTATTAGAACAAAATATTGGCTTATGCAAGAGTGAGGTCTACTTCTTCGTGCATATGGCAGCTTGGCTGCCAGGTAGCTATCATTTTTTGGGGGCACGACAATGCCACTGATGCTGTGCCCCAATACCAGTACACTGGTACTCATTTTGCCAACCTCGGAAGGATGACAGGCTTTCAAGGTGGTAAGGTAAAGGGAGTCTTTTCATCTCATAATGTTTGAACATACAAGAGTGCAGAGACAAACTGAGGCCCTCACATGGATCAACCAGCTCATCACCCTGAAACAAGACAAGAAGCTCTGATCTCTTCACAGGGTTCACAGACATTAAAGTCGTTGGAGATTTCAATGGTCATCACAAAGAGTGGCTCATCCACTCTCACAGCATAGATGCTCCTGGTGTTTCCGAGCATCTAACTTTACCTTACTCAAATCATTTCAGTTGCTACTCAAATTCCTGATCGAGTGACTGATAATAGGTATCTTCTTCATCTATTTTTGTGCTCAAATCCTGGGGATTGCACTGCAATTCTCTCAGCTCCAGGAAGCTCTGATCATGTCAACATCGAAGTTCAGTTTTGTTAAATCCTCACCCTTAACTGTTGTTTATCCTGTCCATTGAACTCTTCCAATATAGGAAGGCTAACTCTGATCATTGAACTCTTCCAATATAGGAAGGCTAACTCTGATCATTGAACTCTTCCAATATAGGAAGGCTAACTCTGATGGCTTGCATTCTCTCCTTGGTGATGTTCACTGAAAATCAATAATTTGTCACAACCCACATGAAACTGCCAAGGAAGTTACTGAGATCCATGTTGGAATGAACCTCTTGTCATTGTGTTGGCTCAAGTGAGCTTCCTTTGCCTTGCAAGGTCAGGTCAGGTGTGGTAGCGTCGCTGTGTCCATCTTCCACCGGCACTCCAGGGGCCTCCATCTGGCCATCCCCCAGGCAGATGCCTGGCTCATCCCCATCTCCTTGAGATGCCGATCAACCTGATGCAACCACGAGGCACATGGTCAGCCCATTGGCCTCCTCCACTAACGAGACTCCCTCACTGAGAGAATCTAGTGAGCAGGATCAGCATCAGGAAAATGAGCCATATGCCCATACAGCTGCAGCTGACGCTCATGAACTATGCAGGTAACAAATCTCATTTGAGTCTCAGCAACCGCTCGTTGAAGACAAAGTCCAACCAGTGATAGACAAGGATTCTCCGAAGAGACCTGCCATCAAAGGAATTAAGTCTCCATCTCAGATCCCTGGTCACAGTCCAAGTTTCACATCCGTAGAACAAGACTGGAAGCACCAAGGACCTGACGACTTAGACTTTCGTCCTTCTGCACAGCTACCGACAGTGCCACACCCCATGATCCAGTGAATCGATGACTCCCTAGGCCCAACCCAGACATCTATTGACTTCTGGCTCACAGCCAGCAGAGACATGAATATCACTGCCAAGGTAAGTGAATGCCCATGACCTCAACATCCTCACCACAAACAGGTACAGACAAGATAGCAGCAGCCGAGGTGTCAATGAAAGCCTGGATCTTAGTTTTGATGCAGGAAACCCGTAATCCCAATGGCTCTAACTCCTCATTCAGCACCTCGAGGGTCCCCAGAAGAATATACAGAGTGTCCACAAAGATGACTGCATCATCTGTGAAATCAAGGTCAGAGATCTTGACATTCCCAAACGATGCACCACAGCTCCATCACTCCGACATCCTCCCCAGAATCCAGTCCATACAAGCACTGAAAAGTGTGGGGGCAGCACACACCCCAGACAAACCCCAGTAACAACTGGAAATAAGTCAGAGATGATATCACCACATCTCAGTTCCAGAGTATAGTTCAGAGGTCAGATTGATCAGTTTTGGTGGCACCCCACAAAGACCAAGAATCCTCCAGAGGGGATCCCGATTCACTGAACCCAACACTTTGCAAAGATCAACATAGGCTGCTAGCAATCCCTGCTGAAACTCTCACTGCATTCAGTGAGGACCCGAAGAGCAAGAATACAGTCAATCGTTGACCTCTTTGGGGTAAAGCCTGATTGCTCTGGGTGCAAATGCTCACGCAGATGGGGGCGAACGCAATCAAGAATCATCCAAGCAAAGACCTTGCCCAGCACTGAGAGCAGTGCAATCCCACAGCAAAAGTAAAATGTCAAACGATGTCGTGATGGTAATCCATAGGAGGACTGTGGCATCATATTTTGGCATTATAATGTGGTGTCATTCCTATCTTGTTTGGTTGTTTTTTGGAGATTTTATCCCTCCATGTTTTTACGTTTTTCTTACATTGTAAGTTCCGTGCTGCACAATGAAACCTGCATGTGAAATTTTTAAGAATGAATGCTTTACTGGGGATGGATTAAGTGACTTTTAAGCTAACTTGTATATTGAAATTAATACGTCTCATTTCTCAAAAAACTGGTGGCATCTTGTTCAGTCTGTCTTTGGACTATGTTCCCCCTCTCCATCCCCTCCTTCACTTCAAATAGCACCATGGCCGACTTTACTTGTGAGAAGGCCATGTCTCAATAATGTGTTTGCTTCCAAACTTTGTGTCCCCAAAGGCCCCAACCCCTCACTATCTGTCGCCACTCTATCCAGTCACACCCAACTGTTCCTGGACTCCATGTGTTTTTCAGCTGATTAGGTGGAGAAGTTTCTGGCAACCCTCAACTCTAATTCTGCAACTGGACCAGACGGCATCAGCACACATTTCCTAAAAACCTGCTCTGATGCTCTTGCACATTCTATTTCTCCTCTTTCACCCAATAATTTGCCTGACATCATTTTCTATATGCCTGGTGTTGGCTTAATGATGAGGTTGATGGGCTTGGGATCTTAGGATCCTGAGTTCAAATCCCCCTTGACTGTTGAATTAATACCAGGTGGGGTTGACTCTGCCTGTCATCCTTCCGAGATCGGCAAAATGAGTGCCAGCTTGCTGGTGTCCTGTGTCGGAGAGGCGACCTTTCCAGGATTGTGCCCAATCGCCAAGGAGACTGCTTAGGCAGCACCAACATTCTGCACAGACTATGATCCCAATGGATGGATGGATCATCTTCTGTCTGCTTGGAAGTCAGCCAACACCACTGCATTACATAAACATGGTGCAAAAACGGATCCTCTTAACTTCAGACCGATCAGCCAACTTCCAATCAGCAGTAAGTTCATGGAATCCATCATTGCAGTTAACATCAAATCCGTCCATTTCACCAATGGCCTGATCTTAGACCATCCATTCAGATTCACACCCAGTCACTCTAAAATGGACATGCTGCTTCTGCAATCCCAACAATGCATGAAGGCTCTCAATGTCAGATATGACCTCAAGACTGTATTGCTATACATATCTAAACCAATTGATACAGTCTGGAACCCTGCCTTGCTTTTTAAACTCCCTGCCTTTGACATATAGGGCCACCCCCTAACAATAACCCTAACTCTAACCCAAAATCCAGAATCACTGCTCACCTTCCACTCATTCGTTCTTTTTTTCCCACCAGCTGTGGATCCAACTTCCTCAGTGTCTTCAATCACATTCTTTCCTCCAGGCTTCAAGACAGCAGTTCATCATCATCTCAGTCATCTCCCATCCACAACCATATTAATTTTTTTTACCTCATTAACCCTTGTCAACCCCACCTCTTTCCAAGTTTCCAGTTTTTCCGTCCACTTCTGTGATTGAGAGTTTGCGGTTGTATCCATCTTGTTCACCTGTCCTCCCCAGCATGCATTCTTCCTCATAGCCCTCATTTGTCCAAGTCTCCCTCTATTTTGTCCATCAACCCTACTGTTGGTATGCCTGGTGTTGCCTTAATGGTTCGGGTGGCAGGCTTTGGATTCAACCCGACTGTTGGTATGCCTGGTGTTGGCTTAATGGTTCGGGTGGCAGGCTTTGGATCCTAGGGTCCTAAGTTCAAATCCCACTCAACTGTTGAATTAATACCAGGTGGGGTTAACTCTGCCTGTCATCCTTCTGAGGTCGGCAAAATGAGTGCCAGCTTGCTGGTATCCTGTGTCAGAGTGGCGACCCATCCAGGATTGTGCCCAATAGCCAAGGAGACTGCTGAAGCAGCACCAATGCTCTGCACAGAGGATGGTACCAATCTCTTCCTCCTGCTACTGTTGGTGACCTCCTCCTCAGTATTTTACTGTTCCTTTTGTTCTGTTAAGTCCTGATCCATTCTGCGTTCTAGCTTCCTTCAAGAGCCTCAGCAAAATACAAAAAATACAAAAAAAAAGAAATATTTGGCTTCAATAAAAATTAACCTTCTTCATTGACGCACCTTGGGAAGATGCATTATTTAAAGGCAGATCCTTCCTGCACAAACTTTTATGGGTTACATTTTATTTTCTCCATTAAAAAGCCAAGGCTCATCTAAAAGCTAATGACAAAAGATACAAGTTAATACAATACTGTCATTTACCCAGATTTTGTCACCTCCTATATAATCCTTACAATCTCACCAACGTATCTTTGTGGCCTTGTAGTCATGTCCTCTAATTTTCCTCCTCATTAAACCATCTCTTACTTACTGCAACTTCATCATACTACTCATTATCTACTTTAGCTTCAAGCTTGTTCATCTTGATAAACTCCTGGAGTAAGTATGGAATATTTTAAAAACCCTTCACTTGGCTGCCCTTATCAATCATGTTATCAGTTGCAGTCGCTCAGTTTTACAATTTTCCATATCTCTCTCCAACTTAAAAAAAAGCACTAATTATTATCAATCCCCCATTCGGTCATCTGATGTTGGCTTAATTGTTAGTGTGGTGGGCTTGGGGTCCTAGGATCCTGAGTTCCAATCCCACTCGGCTGTTGAATTTATATCAGGTCTGGTTGACTCTGTCTGTTATCCTTCCGAGGTTGGCAGAATGAGTGCCAGCATGTTGGTATCCTGTGTCGGAGTGGCGACCTGTACAGGATTGTGCCCAACAGCCCAGGAGACTGCTTCGGCAGCACCAACGTTTTGCACAGAGTATGGTCCCCATAGATGGATTTGGTCATCCACCACAAACACAATTTATGGAGTTGTATTTCTCACACGGAGTCACATAATCTTTGAATAAGTCTATCTCATTTTCGACCGGCTAAAACGGTATTTGTTTGTACTATTTACATTTTCCTTCTTTATTCTGACATTTATACTTGCCACTGAATATTTCGAATAGCCGACTCACACTGTGGGATATTAAAAGTAACGAGAGTGTTGTGTCTTGTCTTTCCTTGAGAAGCAAATATAGTGCTTGGTGTTGTGAATCAACTTGGTAACTGCTTCTGATTAACAAACTCTTTATCCCGCATCCCATGCAGCAAGACCTTGAGAATGACTCCGGAACACAACTTGAAACCTGTGGCAGGACTCCAAATCGAAACAAGTGGGCCGCTAGGCACAGGAAATTACTTATTCACGACAAATTAATGAACTCCTGGCTCCTCGCCACGTACATAAACATACTGCATGCTTTCTAATTCCGAATCCAATTCGCTAAATAATTAGATCTGTTGGGACATGTCACTGGCACAAATCTCCATGTTTAACATGCTCAAGAAAAGAGGGCAAAATTATCACAGAATCACAATACAGTAATTTGATTGCTGCTAGCACATCAAATACCTTTCGATCTTTATTAGTGTTCATTATGATCATTACTCCCATTGTGTCTGTTTACTTCTTTTGATGTATATGTATATGAATATATGTCTTCATGTATATGAAGAAAGTCATATCTACTCTTTTTTTTCTCTTTCTGTTCATTCCTCCTCAGTCAGGTATTAAACAAACAAAAAGAACAATGGTGAGAAAGGAGGGTTTGCATACATCTGTTCGAGAAAAAGATTAAATTACCGGCTGACCACCTCCATCTGTACTGAAATGGTGGACCCCATCCAGCATCAGGGTGCTTTTTGAAGATGAGGAATGCCTACATCAGAAAGCGTCTTTCCAGGATTATCTCACCCATGAGATTTGACTCATCCACGCAATTTTATCAAGGTAACCACTTAAGATACCTCTTTTGCTCTGACAAAGACCTGCAGCGCCTGAAATATCAACAGCACCTCGCTTCTATACAGAAGTTAACCTCGAGTTGATAAAAAAATCCATTGTTTAACTTGTTTTCCAATTCAGACTGCCAATGGCTTTCAGAAAGACTTGTGTTCCATTGTATGTGCTTAAAGACAGATGAGTATAGTACTCTGGTGATAGACACCATTGAATATTTAAGATCGACAAGTAAGTGTTGGATAAAGATCAAACATTGAAATACCAGTATTATTGAAATTTGTGCTCAAAGTTTAAAACGTAAAAAACTAGGACACTCGGTGGAGCGCATACCTCTGCTACGTAATGCCTGATCCAGGAGAACATATCGGGCCCAGTGCATTTTTGAAATATCATGCTATGCAGCACTACATCGTTTTTGGCCCATCTCTCGATGGTGAACAACCACTTTAGAGATTAAATAATTATCGTATCCTGATCCGGAATCGGATCTTCACCAAAATCCAATCAATTCGGCCTTGTGACACACCAAACATGTCCACCAGGTTTATCCGAATCAGTCCACAACTTTTTGAGATATCGTTCTATATACCGGTTTCACCCTACCTCTCAATGGTGAAGAATCACTTAAAAATATTATGCGATCCTGATCCAGATCCGGAACTTCACCAACATTGAATCAATTCTTCTTTATCACACACCCAACATCTCCACCAATGGATGGATTTGGCTTAATTGTTAGTGTGGTGAAACAGTGAAACAGAAGTTTCATCCGAATCCGTCCACAACTTTTTGAGATATCGTGCTATATATCGTTTTTGGCCCTGGTTATATATGATAATATAATGGAAATACTGGTGCCAACACGGGAAGCAGGCAATGGGTGTCCGTGGTTTTCAAGTGCAGAGTTTGCAGGAAAACGCTCAGTGAAAAGGATGACTTTATCAATAGGAGAAGTTCGCACTTCAGGGCCATTGAAGAGGACAGGAATTGATGATTGATTACGGTTCTCTGAATGCCCTTTAGAAGATTGTTTACAGCATCTTTAGATTGATAAAATGGGTTCCCTTTTTTTTTCTTCTTACTTAATTGCTGATCAGAATGACAACTATATCCACAGAATACCATTCTTAAGCTGTTCAAACAAACCCACCACCATGGGGCGCAATGGCATTCAATGTTTGTTATTCTAACTTTATTTTATGTGAGGTAACTTGATATAATTTTCCTGCTCGACAATCCTTCAAACAGAAGATTTCACCTGATATATTAGCACTTTGTGCATCTCACCTATATCCGAACATTTTGTTGCGGTTCTAGGAACTGCATGCATTCAACAGATAGGTGTCCCGAGGCAGTTATGCCATTAATATACGTGTAGATAGACCCCTTCCTTTTGTTTAGTGGGAAAACAAGGGAGTGCGTTGCGATGGTCTAATAGTTAGGTTATTAAGTCATTTTCCCCTCCATTTCAGCCCCACTCTTTTTCTTTTCTGAGGCAAAATCCGTGACGTGCGCTTTGGACTGGACTATCGCTTTGAGCTTCCATGGTCCACCTGAAACCAGACATGATGGCGAGTCACGTACGCTTTGGCACCCAGGTGGGTGGGCTGTGCCGGCGTCTGCCCGAAGCCCGGCCCAGGCTGGCGGGCCATGTGGGGGGTCGGAGCCAGTCGGAACGCCCGACTCGGGCGATGACGTTGGATTTGGCATGGCCCCTCTCCCGAGCTCCGAGCTCTATAAAACACAGAGAAATCCTCCGTGTAAGTTGGGTGTTGAGAAGTGTGTGTTTGGTGTGGGTGTTTTCACGCGGAGTGTTCCTGCTTCTCGACTCCGCCCACATCTCACCTCGGCGGCCCGCCTCCTGTTCCTCGTCTCCGCCCACACAACGTCGATGAATCGCCTCCTGTTCCTCGTCTCTGCCCACTCGACGTCGACCTCGCCTCCTGCTTCTCGACTCCACCTACCTGGTTCCGCCGACTGCTCCACCCTCGCCCTCTGGACTCCACACTTCTCCGCTCAAGCTCCTCCTTCAGAACACGATTTCCACACGTGTGGCTTGGACCAGATATAACGCAACTATTGTCGGGTACCGCACCACGGAGCATCCCTCCCCCGAAACGCCCAGGTACCGAAAGCTATAACCTCAACTCCCCTCCCTCCCTGGCTGCAAAAGTCCCTTTTTCATTGGGGTTTCTTTTTCTGTGTGTGTCTGGGTGTGCTGGCACCTATCTGTTAAGACCTAAGTCACATTTGCTCTATGGCGAGGATACGGCGGCGTACGCCCTCTGAATTGACAGAAACGTGCGGCGGCCACAGAGTTTCTGAGGTGGCCTCAGGGTGGCCCTATGCCGTTTGGCTATATTTTACAGGCCGTAAGGTCGCCGTGGAATTATAACGCGGAGTTATAACTTTTTTCATTTCTATGTTCGCCGTAGCAATTCGACAAGCAGAAAAAAAAGTGGTAAAAAAAAAAAAAATTAACCCATTCATTACCGACCGTCTGGCCGCACGTTCGCCTTAGGGCCCCCCTGCAGTCCCCCTGCGGTCGCCTTGCGGGCACCTTGCGTCTGCCTTGAAAATTCTATGGCTGCCGCAGGAACACCCTAAGGTCACCGTGCGACATCAAATCAAAGACTGTACGGCAACCCCACGTTTTCGGTCTCCACAATTTATAAATATGCAGTGCAGCTCCCCGAAAAATAAAAACATATGTGACTGCAACATTGTGTGACCGTGGAAATACTGCAGCCGCCGTATAATTGCTAGTGGCCGTAGATTTTGGAGACCCCACAGCTGCCGTGGCAAATGTGACCTTGGCCTCAGGAAGCCTGTGGAAGATCCTTATTGTTGTTACTCTTATTAATCTCGCGTCAAGTCTGCACTGTGTCTGCTTTTGTAAGTTGCTTGTATTATTCTCGCACCCCACTCCTCTTTCCCTGCGTTACATACCCAATAAATCTTTGTTGTGCCACATGCTTTTCCTCGCTTGCTTGTTACTAAATCATTGTTATTAGGAATGTTCCCAGCTCGCCTTTGTCTTTTCTTTCATTGGTCCAGCATGGTTCAAATCTAATTTTAGCCGGGTCTGTATTCCTAACGATCTGTTACTTCTAGCTGGTACGTCCTTGGCAGTGTCGCTCGGCTGAATCCGATCCGGTAGAGTGATCCGGTTCAGACAAGGGCGTGGTTCCCCGGTAAATAAACCATGTGGTTATTTAGGTAACCTGATTGCATAGAAGGGAGGACCCTAGGTCACGCGGTTGAGTTTTTGGCGTTCACGGACAGTTAAGCGACCTGCCGTGTCACAGATTTATCCGTTAGCGACGGCCTACAATGCTGGGGAGTCTGGTGGGAATCGATGTCGCGTAGACTTAATCGACGACTTCCCCCACCTAGTGCTCTTCTCACCCGACCCCGCCGGCCCGCAACAATATTACCAGATTTATTTGCAATGCCTGGTTATATTGTTTACAAGCAAATATAACCCGTAGCTTGGCTGACAGGGGTTTAAAGGGTGGGGTGGGAGGGGCGTGGAGATAGAGGGAGGGAGGGAGGGGAGGCAGAGAGGATTGAGGAAAAGGAGGAGAGGGGAGAGGAGGGAGATGAAGCTCAGAATGGATGAAGAAGGGGGGTTTAGAAAGGGGGTAAGAGTGAAGAAGGAGGGGGGGTGGAGGTGGGGAGAGTGAAACCTCATCAAACATTGCTATACACTGCAGGAGGGAGGGGTGCGAGGAGGTGGTGTGTGTGTGTGACAGAGAGACAGACAGAGATAGACAGACAGAGGCAGACAGACAGAGACAGATAGAGACAGACAGCAACAGAAGTGTGTGAGGAGAGTGCTGAATTTTATTCAGAGGGGAAGGGGGGAAGAGGAAAAATTAGAGAGAGAGGTGAGGGGTGGAGGTGGCATTAACAAAGAGAATGATATGTTATGCTTCATGACCGAACACACAAAAAAGAAAAACTTATGCTAGAACAGCTGTACACACAATGACACAACAATGTTTGTGATGTAATCTGCTGGCACATCTGCAAAAAAACTTTGATATCCCAGTTCAAGAAAATTTGTGGGAACATGAACCAAAACCAATCACTGAAAACATGGAAGTACCGTTCACGTATGACCTAATGATTCAATCAAGCATGAACATCGAAAACAAAGCATGGTGACCTGATATCATACTTAGGTACAAAAGAAGAGAAGAAGACACTGCTAATTGAGTAGATAATATCAGTGATTTTGGACTAAACAATGCAGAAATCAAGAAAATGACCAAATACCAAGACCTAAGAATGAAGTTGAAAAGTTCCTAGAAGCTGAAGAATGCCAAAGTTGCATCAGTGAGAGTTGGAACTACGGGAATGATAACAAAGAACCTCACAGAGATATTAAAAACCATTGCTGGGAATATTACTACAAACAGACTACAGTTGGAAGCTGTCCGAGTTGCTCGGAATATTACTACAAACAAACTACAGTTGGAAGCTGTCCGAGTTGCTGGGAATATTACTACAAACAAACTACAGTTGGAAGCTGTCCGAGGTTCAGTGACGATCCTCAAAAGAGCCCTCAGAACAAAACTTCACACCTTGGTCCATTATTCATGACTGACTGTCCTTACCGAAATGGAGGTGGATACTGTGATACCTGGAAGGACACAATTCCACCTTCTGAAACCCACATATGGAGATCACAACCAATGACACATACACATACACACATGCACACGCACACGAAGATGGATACTTTGAGACCTCAAAGGGCTCCTTTCCACTTTCTGAAACCTGTATATGGAGATAATAACGAATAACCAATAACACACACATACACACACACACACACACACACACACACACACACACACACACACACACACACACACACACACACACCGGTGCCAAGTGCTGTTGTGGTAATACAGTATATATATATATATATATATATATATATATATATATATATATATATATATATATATATATATATATATATATATATATATTCACAAAATACACAAAACAACAAACACAAAAATTTATCTTTGAACAGAGTTCTTTGAAAGAGGATTTAAAGTGGGCAAATGGCGAAATTCAATTCAAAAATATATCAAGGCACAGAACACAGAATGTCAATCTATGCTCTATGCCTTCACAGCTCGAACAAATATGGTGAACACATGGTCGGATGGACCTTATTGTTGTTGTTTTTTTTTATATGTATCAATGCCGAAGTGAGGGGTGCATTACATAAGGAGATCGCGCAAAAAAGGTTAAACAAAGCGACGATGTCCTGTAAAAATATAATTGCACATTTTCAGTAGATGAGACATCTCCCGAGGCACCAACCACATGGCACTGCGGGACCCAACAAAGGCAGAAGATACGTCTAATTGATGTTACATTGACAGCATGGGTACTTTAACTGAAACGAACAACCAGGCAGCTTGGAGACCGCTTGCCAAATGCCTTAAGCACTCAAGCAAGCACTCCAACAAAACGGTTCATAAGAAACAGCTCGCTTGGCATGCTATAAGCAATCACTGAATCATAATATTAAACATACACCTCCCAGAGACACCCAAAATGCCAAATATGTTTGAATTGGACAAATGAACACTTTTGTAGGAGTCAGAACTGCTTCTGAGTTCGATTCTGGAGCTTAAATTTTGTAATTCTGCTTCGTTTAAGAGATTCACGAGGTTTTCACATGTGCGCAAATGAACCAAAGCCATGAACACTGCGATCTCTGGGTGTTTATAAGCATTGCAATGCACCCAGTGATTCGTAGCTGTGATGAATGAGTGAGGAAAGTGGAAGAAAAGACTATCGTTAAGAAATTGTTGTGGCCTGTTTCAAGTCAAGGGATTGGTGAGCAGGCCAAAAAACATGATGGCCTCAGATTCCAGCGAGGTTACCTCGGATATGCCTTAAGGCCCCACAGAGAGTGGTGACTGCGGAAGCGTCTGATAAAGGATATTATTAAATAATGCCATTAATTATCTTCAAAAGGGGTGTTTTAATTAACCCAAACACCCAATTTTCAATCACTTCCTTGGAGTTTTCTTCATAAGTGTGCAACGCTTCAGGCAGCTCGGTTTCATGGTTTTGGAGTTATGGAGGAGAGACAGACAGACAGACACACACACACACACACACACTCACACAATGACATTTATTAGTACAACGCAGTAGGTGGACATGGGTAGTTGACTACCCAATAGAACCTGATGCGATGGGCCCATTTGATGGGGAATGACCTGAGGATTAAGCACAAGAAAATTCATGATTCCAGCTTCAAGGGTTAATGCTGTAGATTGTTTTTTCGTTAAAATACCCCCACATTTAGAGGTTTTTCTACCATTGCTAGGCAATGGGGGTGTCCATAGCAACGGTTCTTTCTCACACATAACTAGGACAACGGTTCTTTCTCACACATAACTAGGACATACCATGAATCTACCATACCAGTTTTATGTATATCTGACTCATAGTCTCTGAGATATAACCTGGTGTTGACATAGTGGTTAGGGTAGCGGCTCGGTATCCAAAAGGTCCTGAGTTCAGACCCCGTTGGCCGCTTGAATTAATACACACTAGGAGGTTGACTCAGCCTGTCATCCTTCCGAGGTCGGCGAAGTGAGTATCAGTGTACTGGGCCCGGTGTATGCCCCGGTTAGAATAGGTGTACCATATCCCTGTGTCGTAAGAGGCGACCAGGTTGCGTCAGGAAGGGCATCCAGCGTAAAAAAAACTAAGCCAAATCACTATACGGATCATTCGAATGATCCACTGTGGTGACCCCTAACGGGACAGCCGAAAGAAGAAGAAGAAGTTTCTGAGATATAACGAACTTCGTTTTTTTATTGTTTTCGACCAGGGTTCATTCAAAGTCTATCTTCTCCGACAGTTTTCATAGGATCCGGCTGGAAAATTTAGACAATATGGATGAATGTACTGCCCACAGTCGCTCGTGGCCCGATTTTAGATTTTCGAAAAAATAATTTTTTTTATGATTTTTCAAAACTTTCAAAGTCCCGTTGCTGGGCAACGGTGGTGTCCAGAGCAACAGTTCTCATTTGGACACAACTCAGTCATGGTATGAACCTAGCAACCAAGTTTCATCCAAATCACCATTGTATTAATGGAGCACTGGACCGAACAGAGAGACAAGAGGGACAGAGGGACAGACAAACATATCGACGGAAATACTGCTAATAAGGGTAGAAAAAAAAAATATTTTTTTGACATTTTTTTTTTCGACTACATCGACTACCCAACAAACATGACAAAGGAAATACTGATAATAAGAGTAGAAAAAATTTCAATTTTTTTTTTTTTAGATTTTTTTTTTAACGATATCGACAACCCAATAGATTGACTTGATTAATGCAACATGTTAAATAACGTAAAAGCTCTGCATCAACTGCAGTAAACTTCTGAAAAAAAATTCAACAACCTTTAAAATCTTTATTATATTACCTTCGTCAGAGGAGATGGTATTGAATTTGGATCCGTTTGTTGGGTAGTCGATCTAATCGAAAATATATATATATATTTTTTTTTTTGAGATTTGGTCTGCCCTTATTATCAGTGTTTAAAATGGCGATTTCAGATAATACAATGGCGATTTCGATGAAACTTGGTTGGTAGGTTCATACCATGACCGAGTTGTGTGCAAATGAGAACCGTTGCTATGGACACCACCGTTGCCTAGCAACAGGACTTTGAAATTTTTGAAAAATCATAAAAAAATTAATTTTTTGAAAATCAAAAATCGGGCCACGAGCGACTGTGAGCAGTACATTCAGCCATATTGTCATAAATTTCCAGCCGGATCCTATGAAAACTGTCGGAGAAGATAGACTTTGAATGAACCCTGGTCGAAAACAATAAAAAAACGAAGTTCGTTATATCTCAGAGACTACGAGTCAGATATACATGAAACTGGTATGGCAGGTTCATGGTATGTCCTAGTTATGTGTGAGAAAGAACCGTTGCTATGGACCCCTCCGTTGCCTAGCAACGGCCGACGACCCATGTCCGCCTACCAAGCTGCCAGTTGATGGCTTGCACATGCAAAACATCGTTCTTTATCGGTGTCCCGAGTTTGAACAACAGCACGAAGTACATATCTGAGAAATGGTTGCGGGCATGTTCGACACCGTTTTTTTATTTTTTTTTTACAACTAAAATTGCCACCAGTCGGCTATCTTGGACCCCATGTTGTAAAAAAATGACGTGAATATGGATACCGCTATATGTTGTCTTTGTGTCAAGTACAAAAGA
The DNA here is from genome assembly GCF_056783735.1 of Eptatretus burgeri. Lineage (NCBI taxonomy): Eukaryota > Metazoa > Chordata > Myxini > Myxiniformes > Myxinidae > Eptatretus > Eptatretus burgeri. Next base: position 53,421,191 of record NC_140971.1, read on the forward strand.
ATCGGTCTACACATCTCCGAGATATGGTTGCGGACGCACGCACGCACACATGGACAGGAAAATCGAGACCAAATTCATAATCTCCCGTTTCAGACACCAAGACTCTGCTTTGACAGCACCTACACTCTGTAAAGAATAAAGTACAGCACACACTTACCTTCTGAGGGCAAGGGATCTCATTTTGCATCGCATCTATCACCCTGGATGTGGCAGAGATTAAAAGTCTTCGTTCATGTACGGTATTATCTCAGAATAAAATACAGTTCAGGGTCTGTTATTATCCTTCTATCTTTTAGTGAGTGGTAACGAACCATAAGCTTTCCCCCATCTGCCTCTCATAAAGCTTTCTGAGGTCATACATGTTCATCAACTCATCCCTTTTTACCATTCTGTCTTGGTCCATGCTTATCAATCGCCTTCATTCATTGACCACATTGCTAACCTGCCTGTGCAATTGCCATTAATCTTCTTTCTTCTGTAGTCCTTCAATATTATGCCTGGTGTTGGCTTCATGGTTAGGGTGATGGGCTCCTAGGGTTCTGAGTTCAAATCCCGTTTTCTGTTGAATTAATACCAGGTAGAGTTAACTCGGCCTGTCATCCTTCCGAGGTCGGCAAAATGAGTCCCAGCATGCTGCTATACTGTGTCGGAGTGGCGACACGTCCAGGATTGTGCCCAATAGCCAAGGAGACTGCTTCGGCAGCACCGACGCTCTGCACAGAGTATGGTCCCAATCTCCTCCTCCTCTCCTTCAATATTGGCCACTATATTTAAAATGTAATGCCAGTGCCTACCATGATTTGTTATATCCCATCAAGGCAGACATGTACATATTTATTCGTCTCATGGTTGCGTGCTTTTCTATTTGTTGTATTGCTCTTCCATGAACCTAAATTTGAGTGTTGTGGGGAATTGTGGTTTGGCTCTGTTGTGGGGCATTGTGGATTGGCATTGGGAATTATTTGCCACTGTTGGACGTAATCCGAAGCAGGGGCTTCTGGATTAGATCTCGATTTTCATGTCCGTGGGTGCGTGCGTCCGCAACCATTTCTTGGATATGCATTCACCAATGTTGTTCAAACTTGTAAAACAGATAAAGAATGATGGCTTCCATCAGCACATCTTGTTTTATTTTCGACATCAGATCCAACATGGCTGACTGGCGGCCATTAAAGTTGTAAAAAAACAAAAATCCGGTGTCGAACACGTCCTCAACCATTTCTCGGACATTCATTTACCGATCTTGTTCGAACTTGGCACACAGATAATGAATGATGGCTTACATAAGCACGTCGTTTTTTATTTTTTCTTTATTTTTATTATTTTTTGAGGGGGGTAAGCCTGGTGTTGGCTTAGTGGTTAGGGTGGTGGCTTGGGATCCCAGGATCCTGAGTTCAAGCCCCGTTGGCTGCTGAATTAACAACAGGAGATTGACTCAGCCTGTCATCCATCTGAGGTCGGCGAAGCGAGTACCAGTGTGCTGGTCCCGGTGTATGCCCCGGTTAGAATAGGTGTACAATATCCCTGTGTGTCGTAAGAGGCGACCAGGGTTGGCGTCAGGAAGGGCATCCGGCCATAAAAAAACATTGCCTCAAGAAAAAGCCTAACCCCTGCACAGCAGGGAAAAATGGCTGTAAAAACGGTCATTTTTTTATTTGTATTTTTTGAGGGTGGTGGGGGGGGGTGGGGTCACATCAAAGATGGCCGACTGGGGAAATTTTAGTTGTAAAAAACCCGATGTTGAACACGTCCTCAATCATTTCTCGGATATGCATTTACCAATCTTGTTCAAACTAGGAACACAGATAATGAATGATGGCTTAAATATGCATGTCATTTTTTTCGACATCAGATTCAAGATGGCCGACTGGCGGCCATTTTAGTTGTAAAAACCTTGATCGCGTTCGTGGACTCGTACACCCGTTAGTCCTGAGAGCCGACAAATTGGTCAATGCTGTCTCCGTAGGGATCAATCTTATCGATTTTATCATCGTGTCACTAACTTTGCTTTGAAACAAGATGAGTGAGTGTCGTGGAAGGTCCCCAAAAACAAGAGGAAAATTACCGACTTCTTTTCACCTTTCAGTGTGTCAGACCATACTAGAATTGTGGCATTTTGTGTTTCCTATAGTTATGTATTTCCAATAGCTTCCGCTCCACCGTAACAATTTTCCCCTGATGTGACTTCACATGCAAACACGGTAGAGAAAGGGGATTTTCGAACGTATACTTAAACATTGCACAGTATGTTAGTTGTTGAGGGTTGAAAGTCGATTTCCATTGATTCTGGAAAGAAAAATGCAGTGAAGTTATTTATTGCTGTTAAACTAAACATTTCACCTGTTTATAACAAACATTTACTGTTGTAAAGCTACAGTTTCAAACTTTACAGAAAATGGTTATCAATAAGCATACATATGCGTTAAAAAACGGAGTTTGTACCTCTTTATCCAAATTTTTTTTACCATCTTCACACGTATGTATTGCTCATCTTATAGAGAAATACCGCAGTGTTCATGAGACGAGGGTGCGAATTGACTCAGTCGGTCCGAACGTCCTGCTATCTCCTTTATTTTACATCACAAGTGGATCCATTCTAACATTGGACCAAATTTTAATTGGTCGTTATGGCCTTGTAGCATTCCCACCTGCTGTACTGCTTGAGCATTAATTAACTTGCCTTTCTCCAAGCCCAGATGTGCATTGGGTGGGGTGTTTCACATATTTTGTTATTTTGGAATGGATTAAATCCATCTACGTGATGAAATTCGGTTTATGGTACATTCTACCCCCCCCCCCCCCTTGTCACTTGTAGGAGGATTGCACAACACAGACAAAGCAGAGGTTGAGGAAGTCACAGCCAAAGGTACTTCTGGGGCATTGTATGGTAGGTGTAAGAGCAGTACATGGACAAATAAATGGAGTCCTTGATGTAAAGTGCAACTCTGCCACATCGTTTGGGTTCAGGACTATCAAACCAGAGGAGCCAATGGCCAGGAAGAGACATTAAAGTGTCAGGGATGTACTGTGGGAGGAAGGATTCTGTTAAAGAGATGATCTCTGGTTTATCAGCAGCAGCATGGATTGTGAGATCTGTCAGTTTGGAGTAGAGGCCTCAGATGTTTGAGTTCCACACAGTTTGGGACATGAGAAGAGTCAAGTTTGCATGGGGTGCAGCAATGTGGAGACTGGGAGAGGGAACCAGGAGAGGTGGTTGGGGGAAGCTGGAATGGTATGGAGAGGGGTGAACTGGGAGGGTGGGAGGCTTGGGTGTAGGGTGGGGGGGTGAGAGTGCTATGAGGGGGAAGCTAAATTGAGGGTTCTTCTTTTTACCAAGATGAACAACCACAGAAATAAAGGGCTTTATTGAAAAGTGAAAAATATGAGTGTGATAACAGAATCAAGACAAGACTATTTTGAACAGAGTTGTTAATGCATGGAATTGTCTGCCAGTGAAGGTGGTAGGAGCATTGATAGTTGATTCCTTTGAACTGGATTTGGACAAGTACTCATACTTGGAAGCAATGGGTATAGGAATATTGGCAGAAAGGGTAGATAGCTTTAAGATTACTCAGTTGTGATTGAGTTATGATGTAGGTAAGTTGGTGACGTACAATTGTTTTGTGTGCCTATCATGTGAAGTGTTAATATTTAGGTTTTTTGTGTTATTATGGGGAAACAAAGTGTACAGTGATCGTACTGTGTCCCTTGGTTTGATGGAAATCTGGAGATGGCATTGGCTTGATGTGTTTTGTGGCCTCCTCCTGTGTCGAGGTTTTCTTTTGTATCTTCGTGTATGCTTTTGTTATTTTGATTTAAATCTGAGAACTGAGTTTAACAGTTAGCTGTTAACATCATGGTGCTTTTGCATGTTCAAATGTAACTTGTGTAATCAACCTCTGATAATCCAATAATATTTTAGGCAGAAATGTGGACCGAGTGTAGCACATAGTAACCTACTCCTTTCCAATCCTGGTGTTGGCTTAGCGGCTAGAGTGGCTGGCTTATGATCCTAGGGTCCTGAGTTCAAACCTCGTTGGCTGCTGAATTAACACCAGGTGTGGTTGACTCAGCCTTTCATCCTTCTGACGTCGGCAAAATGAGGACAAGTGTCGTGGTAGATGGGCACAGCATCAGCGGCACAGCCACGCTTCCAAGAAACGATAGCTACCCGGCAGCCAAACTGTCACATGCAGGAAGACGCAGAGGAACATATAGAACAGAACTCCTTTCAAAAGGTATCTGGGGGATCTTACCTTCCACAAACAATAATTTACTTTTTATCCAGACTGGACACCAGATTAATGCATCATCTGAATAATAACATCGTTTCTGATTCATCACCCAAACTACAAAGCACCAAGACAAAAAAGTATGTGTCTAGTCAGATTCTATTTCATTACAGATCGAACTCTGGTTGAACAATTGAGATAAAATACACAATATTTGATGAAAAACATGCATTTCTGCATTAGAATAGTGTTTTGGAACAAAAACCAGCATCAGAACAAGCCAATGGTTGAAAATGCTTGTATTAGGGAAATAAGACCATTATTGCATGAATAATAACGTGTAAAATGTATAGTTTTCCTTCGTACAAGCTAAAATACACACTATTTTATGAAAAACACACGTTTCTGCATTAGAATTGTTATCTGGAACAAAAAATGGGGTCGGAACAAGCCAATGTGTGTTAAAGATTGGTAACACGTAAATATGTCTGGTGTTGGCTTAATGGTTATGGTGGTGGGCTTGGGATCCTTGGGTCTTGAGTTCAAATCCTGCTTGGCTGTTGAGTTAATAACAGGTGGGGTTGACTTAGCCTGTCATCCTGAGTTCAGAAAAATGAGTACCAGCTTGCTGGGATGATTGAGCCATTTGAGTATCCTGTGTCAGTGGCAACCCATCTTGGATTGTACCGAATAGCCGAGCAGACTGCTTGGGCAGCACCAATGCTCTGCACAGAGTATGGTCCCAATTGGATTTTGAATATGCAAATAGACCATTTTTGCATGAATAAAGGTTTTTGTGTAAAATGTGTTGTTTTGCTTTGTACAAAGAAAAATACACACTATTTGATATCAAGCATGTGCTTTTGCATTGGAAAAGTTATTTGGAACAAAAATAATGGTCATAAGATGTGAATGTGTTGTGAAAAAAACTGTTTTGGGGCAAATAAGACTGTTTTTGCATGAATAAAGTTTCTTGTGTAAAATGTGTTGGTTTGCTTTGTGCATGGTAAAGTACGCACTATTTGATGAAAAACGTGGTTCTGCATTAGAATCGTGATTTGGAACAGAAAATGGGGTCAGAACAAGCTAATGCGTTAAAAACGCTTGTATGAGGCAAATTGCATTTTTGAATGAATAAAGTTTCTTGTGTAAAATGTTTTGTTTTGCTTTGTACAAGCTAAAATATACATTATTTGAAGTGAAAATTGTGCTTCTGCATTACAATCGTGATTTGGAACAAAAAACTCAGGAAGAGCAAGCGAAAGTGTTGTTAAATGCACTTCTATTTGGCAAATAAGACCGTTTTTGAATGAATAAAGTTTTGTTTGAAAAATGTGTTGTTTTGCTTTGTACAAACTAAAATACTCACTATTTGATGAAAAGCACATGTTCCTGCATTGGAATATTGATTTGGAACAAAAATGGTGTGAGAACAAGCGAATGTCTCAGAAACACTTGCATAAGGCAAACAAAACCGTTTCGGCGTGAACACAGTTTTTTGTTTAAAATGTGTTGTTTTCCTTTGTGCAAGCTAAAATGCACACTGTTTGATGAAAAACACACGTTTCCTACATTAGAATTGTTATCTGGAATTAAAAGAACAGGTGTTGTTGAACAGGTGAACAAGCCAATGTGTTGTTAAAGAATTGTAATATGTAAATATGCCTTGTGTTAGTTTAATGGTGAGGGTGGTGGGCTTGGGATCCTTGGGTATTGAGTTCAAATCCTGCCTGGCTATTGAATTAGTACCAGGTGGGGTTGACTTCGCCTGTCATCCTTCTGAGGTCAGCAAAATGATGCCAGCTTGCTAGGATGATTGAGCCATTTTAGCATCCTGTGCAGAGTTGCAACCCATCCAGGATTGTGCCCAATAGCTGAGCAGACTGCTTAGGCAGCATCAACGCTCTGCACAGAGCATGGTCCCAATTTGATTTTGATTTGGAATATGCAAATAGACCATGTTTGCATGAATAAAGTTTTTCGTGTAAAATGTTTTGTTTTGCTTAGTACAAGCTAAAATACTCACTATTTGATGAAAAACACGTTTCTGCATTCGAATCTTGTTTTGGAACAAAATACAGAGGCAAAACCAGTTAATGTGTTAAAAACTTGAATTAGTCAAATAACACCGTTTTTGCATGAATAAAGTTTCTTGTGTAAAATGTGTTGTTTTGCTTTGTAAAAGCTAAAATACTCACTATTTGATGAAAGGCACACGTTTCTGTGTTGAAATATTGATTTGGAACAAAAACAGTTTTAGAACAAGTTGATGTGTCAAAAACGCTTCTATGGGGCAAACAAGACCATTTTTACATAAATAAGTTTTCTTGTGTAGAATGTGTTGTTTTGCTTAGTACAAGTGAAAATACACACTATTTGATGTTAAACATGTGTTTCTGCATGAGAATAGTGACTTGAAACAAAAAAGTGGTTAGAAAAAGCTAATGTGTCAGAAACATTTGTATAAAGCAAATACTGTAACACTGTTTTTGCATGAATAAAGTTTCTTGTGTAAAATGTGTTGTTTTGCTTTGTACAAGCGAAAATACACACTATTTGATTTAAAACTTGTTTCTGCATTATAATTGATATTTGGATCAAAAAGTAGGGTCAAAACAAGTCGATGTGTTGGTAAAAATGCTTGTAATATGCAAATATACCATTTTTGCATGAATAAAGTTATTGTACAAAATGTGTTGTTTTGCTTTGTACAAGCGAAAATACAAACTATTTGATGTGCAACATGCGTCTCTGCATTAGAATAGTGATTGGGAACAAAACACAGAATCACAGCAAGCCGATGTGTTGTTAAAAATGCTTGTATTACACAAATAAGACTGTTTTTGCATAAATAAAGTTTCTTGCGTAAAAATGTATTGTTTTGCTTAGTACAAGTATACACACTATTTGATGACAAACATGCGTTTTTTATTAGAATTGTTATTTGGAACAAAAAGCAGGATACACTTTTAGATGCCAGAGCCGACGTTCTAAGCGAAACCATGACCAACATGGTTACGGTAACAGAACAGGCCACCACTTTAGAAGAAGTTATTGACATGCGGAAAGCAACGAGTAACCAGGAAAAGGAAAAATGGCTCAAAAATGGATGCAAGTATGATCCCGATAACAACTTATCGGTATCTCCTGATGGACTTCTGGTGGCCCCGCAAGCATTGTTACCTTGGTTGGCTCACATGGCTTATGGAGTGAGCCATGTAAGCAAAGGGGGAATGTGTGCAATAGTAACACAACAGGATATGCACTGGGGTTTTCACAAATTGCAGAACATCTTTACTGCAATTGATTAACGTGTCACAAATATAATGCTGGGGAAAGGCCAAAATTTTGACAAAGGCGCACACCCCAAACCAGAAGGACCCTTTATACACATGCAAACAGACTTCATTCAAATGCCAAAAAGTTGTGGTTACGAATATGTTTTGGTAATAGTAGACATGTTCACAAAAATGTATAGAAGCATAATCATGCCGAAAGACATATGTGAGTACAGTAGTCAAAATACTGATGAAATAATGTATATGCAGATTTGGCATACCTTGCAAAATATCCAGTAACCAAGGACCACACTTTACAGAGAAAGTGGTAAAGGAACTGTGTAAAGCACTGCAAATAAATCAGAGATTGCATTGCCCATACCACCCGCAATCAGTGGGAGTGGTGGAAAGATACGACATCTTGAAAAAGAAATGGACAAAAATTTGCGAACAAACAGCAATCAAGTATTTGAGAACTTTTTTTTGTAATATTATATATATATATATATATATATATATATATATATATATATATATATATATATATATATATATATATATATATATATATATATTGTTGTGGTTACCAGATTCGCAAACCACCATTCAGGTCCCTTAGGTGAGGTATCTCGGTAAGTGCATGTGTAGTTAGGCCCAAACCCGTTGTCTAGTGGGAATACATGTCATTTATACGTGCTGCGACTCTTCAGGATAGCCGTTTTTCTTTTACTATCTTTATTTTGGACCAACCGCCATGATCACAACCACAACATCAACCACCGACCACAACCACCGCTTCACCACAACCGCCACGACCTTCACGCACACCTCACAACCGTAGCATCGCCACCGTTCTTGCCCCGCTGTGGGTACCGGTGTTGGACTCATGCAGAACGCGCGTCGAACAGCGTGTACAAAACCACGGATTTTCTGCTTCAAAAACGGATCGAAAACGACACACGCCCACTTTTTGCCGTCCAATCGGTGAGCGAGGGGCGAATTGGCCCCGCCCCCAGGGCGATCGATATATGCAAATTTGTGGATCAAAAAGCCTTCACGCCCACTTTTTCTCGGGCCAATGGGGAGCGAGGTGAAAGGTCAAAGGGAGGGGGTCAAAGGCGAAGTTACGGGGGGGATAAAAAGGACGGTGTTCGTCAGTCAAAGGAGTCGTAAAAGTCGGAACGAGGGAGTCAGCAGAACGGGAACGAGAGAGTCAGCAGAACGGGAGTCGGAGTCACAAACAAGAACGGGTCGGAGAGTCAAGAAGAGGAGAGTCGGAAGCAGAGGGTCAAGACTTCGCGGGCGGTGGAGCTGCTCGTCGTGTGCGTTGGAGTCGGAACGGAGGGGACGGAGCTGTGGAAAGGCGGCGACACCAGACGAGGGGGTGCTCGCGTCGTGCAGGAAGCTGCACCCGAGGGAGGCTGGCAGCGCGACCTGGCCGAGGTGGAGACGCTCGTCGCATATAATAAAGATCCTCTATACCCCGAGCATCAGCAACCCCCTCCTGTTTCCCCCGCGCTGAGATAGTGCGACCAAGGGGCCCCGTTCCCACCCCCTGCCAGGCACTGTCCACGAGGCCCGCGGGTTGCGGGCCATCGCCGCTCGGCGTCTCATCACCAGAGGGGTAGGCCCGACCCGGTCTCGGCCTCAGGCCTAGCCCTTTCTTGAGGGTATTTCTTTTCCTTGGTTTTGGGTATGTGTTGTCGGCGCCGTCTGTGAAGTAGAATTGTATAAGTGTTGCCGTGTGCTCGGTAGTCGGTATTAGCTCTGCACTGTGTTTTCACTTTTATGTTTGCTTTTTGTGTAAATGGAATTGTGTTTTCTTTTTTTGTGTGCGTTTGGTGGAATTGTATTTGTGTGCTTTCCGTTCGTCGCGAATAGATGTGCTGTATTGTTGAACTGTTCTCCCGCTTCGCTTCGTTCTTTTCCTCTATTGAATCCCCATCTTGCTTCACGTAAAGGGTTGGTAGTGGGCTGAATACGCCCGATAATTAATCGAACCGTCGAGGTCGACGATAACACCGCTCGGTTATTCTGATAGCACGGAACGGGTCGCTTAAGTGGCCCGTGTCCGAAGTCGACCTGCGGCGAGGTGCGATCGCCCGGTCTACCCTCCGCGTGGGTACTTAGGTAGTTCGAATTTGGCGAGCAACCCTATCCCGCGCGGGGGGCTGATTGGCTCGATCGCGGTGAGACCGAAAGGTCCACCCGTGACTGGTTCCCGGCGTTAGTCCGAGAGGGTCACGACTGGATTGTCCGTCCGGTGGGCGACGTGCCGCGATTCGAGTTACGTGGCCGTCGCACGCCGGCGGGCGCGAAAACCGCAACACTGGTGTCAGGTCGTGCGATACAAACTCATCGCCCTCCTCGCGGCACTGGTATCGGAGAACAGGAAAACAGGCTCTCCTGTCTCCGGCTAAATTCACGGGAATCGGTCCAGGGGTGAGAGAAGCGACCCCCGATTCCCTCCAAATTACGAGCGAGTTAAATTAACCCTTCACGAGAAGCAAGATGGCGTCTCAAGGCGAGCGGGAGCCGGGGGTATTAGAAATGTATATGTGTAATAATGTAGAGTCCATGGTCCAGGATGGAATCCCCGAGCAGGAAATGTTTATTGTGCAGGAACACGGACTCGCCCAACTGAACCCAGGGCCCGAGGTGGGTGCGGCAGCGGCCGCAGTGTATGACACCTCCCCCCCCCTCTCCACCAAAACCCTTCCCCAACCCCTGCCGAAACGGCTCAGCTGAGTGCATCCAACATGGCCCAGCTATGCGCCATGCTGGCGGCAATGAACGAAAAGATGAATGCGAAAATGATCGAAAAAATGGATGCAAACGCAAATGAAATGAAAAACGAAATGAAAGACATGAACGAAAAGATGGATACAAATACAAATGAAATGAAAAACGAAATGAACAAGCAAATGAATGAAGTGAAAACGACGATGGATGCGAATACACAGCAAATGAGGGAAGAAATGAAAGAGCTGCGGGGTGAGACGCAGAACATGGGCCGATGCCTGCAGGCGGGCATGAAGGCCGTGACCAGGGAGCTGGGAATGGCGACTCCACGTGTGGGAGCAAACGAGCTGGGTGGGGGTACAACGGCTGACAGGCCCGCGGTGGAGGCGGGTGAAAAAATAATTCGTGGAACGTGTTGGGCGAGGGTCGTGACGATGACCGAAAGGGAAAAATTAAATGGGGAGACCAAAACGTGTGAGACGAGACACGAGGTGACGACAACAGAAATAATAATAGTTGAGACAAGGGAGGTAAAGGGTGAAGAGTTGGCAGTGACGGTAGCCGGGAAGGGAACGACAGAGGAGAGACTACACGATGAAGACGGGGTAAGTGACGCACACACACACACGGAGGTAGTGGAGGATAATGGGGGTGAGCTCGCGGAGCGTGTAGGGACCTGGTGCGAGCAGCGGGATGGCCTCCTCCAGGAACGAGGGGAGGGAGTATGCCCCCTTGAGGCGAGTCACGACCAGGTGAGTTCGGTCGTGTTTTGCGAGGTTGAGGGGACGGGTGCTGTGGACGGGTGCACGGAGAGCTTGGGGGGTATAGAGGCCCCGGAGACCCTTGTGGGAACACGAATCCCCAGTATGGTTGTCCCTGTGTGTGTGGTGCAAGGTGTGAGTGCGTCCCCGTGTGTGGAAGCGACCCCGTGTGTGAGTGGTGTGGTGGCGATGGTGCCAGAGTACGTGCTTCCCAGCACGCCGTGTGTGGATGAGGCACCGTGTGTGGAAGAGGCCGTGTGTGTGAGTGAAACGGCCAGTGTGGATGAGGCACCGCGGGTTAGTGCCCCCGCGTGTGTGGGTGAGGAACCGTGTGTGGATGAGGCACGGTGTGTGGATGAGGCACAGCGGTTGAGTGCCCTCGCGTGTGTGGGCGAGGCACCGCGGGTGAGTGCCCCCGCGCGAGTGAATGGAGCACCACGTGTGAGTAGTATGGTTTGTGTGAGTAGTGAGGCACGCGTGAGTGAACGGCCGTGTGCAAGGTCGCTGTGTGCAAGGGAGACCGTGTGTGTGAGAGAGCGGTATGAGAGGGAGATGTCGGTTGGCATGCGGGAGCACGCAGCCGCGTCTCCCCGTGTGAATGTGATTGAGTGGACTGTGTGCGTCGTAACACGCAGGTATGCGTGTGTGGAATGGAGACGACGACGGCGACAGAGGAGAGAAAGCCGAGTAGCGGCTGCAGTTGTTTCGCGGACCGTGCCGGGTTCACCCAGCAGTGAGCACGCGGTTCGTGCTGTGCAACACACGAGACCACCACGTGCTCGCTTGCGAGAGTGAAGCCCCGGTCCGGAAACGCACGCGGTGGATTTGCCGATCCCGCGGACGGACAAAGTTTAGGCAGGATTACGGATTTGGACCGGACGGGTTCTCCACGCGATCGTGTGTGTTAAGCTCCAACGGGCAAAGCACATGTGTTCGCGTGGGGAACCCCTCGAAACGTGGGGCTTGTTTTTTTTTATGCGCACGGTGACGTCATGGCTGCACGTGTGGTTGGAATCCGGCAGGAGGGTTATCTCTGCCGGATGGTAGCGTCCAAGGAGGGACGAGGAACACGTGCAGCTGCATGACGTCACGGGCAGGTGCAAAGTGCGCGAGCTCTGAGTTGCCGCGCAGGTGCTGCGCATGGGAAAAAAAAAAAAAAGCAAGCCTCACTTTCGGGTGTACAGGATTCCTGGGAAAGGGGTGAAAGACCCCCTTACCTGGGCACAGGATGAAAACTAGTTAGGGGGAAGGGTTAGCTTAGTTAGACCGACTTCATGGGGCAGGGGTAAGTCCTCATGGAGTCCGTGGAATGGATTAGTTAGAGGGATTGCAGCGAGATTTAGGTTGGGAAATAAAATGATTTATTTGAAGACAGAGACAGACTTTGGATGTGTAGAGGGGACGTAGTTTAGCTACGCAGGTTAAAAGGGAACGTGCTACTAGTGTAAGGGACGACGTGGGAGCACGAGTTAGTTAGGGGAGGTAGTTAGAAGGATGGCAGAGTTCAGTGGTGTGTGTGTTGAAGAGTTGGTGAGTTGTGAGGTGAGTACTTGTTGAGTGAGTGAGGCCAGCGGGTCTGTGTGTGTGTGGAGTGAATGGGGAATGCATGGTGCGATGAGTGATTGGGGGGAGGAGTGACTCCCGCCCAAGGGACCCCGGGGTCAGTGTAGAGTGAGTTAGCTGGGTTAGTCAAATTGAAAAATGGAGGTCGTTTTGCTGTTGGTGGGAAAGTAGGCTCGAGACCCATTTGGAGGGTGCAGGAGCCCTGTTGACGGGCTTGGGAGCGTGGCTGCGAAAGGTGAGTATCGCTGAGTGGGTACCCCGGGCACCAGGCTAGTCGGCCGCGGTAGGCCATGGGCCCATGGGGGGCCGGGATAGAGTAGTGGGCACGGGTGCGCCTGCTTGGTGCGGGGGCCCGGGGCGCCATTATCCGCGTGGGCAGTGTTGTGGGCACGGGTGACCCTCGGAAAGGGGCCCGGGAGGCCGGCCTGCCACGTGTGCGTTTCAGGGGAGGTGCCATGGGGGGCACTCCCGGTGTTAGGGAGCTGGTAGGCTCGGAGGCAGTGTAGTGCCCGGGGGTGCCATAGCGGGAGATTCGGCAGAGGGTCGTGCCTGCCAAAGGGAGCCACGTGTCCCAGCCAGGAGACCGTGTGAGGGCACGGAGAGAAAATTGGGGGGCGAGGCCCGAAATTGTGAGGACACCAACACAGGCGACGGGAATCTGGGTTGTTAGAACCAATAGTTTAAGCGAGAGGCGCTTGTTGAAAGCCCCGGGGTAGTTTAACTGTTAAATGGTTCGGGTAGATTAGGAGATGTACCCCTCCGCACCATCCATCCCCTCGCTGTCGTTGTGGGCCGCTGGACCCACTTTGGGTTATAGATCGCCGAACTCTGGGGAGGCCATTCTGAGGCTTGAGTTGGGCCTCGACACAGGACGTTAGCTCTCCCTTATTCCCCTCCGGGAAGGGAACGTAGGGGTTGGGAGTAGGCTAGGTGACAGGATAGGTTAGCCGAACAAGGACGATAAAGGGGGTTAGGGGACGATTTATAGTGGGGAAGTAAAAATAAAAAAAATAAAAATAAAAAAATAAGTTGGGGCTAAATTGGGGTTTGACAAATTAAGGGAGTGGGTATGTACAGTGACAGGCAAAGGCGATAGGTGGGAGGGAGACAGGTAGGTAGGTCCGAGCCCGCCTTCCAAGTGGCCAGCACCACCGCACTCCCTCCACCAACCTCCACTGAACGGCAAAGGCTGGCCACTTCATCGGCTGGCCGTGTTTTGCTTCAAGGCGGAGGCCGGCCAAGTTCATCGGCAGCTGTGTGCTGCAAGGCCTGTGCCGGCCAGTTCATCTGCTGGCTGTTTTTCTTCGAGGCCTGTGCCGGCCAGTTCATCTGCCGGCTGTGTTTGCCTGCAGCGGCCTTCTTCTGCGGGCTGTGTTTGCCTGCCACCTTTGCCATGCCATGCCCACTGCCCATGTTCACCAGCCCCGTTCAATTTTGCTTTGCCCCCCCCCCCTGTTCATTGCCATGTGCGCCAGGATCGTAAAAGCAACAGTTTGCAAGCTGCGAGAACTGCCCCGTTGGCAGCTACAACACGGGCCTGCAGTGGCGGCCCGTGCACCGTGTTTGCGTCCATCCATTCATGCATCCATTCGTTGTGTTCATTGCGTGTACCACTTGAGCTGGCACGGAGACTGCGTTGTGCAGCCCATGCACCGTTGTGGTTCACTGCGTTCAGTTCAAAAGGGAGGCCTTGGACTGCGTGTGAGCAGCCAGCCACGTTCCCTGTCACCTGCATTGTTTGAGTCAGAGACTGCATGTGGGCAGCCTGGCTCCCTGCTAACTGCTTTTCTTTTGCAGAGTTCATTGATCCTGGGCCATGGTTTAGTGTAAAATTTGTAAGTTAAGGTTAAGATGTACTGTACATATGAGTGCGCCCCCGGCATGTATGTCTTAGCGCCGGCAATTTTATTTAAGTCGTCCGTGTGAGTGAGTTTGTTTAGGTAGTTACGCAGCCCTCAGGTTATTTATTTTGGGGACACGAATACCATGAATGTCGCACTCAGGGATCCGTAGGTAAAGTGTACTAGGGGAAAACTACACATGATGGCACACGAAAATTTGACGACTCGGGACGAGTCTGTAAAAAGGGAAGGGGGTAGTGTTGTGGTTACCAGATTCGCAAACCACCATTCAGGTCCCTTAGGTGAGGTATCTCGGTAAGTGCATGTGTAGTTAGGCCCAAACCCGTTGTCTAGTGGGAATACATGTCATTTATACGTGCTGCGACTCTTCAGGATAGCCGTTTTTCTTTTACTATCTTTATTTTGGACCAACCGCCATGATCACAACCACAACATCAACCACCGACCACAACCACCGCTTCACCACAACCGCCACGACCTTCACGCACACCTCACAACCGTAGCATCGCCACCGTTCTTGCCCCGCTGTGGGTACCGGTGTTGGACTCATGCAGAACGCAGAACGCGCGTCGAACAGCGTGTACAAAACCACGGATTTTCTGCTTCAAAAACGGATCGAAAACGACACACGCCCACTTTTGCCGTCCAATCGGTGAGCGAGGAGCAGGTGGCCCCGCCCCCAGGGCGATCGATATATGCAAATTTGTGGATCAAAAAGCCTTCACGCCCACTTTTTCTCGGGCCAATGGGGAGCGAGGTGAAAGGTCAAAGGGAGGGGGTCAAAGGCGAAGTTACGGGGGGGATAAAAAGGACGGTGTTCGTCAGTCAAAGGAGTCGTAAAAGTCGGAACGAGGGAGTCAGCAGAACGGGAACGAGAGAGTCAGCAGAACGGGAGTCGGAGTCACAAACAAGAACGGGTCGGAGAGTCAAGAAGAGGAGAGTCGGAAGCAGAGGGTCAAGACTTCGCGGGCGGTGGAGCTGCTCGTCGTGTGCGTTGGAGTCGGAACGGAGGGGACGGAGCTGTGGAAAGGCGGCGACACCAGACGAGGGGGTGCTCGCGTCGTGCAGGAAGCTGCACCCGAGGGAGGCTGGCAGCGCGACCTGGCCGAGGTGGAGACGCTCGTCGCATATAATAAAGATCCTCTATACCCCGAGCATCAGCAACCCCCTCCTGTTTCCCCCCGCGCTGAGATAGTGCGACCAAGGGGGCCCCGTTCCCACCCCCTGCCAGGCACTGTCCACGAGGCCCGCGGGTTGCGGGGCCATCGCCGCTCCGCGTCTCATCACCAGACGGGTAGGCCCGACCCGGTCTCGGCCTCAGGCCTACCCCATTCTTGAGGGTATTTCTTTTCCTTGGTTTTGGGTATGTGTTGTCGGCGCCGTCTGTGAAGTAGAATTGTATAAGTGTTGCCGTGTGCTCGGTAGTCGGTATTAGCTCTGCACTGTGTTTTCACTTTTATGTTTGCTTTTTGTGTAAATGGAATTGTGTTTTCTTTTTTTGTGTGCATTTGGTGGAATTGTATTTGTGTGCTTTCCGTTCGTCGCGAATAAATGTGCTTTATTGTTGAACTGTTCTCCCGCTTCGCTTCGTCTTTTCCTCCATTGAATCCCCATCTTGCTTCACGTAAAGGGTTGGTAGTGGGCTGAATACGCCCGATAATTAATCGAACCGTCGAGGTCGACGATAACACCGCTCGGTTATTCTGATAGTACGGAACGGGTCGCTTAAGTGGCCCGTGTCCGAAGTCGACCTGCGGCGAGGTGCGATCGCCCGGTCTACCCTCCGCGTGGGTACTTAGGTAGTTCGAATTTGGCGAGCAACCCTATCCCACGCGGGGGCTGATTGGCTCGATCGCGGTGAGACCGAAAGGTCCACCCGTGACTGGTTCCCGGCGTTAGTCCGAGAGGGTCACGACTGGATTGTCCGTCCGGTGGGCGACGTGCCGCGATTCGAGTTACGTGGCCGTCGCACGCCGGCGGGCGCGAAAACCGCAACA
Source organism: Eptatretus burgeri (assembly GCF_056783735.1). Classification (NCBI taxonomy): domain Eukaryota; kingdom Metazoa; phylum Chordata; class Myxini; order Myxiniformes; family Myxinidae; genus Eptatretus; species Eptatretus burgeri. Next base: position 53,437,626 of record NC_140971.1, read on the forward strand.
ATATATATATATATATATATATATATTACAAGTATTTTTTAGCTCTCATACGAGCCTCGCCAAGGTATACAAAATAAAAAGAGAAAAAAGAAGTAGCCATATGCAATTCCACTGGCAATAATGGCGATGCAGTCAACACCAAATAGGAAAACGGGATTGTCACCATATGAAATTCAAATGGGAACATTGATGAGATTACCATCCTCACCGCTATTGACGACCAAACAAATTGGTGTACACGTAATGGATGATGTTATTGAGTTATTGAGTTGAGTTATTGTGTTTTGCTAACAAATACTGTAAAAGCCTTCTATTCACAGGTGAAGCAAGCACTCCTTGAACCAGCTACAGAGGACTGCCACAAGTACAAGCCAGGAGATTATGTGTACATGAAGGATTTTCGATGAAAGAACACATTCCAGCCAAAGTGGACTGGCAGATTTCAGGTGCCTATTACCACTCACACTGCTGTGAAGTGTGAAGGCTGATCAACATGGGTCCACTCCACCCATTGCAAGAAAGCCCCAAGAAACCAGGCACCGGAGAAGGGTTCTTCAAACTTTTCTTAAAAACTGTGATTATGTTTTCAGCATTGACCTTCCTTACAGTCATTGTTGCTTTCTCTGCATGATAAGGTCGTCATGACTGCTAAAGGAAGAAGCGAGTGCATAAATGCTACGACACAATGTCAAAAGGAAGGGAATAGCTCACATAAACCTGCACCACACCACAAAATGGATTATGCACCCTCTGCAATGTGGAATGACGGGAACATAAGAACGGAACACCCACGAGGCATAGTCTAACATGAAAAGATAACTGGACACCCACTAAACACTTTCCTGGCCATATCCTTGCAGCATGCTAAAAATATGAACAAGAGTGAGTGTTGGTTTTGCTTGCAACTTCCCCACTCATCGAAGCTTGGGCTGCCTCTTATAGTCGACCCAGTCCCAGGAGAAGACATATGTGGATACTTGGTTTGTCGGCAAAAGCATCAAATTCTAACCAAAATAAAAAAGACAAATGCATCAGTAAAAGGGAAAATAGCAGATGTAACAAGGAAATGGACACAAGGAGGGTACAATTGTACTAACTATAGCCGTTGGTACTATCCTAAGTACCTGAGTGTTCGTAACTAACTATACAAGGGAGAAGAAGGCAGCCCTGGCATTCGAAAAATGACAACTTTTGATGCAACACCTAAGGGGTAAGGATGGGAACAATACCCACCACACTTTGAGGCGATTAACGTGTCGATATTGACACTTACATGAGGCAAATAAGACCGTTTTTGCATGAATAAAGTTTCTTGTGTAGCATGCGTTGGTTTGCTTTGTTCAAGTTAAATACACAGCACTTGATAAAAAACACGTGTTTCTACATTCGAATAGTGATTCGGAACAAAAAAATGGGGTCAGAACAAGCGAATTTGTTAAAAATGTGTGTATTAAGAAAATCACACTGATGTTGCATGAATAAGGTTTCATGTGTAAAATATAGTTTTTCTTTGTACAAGTTAAAATACACACATTTTGATGTCATACACGAGGTTCTGCGTTAGAATAGTGATATGGAACAAAAAAGCGGGGTCACTATGATATATCCAATTTTGAATGTAAAATTTATATCCATGTGTTGCCTCATGCATATTCATGTTTTGCTTCATGCATATTTGTCTGGCCTCGCTCCCCCATCCTTCCTTCCTCTGCTCCCTCTCTCAACCCTCTTCCAACTTTCATGAAGTGATAAACAATGGGTGGTTGTGTTGTGTTATTAGCCTGGAGTGTCGAGGATTATGTGGTGCAGCTGGGCACTTTTTGGGTGGTCGGGGCTGCTGCTGTGTCCAATTCCACGGTTTGAATTTTGGGATTTGGCTTGGGTTGTGATATTCTGGGGCTTTTCACATTTTGTAAAACATGTGCTGAAATTAAATAAAGGCATGAAACACTGGTGTCTCCATGCATTTCTGAGCATTGCAGCTCAAGTGCAATGGGCTCAACGGTCTCTCTTGGCCTGAGCTGGGTTTCGGGGTTTGAACTGTAGGGTTGGGTTTTGTGGTTGGCCCGGCTGTGGGAGGGGTATTCATTTGTCTGGTTCGCACATTCCTTGACACTCCAGGTGTCTCTAGGAGGTGGGTGACCCCCTCGGAGAGATCCAGTTCTTGAGCAGGTAAACAGGGTGACAGCCACAGTTCGAGTTGCATACCTCAAGGGAAGCCAATGTTATCTCTTTAAAAATACTACGTACTGTTTGAAAGTGACGGGTGGTTTTGCTATGCTGTTTGAACATGCTGTTTTAACGTACCCCATTTTGTTCAATCCTGTACTAATATTGGCAGATGGGACTGATGAGGAATTCTAAATGCTCTTCTTGTATTGATCATTGTAGAATTCTGTAGTTGTTGTGGAATTCCAATTTTATTTCCTTACTTTTTGTTAACCATTTAACCGACTCGATTGTTAAATCCTGTTACTAAAAATGACAGACACCGATAGAATCACTGTCCACAAACTAGAGTACTTTCCTTTAGAGAACATTTTTATTTTAACTTGTGAGTTCAAACACTCAGATGTCAGCATCCGCCAGTTTATTTCACCCTCGCCCCCACAATGAACTTCTCACTCATATATATATATATATATATATATATATATATATATATATATATATATATATATATATATATATATATATATATATATATATATATATATATATATATATACATTGGGAGAGTGGAGAGGGTTTTTTGATAAGCATATAGGACAAAGAACACAGAAATGTATTACGTGTCCACCAAATGGACAGCAAATAACAGAATTAATATCAAAGGTAACAGTGTTATCAGAAAGGTCACCTTGGAATTCGAGAGAATTAAACAAACATCCTTAGTGTAAAGGAATACAGGATAAGACATCAAGGTTATAGGTTTAACAATTTAAAAAATGATTATAGAAGGAAAAATACATAACTTTACCCAGTTTAGACAAAAGCAAAGGTTTCTTGTACAAAGAAGGAATATTTTCCCCAACAGGACCATCCCCCTGCTCCCCCTCAAGTCCGCCTCCCAAATTAAAGTTGAAGCCCTCCACCTTCCCTTCAAATCCCGCTACCAAATGCAAGTCCAGAACATCCCCTTCCCCTCCCCACTTCCTCCTCCTTGCTCCCCCATCCTCCGCTCCCACCCCGTTCTTGTGCCCCCTATCTCCTGGAGTGTATAGCAATATATAGTGAAGCATCACTCACTCCCCTTCATTGCTCTCCCCCTTCCTCACTTTTCCCTCTTAGCTCCCCCCTGACTCACCCTCCAACTTGCCCCCCTTCTCTCTATCCCCTCCCTCTCCTCCTCTCTCTCTCTCCCTTCCCTCCCACCTCTCTCTCTCTCCCTCCCCTCCCTCCTCTCTCTCCCTCCACACTCTTCCCTCCTCTCTCTCCACTCCCTCCCCTGTCCTACCATCCTTGTTCCCACACCATCCCTCCTTGGTCCTCCACTCCCCCCGCTTGTTTCTCCCTCTCCCATCTCTTTCACCACTCTCCCTCTCCCACCACTCTCTCTTTCTCTCTCACCTCTATCCCCTCTTTTTCTTTCCCACCCCGAACTCTTAGTATTCCCGTTGGTGAAGCGACGGGTGGTAATTGCTTGTCCAATACTATTTATTGTGTTTATAAAACTTTTCCTGTGGTGCTGTTTTATCACCTGCTCTTAAAGTATTCCTATAAACATAATTGCACCAATTTGCCTCCTTTTCTGATTTTTCGTAAAAATTAAATGCTTTCCACTTGTCAATAATGATTTCTCCCAACTTCATTATGTTTCCATCTTGCTATAGCTTTCCCTTTTACTGCTTAGCAGTTTATTTTCCATTCCTACTTGTTATTCCCAAACTGTCTTCTCCAGAAATTGCACACTTTCAATCATCTTAAAACATACCTTCATTGCCACAAAATCTCCAAATTTCTCCATGTTGTCAAAGGCCATTACAGGTCTTAACTCCCGCAATGGTATCATAACCACTTCTTAAATTTTGGTCCGAGTCCCTTTGATTAGTCATACTCAGGTCGTTATTAAGAAGCACCATTAACAATGCCTTTGAACACTGCAGGCCGCTCTACAAATCGAGTGAAATAGGCATCCTGAACCACATGAGGGCCGTTAACTTCATCGAGCATTCTGAGCTCAACTTCTCAAGCTTACAGCAATGTCTATAACAATCACATAATGGTATGAACCTCCGGGATTATATGGATTATGTGTCTGTACATGTGCAAACATAGACAATACTTGTGCTCAGAGAAGGAATAGTACAATGATGAGTGTAGCGATAGCTAGAGGACAAGTCCAAAGATCCGGTGAAGGTCAAGTACATGGTTCATTAGGACCATTCCCATTTCGTAATCATCTTGAGATAGTCTCAGCAGACCGATGGGACTTCAGCAGTGGACCAAAAAACCGACAAATAGATGCATTATTAAAGCTTCCATTCCTTCGTTTCCCATTAGAGGCGCACTGTAGGAAACTCAGGGATCTGCTGATACGATCACAGATTGCAGGAAGAACTCCATCTATAATGAAGTGCTTGCAGAACAGGAAGAGCACTCTTGAAACATCATCGCCAATGCTCTGCTTAATGCGTGATTTGAATTTGCAAAAATAAAGAAAGGATGCTTTGTTCTTGTTGTTGTTTTTTACAAATACAAACAATTAATTAGCTTTAACAATTAGTAACATAAAAAATTTTTTGGGAATTGACACTGATACTTTTTGCAATTTGTTTCTCCTTACATTTTTTGCTTCTGAAGCATTAATCATTGCAAATGCTAACTGAAATGTGTAAATTTATGGAACCGTGCAGCAGGCAACCTCTGCTATTGTCTGAATTGGTGGGGCAACTTAGCTAAATATAGCATAACGATTGTGAATTTTGTGAGGAAAGCACCAAATTTGGCACACTCGTAGCCTATCATATTATGAACAGATTTGGATATTGGGCCATCTCAAATTCAGCTGCTGATGGCTGTGGCAGCCATTTTCCACTGCCATCAAAAAATTTGAGATGGCCCAATATCCAAATCTGTTCATAATATGATAGGCTACTAGTGTGCCAAATTTGGTGCTTTCCTCACAAAATGCACAATTGTTATGCTAAGTTGCCCCACTAAATGTAGATGCAAGTTTGGAGATGATTATGGCAGGCAGCAGCTCAGCCGTTGGCTAGCCAATGGGAAGCGTGAGTAGTTGAGAGTCTGACATGCAAAGGCCGGGTCTGCCAACGAGTATAATCAGAAGAGGATCATTGAGTCTGCGACAGTTTTGTGGAGTTAGTGGAAATGTCATGTGAGGACTCAAAGGTCTGCTGCACCTTGATGGGCTGTGCAGCTGGAGACACTGAATCCTGGAGCATTCTGATGACAAGTGCACCCTAGAACCAGCATGAGCACATGCTATTACGGGCCCATGTTGACTGAGAGAGGCAAGCACGACGTGAGTTAGGTGATACTGTCAGGGGATTGTGCTCATGGTGAGCCAGCGCAAGCACAGTGTGAGCATTGTCCGAAGAGAGTACGTCAGAGAGCATTCTATAATGGGCCAAATGACCAAAGTAAAGGTTACTGTTCATCGAGATTGGTTTGGGACTGGATGGTGGAATACATCTGGCTGTACTTTCAGAGAGAAATTTGGAAGCATGATACGCCTACTGTTGATCAGCCTACTCAAGCAGGTACGCTTGGTTGTGAGGAATGGGTCTAGTCAATCCTATAGTCAGCTGTAGCACCCCACAGGAGCTGTAATTCCTACAGAAGACTGATCTTCTTATTCTGGTTCTTCTTCCACCTCTTATTATACCCCTTACCCTCAACCTTGTTAAATAGTAAATTGGAAATGAAAGTGAGAGCTTGACTTGCAAAGGCTGGGTCTTTATACCTCATTGACTATATATTGTGGGCAAAAGGTTAAGACTGGATACTGAAAGAATGAGCCCCATCAAATTTATACCTGTTTTTTTTCTTCATGCATCGAGTTTTAGTGGATTATAGGTCTACAAGTACAGACTTATAGGGTCATAGAGCAGGCAGAGTGACTTACCAGACTCGTGGTAAAATAAACATTTGCCTCATTGATGTGCACTACAATATTTTCTTGAAAACCATAAGCTTGAGTTATAAAATAATTATATAGTTCAGTTTCTTGAACTTCTGGCCCTCTCCATCAGCCATGATATATCGGCTGACTATATAATCAAAGTTTGTTGCCGAAGCCAGCTGCAGACTGGGAAGCCTCTGTCGATGTAATAAGTCATTCCTTGAAAAATCAGATCTACTTACCCACCTTCAAGGTCTTTGTCCAAAGATTAACAAAGTACTGCTCTCCCCCATTAGTTGGCATCGCAGTATCATATCTGTCTCTCCTGTGTTCCATCAAATCTATAGCTCTGAATATTATTGACATTTCCTGTGATTATGGAGAACCAAAGGTCTGTTTCACATAAGAAATGTTGGTATGCTTTCTGTTTTATGCTGCCTTCCCTCAGACCATCCTCAGCCTCTCCAGAATGTATGCATTCATCCAGTAGATCCATGCTGCATAAACTCCCAAAATCTAGACTCAATGACCACCTGCACTGTTTTGTTCCTCTTTTCTCCCATTTTTGGAACTGCTTTCAATCAATCAATCCTCAGAGGGGTATCAATCCCACACTTCCCTCCAAAGCTTCCCTTCCCTGTACCTCCCTCAAGTGGTACAGCATCACCTCATTTCAACTGCCATCCCAATGCACAATCTTTTCTATCTCTGTTAACCCAAACTAACCCCACCTTTTCATTTGTAGGTTACTTTGTTTCCACCCTTCCTCTCTATCTTTTATTTTCATCTATATATTAGAGTGTACCAGGTGCGGTGGGACGCAAGAAGCACGCGGGCCACCACCAACTCCGCTTTATTGCGTGACCAGAAGCACACTCTTCCCACCCCTAGCGGGCGAGGCATGATATACGAAAACCCAATCACGTGACACAGCACACTCCTCCCCTCGTAAAATGACCCGTCACATAACGAACGGATAATCACAACATGACCAACGGAAACCCATCAACACTCATAATCATCCAAGTACCGCGGCCGCACCCTGAACCGCCTCGGACGGGCAGCGCCACCAGACAGCCCAGGCTCAGACGCCTCCCGGCCCGGTCGAGGTGACACCCTCGCCGGACTCGCACTTTCCGCAACACCAGCTAACCCCGACTGCCCAGCCTGCTCGACGTCCCCGGGTAGGACGGCATCAGGCGAAGCCCCCCTCGGCGCCGGCCCAGCCAGCCCCAGCGATATAACGTCAGGTGCCGGCGACACTACCGGTGGGGGTCCCGCATCGTTCAGCTCGGGGAGGTGTGGGGGGGGGGTGACGCTGAACAGCGATCATGCATCTGGTCCACGTGCCGCTTCCACACATCCCCACCATCAGTCCGCACCATGCAATTCGCCGGCCCCAGCACCACAGAGACCACCGCCAGCACCCATTTGGAACCATGGAAATAATCGCGCACCATTACCCGCTGCCCCACCTCGAAGCTGCGCAGCCGCGTCGGACGTGACATCGCCCCACTCCCCGACCCTCCAGGTCGCAGCAAATCCAGCCTGGACCGCAAAGCCCGTCCATAGAGACGAATGGCCGGCGAATCACCCGTGACAGGATGAACTGCGTTCCTGTAATGGAGCAAAAAGACATCGACCACCACCTGCACAGGTGCAACACCCCCCTGCACAAAGCCCGCTTCAACATCTTCACAAACGACTCAGCTTGGCCATTCGTCTCAGGATGATACGGTGCGGACCTTAGATGTCGAATACCATTCTGGCGCATAAACTCATCAAATACCCCCGCGATGAACTGCGGACCATTATCAGAGACCAGGATCTCCGGCAACCCTTTATTAGCAAAGATCGTCCGCAGCTTCTCTACTGTAATGTTTGCTGAAGTATGCTGCATTACTACAACCTCCGGCCATTTAGAGAATGCATCAATCACAATCAAAAACATCTTGCCATTAACCGGTCCCGCAAAATCTACATGGACCCTCTGCCAAGCTCGGTCTGGCACAGGCCAGAGACCCGAAGCTCGACGCGGGTTATCAGCATCTGTCTGGCACGTGGCGCAACGCTTAACCAACTGCTCAATGTCTTTGTCCAACCCCGGCCACCACAACAGGCTACAAGCAAGACTCTTGGTCTTCACGATGCCAAGGTGACTGACATGCAGTTCTTCCAAACACCGCTGCCTGAACCTCGGTGGAATCACGGTCCTCATTCCCCACATTACGCACCGTTGGACCAACGACAGCTCCGCTGCGCGTGACGTGAAAGGTTGAAATGCCGGTGTCGAAGGCAGATCGCTCCAATTCCCCGTAGAAATCGCCTGGACGACACGGGCAAGCACCGGATCACGAGCCGATTCCACCGCGACCTGCCTGGCCGTGACCGGCCCGCTTTGGACCTGGTCCAGCGTGAACACATCGACCCGGTCGCCCAACTCAGACGCAGCTGGACCCTCCGCATACGGTAAGCGTGAGAGCCCGTCGCAGTTAGCATGCTTCTCGGTGCTTCGGAACTGAATATCATAATCGTAAGCACCCAGAAACAGACACCACCGCTGTATTCGCGTGGCTGCTACCACCGGCACCCCGCGTTCGGGTCTCAGGATGAATTGAAGCGGTTTGTGATCCGTCTGTAAAGTGAAATGCCGCCCCAGCAGATATTGATGAAACCTCCGCACACCCCAGACGAGGCTGAGAGCCTCACGCTCGATCTGGGCATATCCGCGCTCTGCTGTGGACAGGGTCCGGGATGCAAAACAAACAGGCCGCTCGGAACCATCGTCCATCCTGTGGGAGAGCACTGCCCCGATGCTATATGCAGAGCTGTCACATGCCAATAGGAGCGGACGCGCAGGCTCATAGTGCACGAGGACCGTATCCTCTGTGAGCAGCCGCTTGACGCGGTCGAACGACGCCTGGTGTGCAGGCCCCCAAGCCCAGTGCTCGTCCTTCTTGAGCAACCGCATTAACGGCGCAAGTTGTGAGCTGAGCCCGCGCACGAACCTTTGGTAATACTGGGCCATGCCAATGAACGAGCGCAGCTGCGTCTTGTCGCGAGGCGGTGGCATGCGCTGAATCGCCTCCACCTTCCGAGGACCTTTCAACAGCCCCTCCGGCGTGATGATGTGCCCGAGGTATTCCAAGCGCTGCTTGAAGAACGCGCACTTGTCCCTGTTTAAGCGCAGGCCGCACGCTTCTAGCTTCGTCAGCACTCGGGCAATGTTCGCAAGATGCTCGTCCGCCGTTTTCCCCGCAATGAGCACATCGTCCAGGTAGGTCTGAGCGGGCAGGCCAATGCAAACCTGATCCATAGCTTTCTGCCATAAAGCTGGGGCCGAAGCAATCCCAAAACAGAGTCGGGTATATCGATAGAGTCCTTGACACGTGTTGATTGTTAAAAGCTCGCTACTCCCGGGATTCATCGGCAGGTGAAAATATGCATCACGCAGGTCTAGCTTCGTGAAGTATTGACTCCCCGCCAATCGCGCATATATCTCATCGATTGACGGCAGTGGATATTGCTCCACGCTGAGCCCCGGGTTAACCATGGATTTGAAGTCCCCGCACAATCGAATGTCTCCATTCCGTTTCAGCACCGTGACAACCGGGGGTGGCCCAATCTGAGCACGACACCCGTTCGATCACTCCACAGGCCTCCAGCCTATCCAGTTCACCCTTGACCTTGTCCCGCAGGGCATACGGCACCGGACGCGGTTTACAAAACCGAGGAACCACCCCCTCCTTCAAGAAGAGTTTCGCCTCCATGCCCTTGAGTTTTCCAAGGTCGTCGCTAAACAACCCTTGGTGTCTTTGAAGAATCTCCTCCAACTGATCCTCCCACTGGCTCGGCACGGGTTGCACAAGGTTAACTGCGGCCCAGTCTAGCCTGATGCGGGTCATCCAATCTCGGCCGAGGAGAGACGGCCCCCTCCCCCGTACGACGTACACCCGAAGCGTGGCGACCTGGCCTTGGTACCGCACAGACTCGTCTGCCATCCCGACTGGCGTTATCTTCTCACGGGTGTACATGAACAGCGTGAGGTTTGACCTGATAAGCTTCAAGCCGTTGAGTCTACGCACGGTCTGTTCGCCGATGAGCGACACCGCTGCTCCCGTATCGACCTGGAACGTGATCGGCGTTTCGTTCACTTCGACTTCCACCGTCATCGGGCGCGCCGTCGCCGGGCCAATTGAAAACAGGTCCATCAACGGCCGCTGTTTCCGCCCCGAGTCGCCTCGCACATCGCCGTCCACGACTTTAACGGTGGCCGACGCCCCACGGCACACACGCGCCAAATGACCCACCTTGTGACAATTCAAACACACGTTGCCTTTATACGGGCACGCACGGCGCAGGTGTCGACCTCCACATCCCAAGCATGTCCGCGGGGTCACCTCTCCGCACGCGCGGCCGTGCGGCGACGTCCAACCCGCATCGAAGGTCGTGCGCGCGTCCCGGGGTGCTCGCGACCCCGCGTGGCCGGTGATGGCTCGAACATCCCCGCGACTCTGCTCGACCGCTGTAGCCGTGCTGACCGCCGAGTCGAATGTAATGGCTTCATCCTTCAGCCGGAAAACCGCTGAAACCATTTTCGCATCTTGTAAACCAGCAATAAAACGATCTCTGAGCCGAGCTGGCCGCTCCCCCGCCGTGAACTTGCAGGCCACGGAAGAATGCTTAATCCGCGCCACAAAATCAGCGACGCGTTCCTCTGCCCCTTTCGAGAGGCGATCGAACTGGAATCGAGCGAGCTGCAACGACTTCTCCGGCGCCATGTGTGCTTTCATTTTCTCCACAATGTCCCGAAACGCCAGCCCGTCATCCCGGGGCCTGTTCGGTGCCACTAAATCACCCAGCAGCCGATAATGCTCCGGCGAAAGCGAAGCGAGCAAGATCGACTTTTGCTTGCTCTTGTCGACCACATCGTTCGCGTGGAAATAGCATTCCAATTGCTCCGAAAACAATTCGAAGTCGTCCCCGTCGAAAACGGGCATAAGTCCATATTCAACCATCCTCGTCAGCCAACTAGAGTGTACCAGGTGCGGTGAGACGCAAGAAGCACGCGGGCCACCATCAACTCCGCTTTATTGCGTGACCAGAAGCACACTCTTCCCACCCCTAGCGGGCGAGGCATGATATACGAAAACCCAATCACGTGACACAGCACATATATGACTAAAACTCTCATCTTGTATGTATGTATGTATGTTACCGAAATACAGCCAAAACGGTACATGATAGCACAAATTTTTTTAGGGCCACCTTACTCACCGTTCACCTGCGGTGTGCAGTATCAAGTTTCGTTTAAATGGGGCAACGAAAAAAAATATTTAAAAATCAATTCCCGATTCAGTCAAGTACTCTTCGGGAGTATTTGATCAATGCAAACAACCTCAGTGGTATAGTTTGCTGGGGCTATCTTTTTTTTTTCTTGAAATGATTTTTTTCATTAACCGCTGTCACAACGCAAACCCAACGGGTTCTCGGGTCCTCTAGTATTAATTAATCCAATTGTTTGTTCCTTCCTTCTGTTGCTCCGCTCTCAGTGGATTGCCTTTTTGCCCAGGGTCACCTCACTCAGACTAGTGTTGGCTTCGTGGTTATGGTTGCTGGTTTGGGATCTTAGGGTCCTGAGTTTGAGTCATGTTGGCCACTGAATTAACACCAGGTGGGCTTTACTCAGCCTCTCATCTTTCTGAGGTTGGCGAAATGAGTAACAGTGTACTGATATTGGGGCATCAGTGGTATCATTGTGCCCCAATAAAATGATAGCAACCTGGCAGCCAAACTGCCATATGCAAGAAGCGGAAGACCTGATTCTTGCATAAGCAAATATTTTGTAATAATAAAAACATTTTTCGAAGATGAATCTTTTGTGTTTAAAAAGTTCATCTTTCATTGGTTGTTCAAGAGGAGAAGGAATTACAACTTAACCAGACTCATTTAAATTCCTACACAATAATTCAAAGTCTTGAACAAACTCGGTGGCATCATGATTAGAGCGTCTCCACTCTGATTCTGGGAAGTCAGCAGTTTGAACCCTGAGTGAGTCAAATCAAAGGCTTAAAAAATGGTACATGCTGCTTCCTTGCTTGATACTCAGCATATAAAGGACTTGCAGGGGTATCTGGTGTTGCCCACCCTGTGTGGTTCTAATGTCATTGGCATTTTGAAGGTGTCAAATTGTTGTTGTTTTTTTTCCTATTTTTTTGTGGGTGCCTAAAACACTTCCCCACACCCACGAAGGAATGGGGTCAGGGATCATTTAATCTTACCTTTCACATAGCCACAAATGCTGGTGCCTGTTGTTGTCTTATGTGTCTGTCTGCATTTGTGTTCCTGGTGCCTGGTGTTCACATTCCCAAGCCTGGTGTTGTCTTATGTGTCTGTCTGCGTATGTGTGTGATTTGTGTCACAGCTCCTCCATCAGTCTTAGAGCCTATAAAAAGCAGGATGATTGTAAGGATAAAATATGTGAAAATATGGCATTAAGCATGCTCCATCCATGTCTACTACCTTCCTTCCCCTCTCTCCTATCATTTCCCAAAATGTGATCCGTGGTCCTCACACAGTCACCGATATCCAATTATCCTTTCAGAGGGAATGTTATGTCAGAGCTTTAAGGGTGTATGAAACATTGTTGCTGTAATAAAATCACAAGGATTTGCTGAGTGACATCGTCCTTTCAACTTGAACTGATGCAATAGATTTGCTCAGAAGAGCAAGCAAAGTAAGCATGCTTACAAAAAAAACAATTAATTTAACCACAGCATACGTATTTCGAAACACTGCAATTTCTGATATTCATCCACAGTTATAATTCATTATGTTAGATTTTACAATTAGCAAGGATAATTGGGTTATACAGGCAGGTATGAAGACTATAAATCCATAATCATCATCATCATCATCATCATCATCATCATCATCATCATCATCATCATCATGGGCATTAATACACAAATTGTATAGATGGGAAATATGCAGACATTGGGAGCTGATTTCAGTTATGAACATCTGGAAAATCATCTTTATCTATTTGCTGACAAATCCACCCTCTCCCATCACATCCTTCAGATGGACAGACAGCAGCTGCTTCCCTTTTTTCAGACCTTGATAACATCAAAAGCTGATAAAACTTGGAATATGTCTTTCAATCTTGACAAATCTTACAAGACTCTTTGAAAGGTCTATCTCACAAACCCTCTCATCTACTTTCTCAACAATCCTCTTGAAGTTCAGTCATTCCAACCCTTGGGTCTCACCATCAGCCAAAATCTTTCTTGGACAAACCCCATTTCAAACTTAGCCTCCAACGCCAGCCATCAACTGGGCATCCTCCATCGTGCAAAGTCCTTCCTTAGCAGAACCTGAACTCCGCTTCACCTGCAAAGCCTTCATCCACAGCTTGATGCAATGCAGCTCTCCCCTCTGGGCTGGTGCCCCTGCCTCATGCCATGCTCACCTTGACACTGTAAACCAAGACCTTCAAGATCACTGGAATCTCCTGTGATGAAGCTGAGTCTATGAGACTTTCATTTTGCCGTTGCAGACAGTTCAGTGGTTTTCACTGTCTTCTAGCCCTCAATTCTGGTCTTGCCCCTTCCACCCTCACCATGCTTCCCCCCACAGATTTATGCAGGACACATGCAGTCCACCTGTAGCCAACCCCCTTTTGGTGGTGCACCCAAAATCCAGAATCACTGTTCACCTCCACTCATTCATTTCTCTTCCCCACCTGTGGAACCAACTTCCATATTGTCTTCAATCTCATTCTTCAAGACAGCTGTTAATCACCATCTCAGATTATCTCCATTACAAAACCAAGAT
>NC_140971.1:53459046-53564046 GCF_056783735.1 Eptatretus burgeri
TTTGGTTCCTTGCTGTGGTGAAGATGGATGCTTCAGTATTGGGGAAGGCTCCGTTCAGTCTTAGAGACTCACGAGTGGAAATGATGACCGGTGGAGGCAGCACGTACACATACACACACACACACACACACACACACACACACACACACACACACACACACGCAAATATTTTTTTACATAAACAGACAGGGATATAGATAGACAAGGATGGAGAGACATTTGACTTTAGACTCTTTTATTATAAATCATATGTTGTAAAAAGGCAGACTCCTTCAGGGATTAGAAATTTAAAAAAAATCAAACCAGAACCCTTTTAACAATAAGCAAGGTTGGAGCAAAACATCTACAACTTGTATCGAATGGAACGTCAGTGTCACAGGCATATCTTTTATAAATTGCAGATGATAGTAATCCCTTGGATATTTTACACAGAACATTGCCTCCACACCAATGTTTTTCAACAGAAAAGAGTTGATCAGTTAATGAGTATGAGGGGAAAAAAATCTAACTTTATCCCACTTAAAACGAAGGTTTTAAACATAAAAACTATATCAAAGTCAAACCCATCATTCCATATCCAGGATTTCCTGGTTTTGGACACAGCTAACTTTTCTTGAGCATTCAGAAAATTCACTACAGTTAAGGTTGGGAAGTCATGAGTAACAATGTTTGTTATATATTGTGAAGTTTATTGGAGGGGGATGATAAATGATATTCAGAAAACGATTTAGCATGGTGTTCGTGTTGGTTGTGGTTTCATTCCTTGTATTAATCTGTCTGGAGTCAAGTTGTCTGATATTCAGCCTGCTTTGGGGTGACGGGCTTTCGCCAAAATAGTGCTAGAGAGGATAAGGATATTCTCTCTGGTGTTTCCCCTTGTTTTGAAAGAAGTTGGCCAGGGCTGGATCCCGTTACCATGTGAAATGGGGGGCTCATGGGAAATAGCAGCTCCATCAGTGCTTCCTGCAGCCAGGCTTCTACATTATGGCCGACTATTGGCTCCCGATGAGCATTGAGGCTCGCTTTGTGACTGGTGGAGGGAACGTGCCTGTAAGCCAGGCTCCCATAGACATGTGCACTCACGTCCCTCTGGTGGGCACACGCAGGATAGGCCAGATTGGCAGCCAGGGCTGGCAGGGGCTTGAGTGGGTGGGATGTGGCCCCAGAGGAGGCATGGCTGCAGGTGCGTATAGATGATCGAGGATATTGGGAGCCCTCATTTCCTCGGAATGGACGTGGCTCGGCCCGCATGCTCGCTCTGCCCTCGCGCTTGCTCTGCTCATGCACTTGCTATGTGTACATGCTTGTTCTGTCCCTTTCTCTGTGCCAGACGAGGTGAGAGATGTGATTGGGCCTTACAATTTTATATGATGACTGCTATTGCGGCGTTGTATGTAGAATATGTTTAGTTGCCTCAGTGGTGTGCGTTTCTATCTACGGCTCTACGCTGTCGATGAAGACTCACAAGTAAGTGATGAAACCAGTCCGGCAGGTGATGGGGACATGTATCATTGGGATTCTCAGGTATGTGTGACTTGTGAATGTCTGCAGCTGGAGAGGAACTCAGGTCGGGTTTGAAATAGCATAGGGATTACCTTGGTTAGTTTTTCTTTGTTGCTTCATGCAGCTTTGTTTGGCTGGAAGAGGAGGGCATTGATTACAGAAATCCTGGTCACGGCTGGGCATAATTGATTAGCAGAGAGATGATTGGTTCTTCCCTCAAATCGTGGGTGATAAAACAAACACACACCAGGATACATCTCTCAATGGAATCCTTTCATATTCCTTTCTTGTCAAGGCTGGACTGCTCCAAGACAGGATTCTGGGTCCAGTCCTATTCCTGATCTTCATCAATGATATCTTTGACTCTGGATAATACTTCATATCTATTTTGTGATGACTACACCCTCTGCCATGGCATCCCTCATCCTTCAGACAAGCAGACTGAAGCCTCTTCCTTCTCTTCAGACCTTGAAAAAAATCCAAGCTGGTCAAACACTTGGAACATGCTTTTCAATCCTGACAAGTCTCACTCTCTCAGACTGTTTCTCTGAAAGGACTGTCTCAGGAACTTTCCCATATAATTTCTTTAAAATGCTTTTGAAGAAGTTCAGGCAATCAAACCTTTGGCCTTGCAAACAGCCATGATCTCCATTGGGCAAATCACACTTGTAAGATGGCTTTCAAAGCCAGTTGCTGACTGGGAATCCTCGATCATGCAGTCTTTTCTTTTCACCCCAGAGCCTAATCTACCGACATGATCTTCATCTGCATGTTGATGTCATACTGCGTTCCACTCTGTGCTGGAGCCCTTGCCTCACACCTTGCTCAGTTTGATGGCATGGAAACCATCATTTTCAACATTGAATTGGAATCTCCCATGATCAAGCTGAGTCTCTAAGGCTTTCACCTTCACATCACAGGCAGGTCAGTGGTCTCTCTGTTTTCTACCACCTTCTTTCTGGTCTTGAACCCTTTGCCCTTTCTGTGTTATGTCCCCCCCCCCCCCCGCCAATGCCTCTGCATGGCACATTGTGATCTGTCAGTAACCTCCTTTAGGTGGAACTCCCAAAATCCAGACTCACTCCTTATGCTGAACTGAACTCTGAACTCATTTGTTCATTATTTCCCTGCCTGTGGAACCAACTTCCTCACTCTTTTCAATCTCATCCTTATAGCTGTTCACCACCATCTCAGACCACCCCCCATCCCAAATCCATCTGTTTCCAAGTTTGCAGTTTTTTTCTTCTTTCGAATTTGCGGTTTAATCCATCTTATTTATCCCTTGTCTTCCCTTCATTCTTCTCCACATCGGTTCTTTCTCCAATTATCCCTCTATTTTGTTCCACAATCCCGCTGTTGGTGTGCCTCCCCCCTTCCCTTTCTGCTGTTCCATTTGTTCTTTTACATCCTGATCCATTTTATGTTCTCGCTCCTCCACCATCCTCGACTTTGTAAAGGAAGAATAATAATTAATGCATGGTAAATTTAAATGAGACAAGTATGAAAAGTAATGATTTGACATTAAAATGAGGAATGATAATTAACAGGGAAACAACCATTATGAAAACTGTGATGACATAAGGCAGCACATTGTAATATAAAATTTTATGATATTCATAAATTGGCTAATTAGCATTTCATATTTTCAGATCAATTTTATAAATGCCATCAGCAAAGGGAGTGTGGCAACAAAAGGCCATTGTGAGAGGCCACTGACTTGTAAAATCAAATTATTGAAAGAACACATGAATAGCCTAACCTTACATTTGTTCATCTTCACCATTTATTGTAATTCCACAAACACACAAAATGTTTCATTGTGATTTCTTTTTTTCAGTTCTTTTTTTTCAGTTCAGAACAAGTATGATTCGATTTATAATTATTTTGGGGTTTCTTGATTCTTACCAGCTGTGCAAAAGGTACACAACTCCAAACTTTAATAGACTACATTGTATTCATCGCATACTTACCCTGCGCAGTCAACGGTGTTGGAGATATTGAGGTGCAATGTTTTTCGGTTCTTCTAAGATGGCACCTGTACCACATGAACTATGACATCATGAATATCATTAAAATATTCAATAGGAAGAGGCGTTTATATGGTGGAAATTTCGTGTCCATCAGACTAACACTTGCTGAGAAAATAATTCATAATGATCGGACAAGTGTTGTACTTGTCGAATTATAACGTCATACAAAGGCACTGATGATATCATCATTAACATATCTTATTCCCAATGGGGAGTAATTGACGATGAGCCAGATCTCAAATTTTTCCATGGAGTGGTTTCAGAGAAATAGACGTGTGAAGTTTTTCCAAGATGGCCCCTTTACCACGTGACCTATGATGTTATATCATCATTAACATATTTTTCAGGAGGATGTGCTCCTATAGTGAAAATTTAGTGTCAGTCGGACCAAGAATTGCAGAGAAATAAAATTGATACTGATCAAATCAAGTGTTGTTCTTGTCGAATTATGACGTCATAGTTAAGGTACCGATGACATCATGAACACATCTTATTCCCCAAGGGGAGTACTTGACAATAAGCCATGTTTCAATTTTTTCCATGGAGGGTTTCAGAGATAGGGAGTTGCAACTTTTTTTTTATTCTTCCAAGATAGCACCTGTACCACGTGATCTATGATGTCATAATTATCATAAAAAAAAATTATACAGGAGGAGCTGCTCATATTCTGAAAATTAATTGTCCATCGGACTAACATTTGCAGAGGAAATTTTTTTTTCATACTGATCAGATCAAGCGTTGTACTTGTTGAATCATGACGTCATAATGAAGGCACCAATGATATCAACATCACAATATCTTATTCGGGATTGGGAGTACTTGACAATGAGCCACGTTTCATTTTTTTTCCAGTGAGTGGTTTGGGAGATACAGAGGTGTTACTTTTTTCCAAGATGGCGTCCGTACCAGGTGATAGATGACGTCATAATTAGAATTAAAAAAATCCTCCAGGCCGAGGCACTCTGGTAAAATTTATTGTCGATCAGACCAAAGGTTGCCGAGAAAAGGAATTTTAAAATTGGAGACACGTACTCACGCAGGTATGCCACACAAACGCACGTATGCCACAGGTACGCAACCAAATGCCTAACCCTGCTTTTCGTTTCATGAGCGCAGGGTAAAAAGACCCTGAGATGACATCACGATGAGGTCAAAGAACACCTGTTCAAAGCCAACACTTTGTGCAGATACCTTCTGTTGCACAAACAAATGTAAATAAATCCCAGAACTAGATGATATTCATGGAATACTTACCCTGCACAGTCAGTGGTTTTGGAGATATAGAGGTGCAACGTTTTTCGGTTTTTCCAACATGGCGCCTGCACCACATGACCAATGACATCTTGATTTATCATTAAAATATTCCACAAGAAGAGGCGCTCCTATGGTGAAAATATTGTGTCCATCAGACCAACAGTTGCTGAGAATTTTTTTTTCATAATGATCGGATAAGTGGTGTACTTGTCGAATTATCACATCATAATGAAGGCACCGATGACATCATCATTAATAAAGTTTATTCCCCATGGCGAGTAGTTCACGATGAGCGAGCTCTCAATTTTTTCCATGGAGTGGTTTCAGAGATATAGAGGTACGAAGCTTTTCCAAGATGGCACGTGTACCACGTGACCTATGATGTTATATCATCTTTAACATATTATATAGGAGGAGGCACTCCTATAGTGAAAATTTTGTGTCAGTCGGACTAAGAATTGCAGGGAAATATAATTCATACTGATCAAATAAAGTGTTGTACTTGTCGAATTATGACATCATAATTAAGGTACCGATGACATCATCATAAACACTTCTTATTGCCCAATGGGAGTACTTGACAATAAGCCATGTTTCAATTTTTTCCATTGAGTGGTTTCGGAGATATAGAGGTACAACTTTTTTCGATTTTTCCAAGATAGCACCTATACCACGTGACCTTTACCGTTATAATTAAGAGTAAAAAAATTCTACAGGTGGAGCCGCTCATATTCTGAAAATTTGTGTCCATCGGACTGACAGTTGCTGAGGAAATTTTATTTTTCATACTGATCAGATCAAGCGTTGTATTTGTCGAATTTTGACGTCATAATGAAGGCACCGATGACATCATCATCAAAATATCTTACTCCCCATTTGGCAGACTTGACAATGAGCCACGTTTCAATTTTTTCCATTGAGCGGTTTGGGAGATATGGAAGTGTAACTTTTTTCAGGTCTGGCTGGCCAGTTTGTGACATCCTCGGGCAAAAGCTTGACCTCGTCGACCCCACGTTGGGGTTGATAACCAACTACTGTATTGTTGATTTATAGTCACCAAGTTTTTGATTAGTTTTTATGGTCGTTAAGGGGACCGCAGAAATAGCACAGAACGTGAAATCTTTCAGCTACTCTTCACACCACCCTGACCTCCGCCAAACACAAATGTTACAAGTTGATAACCTGTGTTGTAATGTCCTTGGTTGTGTATCAGAAGTTGGAGCGAGGCCTTCCTAGAGTCCAAAGAATACACCTTAAAAGTTTTTGGCTTGCATTTTGAGGACCAAGTGGTAATGATTTCTGGCTTAAACATTGGAGTACGAGGTAGTTTGAGGTGGTTCTTATCACAGCTTCTTTGCTTCACTGGCTCTTTTAAGGACACCTGCAGTGTGGTTGAAAGGGTATTACCTTCACTGTAATGATGCGCTCCAGTGAATGCACAATTTGCCTGCTGTGGCTTTCTTCGTGAAACAACCTTCCATGCATTTATCGAGCTCCAAATAGCTGTGCAACAAAACATCTGCAGTAGAGAGGTGTCATTTTGGAGCGAAATTGAGGCAAGAGAGTGAGAAGCCCTGCTGATAATAGCATGAAGTTGGATTTTCTTTGAAAATCTTCTGTTCTGTGTGCAGGTCTTGGAAACTCACCCAAGAGTCAAACCTCAACATCTCAGCCCCTCCAAAAACATTTGGTGAAAAACTTCCAGAGGAAGCGGTCATGACCATAAGAAAATAGAGAGGATAGTGAACGACCTTTACGAAACCTTTTAAAGAAAGAGGTATTTCTTTTAAACTCTGAACGAATTTGAATTTCCATCAAAAAGTATGATGAAATCAATTTTCAGGGAATGCATGAATTTTGATAATCAGGGATAAATACACTTGTGTGTTGTAGTTTCAAGATATACTCAGCAAAAAAAAAAACATCTGCTTTATCAAGATGCAGTATCTGGGAATGGAAACCATTGAGGCCTTTAGTGTTTGACATTAATTATTTTCGTGTAGTGACAACGAATGCAACTTTAATAGGATTATCGTGTACAGGAATTGATTTTTACTTTACAGCCCATTATGTATGTTCCACCTCAAGAGGTTAAAACATAGCATTGGACTATTAAACAGCATGTTTGAACATTTATTCCTCTTCATAGCTGTTAACACTTTTTCATAAACGTTGATGTTTAATAATGTGACACCAGGATTTAAAAACCACGTTGGTTTTCATTATTTTATTTATTTCATTCTTCAATCCTTTCAGCTTTCTCGCTTCGATCAGCAGTCTTTAGTTTTTGGAGACCTTCCCAACTGGCTAGGAGAATAATTTCCTAATTAATTGAACCAGTTTATATCAAACAAATCTCCAGACCAGGACCCGATTATATTGAATCTCCAGATCAGGAATTGATGACATGAGATCTCACGACCAAGGCCCATTTATATTAAATATCCAGACCAGGACACATTTGTGTTTAACATCCCAAATGGAACTGCTTGTGTTATTTTTCTCATAGTTTCCCCATGCAAGCGAAGCAAAAAGCGGGGTTAAGCAATTGGTTCATGTCTGTCCACCACCTCTCGGTCCATCTGCCCGCAAACGTTAATTTATAATTGGGGAAAAATTATTTAAATTGAATGTTATATTTTGAACATGAATCGGAATATGAATCCAAAGACAAATCTGTAGTTTAGCAGTACTTTGGATCTGAATTCGCCCCGACCGCACATGCGCAGAGAGGAGTAAGATAATTTTTTTACTCGGTCTGCTGGCCTGGCAGTCAAACAAAATTGAAAGCCATTCCAAATAGGAAACTTACTGTTTTTAAAGACGTCATAAAGGACACATACAACAGGCACGAAGAACGAATGCAACGTATTAGATAGACTGGTGCCACAGCCACTGCGTCAACGGTGGTAAACTTCCGGAATTAAATTTTTCTATGTCCTTTACCATCATTATTTTATTGAAATTGAATTATATACTTGAATGTTGTAGATCGCTTTCTTCTCATTTCCAAGAGCCTCCAGTTTAGCAGTACTTGGACATGCTAAATAAGGTGGTGTATAAGACTGCTTCAATAGTGCTAAACGACTGGAATATTTTTTTAAACAAATATTAAAATCATTATTTCATTTCAATTGAAATATACTTGAACACTGTGTCACGTGGCGTGTTTATTAATGTTGCAGTGACCTACGCCACTGAAAGTGATTGGAGGTTATGTTTTCATTCCTGTCTGTCTGTCCGTTTGTTTGTCTGTGAGCAGGATATCTCAAAATGTTGCAGACGGATTCGGACGAAAATTGGTGGACAAGTTGGGTGTGTGACAAGAATAAATTGATTCAATTTTGGTGAAGATGGGGATATGGATATGAGAATTTTTAATTTTTTTTTTTTTAAAGTTTTTCTTCACCATTGAGAGACGGGCCAAAAACGATATGGACCGTGATATTTCAAAAAGTTGTGGATGAGTTATGACAAAACTAGGTGGATGAGTTGTTTAGGTGACAATAACAAACCAATTAGATTTTATTTCAGGTCTGCATGCAGATCTGGCCTATAAGTTGGACATAAAATGTAAACTGTTCAGCCTGGTTGACGTATTCGCTCAAACAAGTGCCATTCTTGTTTGTACTGTATTCTGTTAGCTCTGGATGCTAAGCGACATTACATTTGCGATCATCTTGTTTTTTTTCTCAAGTAGTAACCAAAATTAATATTGTGGTCAACTTGTGCCACGTTTTTTGATTCATCACAAGCTGTTTGTAAGAAAGATTTACACATTACTCAACAAGTCAAAATATTTCAAAACCATTATGCTTAACCAACAATGCTGAAACGTATTGTTGGACAGCTCCAGTGCTCATGCCCTCCAACACCAAAAATCTTTTCTTTGACCTGGCAGGGATGTGATGTATTATGTTGCATGAAATGAAGCTAGCCATGAAAGATAATTCATTCCGCACAATGTTACACTTATGTAACATTTCATCTCAATGTTTTTCTATGACCATGTTTTTTTATTTATCAATAAAATTGGTTTGAGTACTTGTGGTGCAAAGTCAGAAAGACGTTTAAATGATTTGAATAAGTTAAATTCTGCAAAGATTTATTTGAAGGAATGATTACAAAGGCATTTGACGAATGTATTTTTTTTTTTTGGAAACATGACCCAAGGCAGGTAAAGGGAAATAAGAGAGGGGAATGGGTGGGACTTTGAATGTCTAAAATTGTTGAGGATTGCATATACTATTTGCACATGTTATTGACACCATTTCGATAATGACACAAAATACGTTTTTTTTTCTTTGCTCGTTTTCTTCTGATGTTTCGACACAACGCAATCTTCTGTAAAATTTATACAGTGTTACTTATGTATCCAAAGTTCTGTCCTGAAGTATTGAAATGGACACTTTATGGACATTACTAAAAAGTATCTACATCATAAGTTTCTGTATCAACAGTTAAAAAGTTCTTTCAGTTCAATAAATATTTTGTTTTCCTTTCCCTGAATGGTGTTTCCTCCCAAAAATAAGTCACATATTTCAGGTCAGGTCTCATATTCTAAATCATTCTCATGCTAATCTGTCTTGTAACTGGCCTTTGCGTGTCTCCAGTAGTTGTAGTTTCCAAATTCTGTGGTACAAACTCCACATGAATGTTCGGCTTTTTTTTCCCACGACTCCTGCTCCACAAGAACAAGATGAGCAGACATACGAGAACCACACCCAAGAAAGTGAAGCAGCCAATGGCAATTGCCACTAATACAGTCATGATATCATATTCACCACTCATAAGTCCATCAATGCTTTTCGGGTCTGTTCCATTGTAATCATTTGCCATGTACATGAGAGTCCCATTATTGAAGGTAAGAGATTGCGATGGAAACCGCTTAACAGTGAGGATGCTTCGATGGGTGTCATTTCCTCCTGCATTGCTAGCTATGCAAACATAGCTCCCACTGTCGACAATTTGTGCGTAACGTATCTGCAATGTACCATCCTGTAGCAACGTCATCCGTCCAGTTGATTTGTAGGTGATGCGTTGCTTCCATGGTGAGATCCAGGAGATGGATGGTGCAGGATCTCCATCAGCATGGCATTGGAGAAATACTAATTGCCCTTCAATGGCAACCTGATGCCGTTGTTTCTTTACAGTAATGTGAGGCTTCTGGCACATGAAATGGTTGTGCAGCAATTTGTCAGAGAGGTCTCGGAAACTCATTCCACGGGTATGTGCTGGTGTGGAGCAAATGGGTGGTTTCTCTTCAAAGCTCATCTTTTGATGGTGTTGCAAGATCCAGAGAAGGCGACAATCACAGGCTAATGGGTTACCATCAAGACGGAGAACCTGAATGCTTCCTGGCACCTCAAATGCGTTTTGCTCCAGGGTTTGCAGTTGGTTCCTTGCAAAATTTATAACCTTCAGTTTTTTCAAGCCGTGGAAAGCATGTGCCTCAATGTTGCACAGAAGGGCCCCACTCAGGTGGATCTCCTGTAGGTGAGATAGCAAAGAGAATGTCCTTGACTCAATTATTGTAATTGGGTTTGAAGAGAGGTTGAGTACCCGAAGGTTAATCAATGGTCGGAGAGCATCATGTGGTACTGCAGTCAGATTTGTGTGTGTCAAAGAAAGGGAAGTTAGATTCAGGCTCTGGAAACTTCTTGGTAAGAGGCCCTCAAGTGATGTCCAATGAGAGAGTTCTAGCTCTCGAAGTTTAGGCAGGTGGCGGAAAGCTAGCGGTGGTACGCTGGCAATGTTCAGGTGCCGGAGACGTAATGTGACCAGGTTATGAAGGCTGTGGAAAGCTTCGGTGGGCACAGCAGTCAGGTTGCAGTGCTCAAGTGTGAGTTCACGTAAACTGTGCAAGCCAGAAAAGGCATGGCGTGAAATGTATACCAGGTCATTGTCCCCAACTTCCAATCGCTCAAGTCGTTTCAAATCCTCAAACATATAGTCAAGTAAGATAACAATTTTATTTTCACTGATGTCTAGACTTGTGAGGTTGCTGAGACTACTAAAGACTCCCAATTGTATGAGCTTGAGGCGGTTACTGCGTAAGCTGAGTGACTGCAGAAAAGGTAGTTTGCTGAACGCTCCAGGCTCAATGTTAGAGATAAGGTTCTCATTGAGCTCGAGAAATTCCAGCTCTGAAAACGAAGCAAACCTCGCTTGTCTAATGGAACCCAAGAGGTTCTTGCTTAAGTCAAGGATCTTGGTCTCTGTTGGAATTCCTTCTGGCACATTCTGCATCCTGCGTCTGTGGCACACCACTGAGCGCTGCTGGGCATTGCATTCACAGCGAGCTGGGCAGCCCATTGTGTGGCTCTCGAGGGAAGGCAATACGATGGCAACAAATGCAAGAAGCACCTGAGAGCAGCCCAGGTTCTTGAGCAGCATGTTTTTCTGCTGTGCAAGCATCTCACCTTCACCTGAAACAGCAGGATCACAAGCGTATTACAAATTATATTCCAATACTTCACAAAAAAAAAAAAACAATCATCATAAGTTGTCCCTGTTTTTGAGCACCCATATGTTGATGAAATGTATATTTCGCCAAACCATTCCAGCATTCCACCATTTCCTGTATCAGGAATTTAGTAGCCATACAGCTTTCAGAAAGCCATCACATGTAGAAAGTCACAGCAATTCACAATTCTGTTATTTGCTAGGGGATTGTATACTTTGAGTGGATCAGGTTTATTGATTTTGTGTATCAAATTCAGAAATCTAGATTTTATTTTATTTATTTGGTTCATGTGTTTTCTGGATGAGATCGTCTTATTTTTTTTATTTTATTTCATCCTTGTTGTCCTTCATCTGGAACTTGTCAAACATTTACTAGCAGCTAATTTGGTTTCAAATGAGCGAAATGCTATTCCTTGTTTTCCTGCCAGCTGAATCAACATTTTTTTTTTTTTAACAGAGAAATCAATTCAGACCCATTACAGCTCATTAACAGTAGATGCTGTGGCATCTATTCCCTACTCCAGACATTCCAATCATGTCAGAGCCACAAGATGTTTCCTCTCATCATATCTGTCCTCTTTTTCTGTTTGTTCAATTCATTGCTTATTGTGTCCAACTGTGACCTCACTGCTTCATTCTCAGTGTGTTGCCTTTTTACATGAGGTCACCTTACTCTTCCATGAGTTTGTATACAACAAAACAATATGGAAAAGATTAAGTAACGCCCTGGAGGGTTTTGGATACCAAGCACAAGGAAGCCACACCAGTGTGGCTGAGTTGGAACTTCTGATTGGCTGACACTTACAGAGGTGATTTTAGGATGGATATTTTGCTATAAAATCCAAGCAGGAACATGGAGAGGTCAGTTGGAATGTGCTGGGTTGAGATGGAGATGCCAAACAATGAAGACAGAGCAGAAGGTACAGCACGAGATTTCCTAGTTATGGAAACATCATATGCGCCACACAAAACCAAGATGCTCAAGAGGTGCAACCTGCAATGAGAGCCTCGGCAAAACTGTTGGTTGCCTGAGCTTCACCTCTCTCGCTCATCTTTTGAGACAAGCTTGTGCCACACAAACTGGTGATCCAACTTCAGCAGAAATGAACATCTTCTTACAATTCCCTGGAACAACCAATTTCTTACAAATAATTTTAACCATCCTTTTTGCCCACTCAGCCTTTTGTCACTGATTCAGTTACACATGTCATCGAGTTTGATCTTAGCAAGAAAGTTAATAACAGAAAGAAGCTCACAACATCATTTTACCCTGTGCACATAGCACAAAGTGGGGTTAAGCAATTGGTTCACTCTGTCTGTCTGTCTGTCTATCTGAAAGACATCAGCTGATGATCGAGGAACTACTTCATTTCAATTGAATTTTATATTTTGAACATTAGAGCACAAATCGGAATACGATCGGAACACGATCCAGCAGTTTAGTTGTACTTTAACTCTGAATATGGCAGGTTGCTTTACATATACACAGTGCAGTAAAGCAATTGCTTCAGTCTGTCAGGCAGTCAAATAAAATAGAAAAGCATTCCAAACAGAAAACCTAATGTTTTTAGGGATGTCATAAAGGACACAAACAACAGACATGATGAACTAATTTAACTTGGTCAATAAGGTGGTCTAAAAGAGGGTGCATCAACGGCGGTAAACTTCTGATTCAATGGTTGGTTTGTTTGTTTGTTTTTACAGCCATTAAAACTTTTATTTTATGTCAATTGAATTATATATTTGAACACTGTTAAACACAAATTGCCTTGTTTGTACTTCCAAAAACCTAGAGTTTAGCAGTACTTGGTCAAAATTTTTAACCGTCTCGGCTATCAAATTTGCTGTGCACTCTGAGTGGGAGTTGACAGAAGGTTCAGCTCTGAACTGTTCTGTTTGACCCATCAGCTTCGTATGGTTCCCATTGCACCTGTTATTAAAATTTCATGAACTAAATGAATATAGATTGTGCTTGGAAAGGCAAAGCAAGAGTTGAAAAGACTCTTCCCATGTCCTTTTTCTCAAGACTGCATGGGGTAAGGTGTTCTATGAAATCTCTAATCTGTTGTGTATTTTCCCATTTGTCTTTTGTGCAATAATCTCAATATTTCTCTGTGCAGAGACTTAAATAAAGCTAAGTTCTCTGTATGATTACTTTTTAAACTGGAATAAAGGTGTTGAAGTAATATTTTTTGTTACTAGTGCAGGCCCGTACGTTTGTGCAAAAAAATAAAATACAATAAAACAAGTCTCGAGATGGCGATGGTTCACGAGCAATGTACACGGTTCGCCTTTTTTATTTTTTGACCTTCGAGGGGATTCCACGGGCAAACTGGCGGGAATCGGGAAAAACGTAAATGATGGAAGTTGTAGTACTCGAAGAGCTCTACTTGCATACCAACTTTCATTCGAAACAGTGGAAAACCCTCGGAGCTCGATGCCCAATTTATTGATTTTTTTGACATTTTCTAAGTTCGTGACCTTGTGACCTTGACCTTGGGATGAAAATGAAAAATCGAGCTCCGTGGGGTTATGCAGGTGCCATTGGGCTAACCAAATACCAAAATCCCTGCCAGATTCGACAAACCCCCTCGGAGAAGATGTAACCTGAAATCGGCTATCGCCTAAAAACACGTTTTTTGGGCGTGGCTCCACCCATAATGGGCGCAGCACACCCATTCTCAGGAAAACACAACTAGTCAGCCTGCCAAGACCCTTGAAAACAGTACTGATGGCATCGCTTGTTGATTTTTGGCCAATGGGTTCAAATGTAAGACCATACCATGGACTCAGAATGGGGACTCAGAATCATCTGGTGGCCAACCCGATTTTTGATCTTCAAGGTCAAATTTACAAGGTCAAATGTCAGATGGGTGCAAAACATTTTTTTCCCCAAAAAATGTCCAGAATAATGTGTTCTATCATTTAAAAGCCTTAAAGAACCAAAAAACATAACAGTAATTTCAGTATTTTACCATTTATTGACTAAATTTATAGGAAACCATGAAGAAATCTGAACCAAAAACGTCGAATATCTCCATAATGGTTGAAATGACAGAAAACGCATGAAAAGTCTTTACAAACCAGTTTTAAATACCCTAATTCTGGCTGGTAAACTCTTTGATCATCAACATACACCCATTTTGCACTATTTGAGTATATTTTCAGACTTAGGCTACTTGCATCTGACCTTGAAATATTGACAGACATTCCATCGTGCTAAAAGATACCATTTCAGTCCAGTACTAGTGCTGTATTTCACTCACCATGGTAACTCTTGGTATAGTACGGTAAGTCATTCTTATAAGAAATGTTCAAAAACGAGAATACATTGTGTTTTGGATGTATTCATTTGGAAAAATTTCAAAGGTAGGCCTAAGCTGCCCAAGCATTTTAAGCTAACGCGTCAGCTTTAAATGAGATTAATAGTTATTAAAAACCTGAAAACTGG
Organism: Eptatretus burgeri; assembly: GCF_056783735.1. Classification (NCBI taxonomy): domain Eukaryota; kingdom Metazoa; phylum Chordata; class Myxini; order Myxiniformes; family Myxinidae; genus Eptatretus; species Eptatretus burgeri. The sequence goes on from NC_140971.1 coordinate 53,473,750, forward strand.
CTTATGTAACCACATATTATGACATTGAAGATTAGAGCTATATTGAATGTGGATTTAGACATCCATTTTCATAGCATGCACAAACGGGCATGCACCCCTGTTTTGACCCATTGCACCCACACGCAGATTATGGCACTGTTTTTTACACCCACAAGATATCAATGCTTGACAACTCTGAGGTACAGAGGGTTTTCTTATCCACACCACCTGTAACTGGCCACCATAATTTTCCTTCCATGCCCCAGTAGATGCTAGCGTGGGAAGTTCCATCTGTCTTGTCTGCTTGAAGCCACACCTTTGTTTGGAAATTTGCTTTTTTCAAGTGAAGTTCCAATGCATCTGTTGTTGGTGGGAGCATTTCTAGTGCTTTTTTGCCTTTCTGAAATACTTCAAGCCTGGCAGTGTCACATCCTTTGGTAAAACTTGGAGTTTTGTAGACACGACACACAAACTGTTCAATATCAGCAATAGCTCCATCTCGCCCAACACCATGTAGAAGTTCCGGATGCTGTACGTACACCTGCCAACATGTCTTCTTTCCATTGCCTGCAAATGATGACACTGTGTCACATCCAGTCAGGGAATGGAAACCTGGGATATTGCTTTTCACATTTCGAGGAAAGGTCTGTGCTATACATTTATGTGGTAGAGTGGTGAGAATTGGAATTTTTCTGCTTACTTTTCTGTGCGTTAGCTAGAATCGGAAGGTGAAACAAGCAGTTGCTTGAGCAGGCCAGGAATTGTGTTGCTTTCAGCAAAGTGACCGACCAGCAGTAAAAGACAGCAACGGTGCAGTCAAGGAGGGAAGGGTAGGGGCCCAGAGCAAAATGAGGCTTGGGCCCTTTTACCCAATACACATGACCTAGAACTCAAGACGTAGGGTTTCATCATCCTTCACACGTTATCAGCAATCCCAACCAAAGGCATTATGATTTCTGACCGGCGTACGCCTAGATCGCCTATAAGAATCGACCGCTTATAAGAATCAAACCAGGCCGGCCCGAAGTGATTTTTATAAGCGGTCTGCACTGTATTTGAAACTGGTTTGTAAAGACTTTTCATGCGTTTTCTGTCATTTCAATCATTATGGAGATATTCGACGTTTTTGGTTTAGATTTCTTCATGTTTTCCTATAAATTTAGTCAATAAATGGTAAAATACTGAAATTACTGTTATGTTTTTTTTGGTTATTTAAGGCTTTTAAATGATAGAATACATTATTCTGGACATTTTTTGGGGAAAAAATTTTTTTGCACCCATTTGACCTTTGACCTTGAAATTTTGACCTTGAAAATTTGACCTTGAAGGTCAAAAATCGGGTTGGCCACCAAATTATTCTGAGACCCCATGGTATGGTCTTACATTTGAACCCATTGGCCAAAAAATCAACAAGCGATGCCTTCAAACTTTTTTTAAAGCATATTCTAGGGTCTTGGCAGGCTGACTAAACTAGATCATGATATAAACCTCCCACCCAAATTTTATCAGGATCGGATCAAAAGCCACGGAGCTATGCTCGGGACAGACAGACAGACAGACAGACAGACAGACACCCATAACGAATATAGTGGTCACTTACTGACTCGTGAACCAATAAACTTTCAAACCGCGTGCCACAAATAAACACACAGGCCGTTCCTTCGCTCTCGCATGCCTGTACGTGCATGGCCGTATGTGCGGGCCCACACATGCGTGCCCGTACGTGCGTGACTATACGTGGAAAAAAAACTTTCAAACCGCATGCCAGAAACAACAACTACACAGGCCGTTCCTTCGCTCTCACATGCCTGCACGTGCATGCCCGTACGTGCGTGGCCGTACGTGAAAAAAAAAAAGAAGAAGAATTGTGACGTCAATCGTGATGTCATAGCACCATGTCCTGTTATTAATTTGTAAATAAATGGACATAACTTGGGAACCACTTGTCCGATTAATATCAAACCTTGAAAAGGCACATACTCAGGTCCCCAGCAATATACCTGGCAAGTTTCAATTAGATCGGACCAGTGGATGTCGAGAAACAGCAGTCGCAGAAACACAGACACACAGACAGACACACACAGAGATTGCTGGAATTATAGATAGATAAGTTTGGATTAATAATTTATTGTTACATGAGATAGCTACATTTTAAATACTTGTGTCATTAAATAAACAAGGAGAGTAGCCACCATAAAGACGATCTTGTTCCAAGAGTGCAACACATTCTTCTGACACATCCCATTAATTGGGCAGTGTTTAGGCAAGAGTGCTGCCTTAATTGCTCCTGAAAATAAAATAATAACCCAGGTTACGTTCAGGAAGCATAAACATGCGCACTGCTTATGTGCATATATAATACCTCATGGTTATACAGCTCGGATAATTATAATTGCACTATCCCATAGGCTGACAACAGAGGCCTGAAGCCTTAGGCTTAAAGCCCGAGGCCAATACATACTTCACAAGGCCCCTGACATCTATCGGCTCCAACCTTTGGATATTTGGTGATCCTTCTTAACAGTCGATTAGGTTGTTTTACAATGAATGGAAAACTTAGAGGGAGGCCATTGAAATTGTGAATATCACACTTCAGAAGATGCCTTAGGCTTACCAAAATGGTGGACGTATGTTTTTTTTTCAAGTAAAAATTGTGGGTGGCATCAGCAAGCTGCCCAACCAATGCAAATGGACATACATAGATACATACATACATACATACAAACTCTTGTTCCAATATATATATATATATATATATATATATATATATATATACATATATATATATATATATATATATATATATATATATATATATATATATATATATATATATATATATATATATATATATATATATATATATATATATATATATATACATATACATATACATATACATGTATATGTTAGGATTTATACCTGCGATGTATCGCAGGTCTACAGGAGCTCCGCATGGTTGTTGTTGCTGTTTTTGTTACAAGTGGTTCTTGTTCAGGGTCGATTTATGAAATGTGCACCTGTTGGCCAGACAGCTGCCAGACCCCACTGATATTTGTTGTGAGACTCCACCCACCATGGCACCGAGACAAAATAATATGGCCGCCATCTTGTTTTTTGTGGGCCCAAGACATCCTGTCTAAAGGCCTCTGCTGATTATACACTGCTCGGGTTTGTTGCATCAGATTACCATTGTGTTTGTTTGGGTTGAGTGCTACTCATGATGAGGGACCCCAAAAATAAAATCAATGTTGAATAAAAATTATTAGTACTTGGTTTAATAAAGCCCATTAGCACAAAACACAATCCCATTATAAAGCACAAAAACCAAGCCAAATAGCATCCATGGTACACGCCTCTCAAAAAATATCGTTGCATAATTTTTGAATGTCGCCACATTGGTGTTAAACAATCCATGACATTGTCGCGCATCAGCTTGTTCTAATATAACCAGAGTTCTGGGCCCATTGCAGTGTTCTGTTCCAGTTTGAGGTCACGTTCCAGTGTTCTGGGCCCAGTGCTTTTTTCGTTTTCATCAATGATCTCTCCAACTCTGGAAAATCCTCTTCATCTCTTTGCTCATGACTCCACCCTCTACCGTACCATCTGTCACCCCTCAGATCAGCAAGCAGCAGCCTCTTCACTCTCTGCAGATCAGGATAAAATCACAAGCTGGTCCAACACGTGGAACATGTCTTTAAATCCTGACAAATCTCACACTCTCACTGTCTCTCCGAAAAGACCATCTGGGACCCCCCCCCCCAATCTACTTTCTCAACAATCCTCTTGAAGAAGTCCTTTCATTCAATCTTTTGGGCCTCACTATCTGTGATGATCTTTCCCTGGAAAGTCACATCTCCAAGCTGGCATCCAAAGCTAGTCGTCGATAGGGCATCTGTCATGCAAAGTCCTTCCTTGGCACACTTGAGCGACTGACCATGTACAATCTTTCAACCACAGCATGATGGAGTACTGCTCTCCATTTTGGGCTGGTTCTCATCCCTCTCACCTTTATCAGCTTCACACGGTGAAAACCAAGGCTTTTAAGATCATTGGTATCTCCCGCAATGAGGCTGAGTCTTTGGATCTCTCACTGTCACACCGCAGGCAGGTTGGTGGTCTTTCTGTCTTCTACTATCTCCTCTCTGGGCTCGCCCCTTCCCCCCACCCCCTTCCTCTGTCTGCTATCTGTCCTGCCCATATTTCCGCAAGGCACTCAAGGTCTGCCAGTAACCCCCTTCTGGTTAAAGCACCAAAATCAAGAATCACTGCTCACCTTCATTCCTTCTTTCCTCTTTTTTTCCTGCCTTTGGAACAAACTCACATACACTTTTCAATCCCACTCTTCCCTCCAGGTCTTTAAAATAGCTGTTCAACACCATCTCTTATCTTCCCCCATCCAAAACCATGATCTGTTCTACCCCCGTTAATCTACCCCAAACCCACCTCCTTCACATTCACTGCGTTCCTTACTGAAAGTTCCTGTCGTGTCCATCTTGTTTACCCCGTGTACCCCATCCCTCTCCCTTCCACAGATCTCCGCACGTGTCTATTCCCCACTGTTTTGTGCTTCCCTCTCCTGTCCCTCTTGTCTCCTGCTCCCCCTGTTGTACGTTCTATGTGTTAGCTCTGATACAAGCCTTGACATTGTTCAATCAAAAAAGCAAACCGTGGTGGAGGTTGACATGGATGAGAGGTGTTGAATTAATCTTTCAATCGCACTTTAAATGTTTCTCACTCACGCTGTTCATCTTTTACGAGTGCTTTCAATGTGCATTTCCAAATCGACTTGTTACGCAGATTTGGCCGCAGGTTGTGACCAAAGTGCAGTCATTCTTGTTTTGTCGTGACTTTTTTTTGTTCCTTTCACGCTTGTTTCATGTCCAGTTTTTTGTTCCTTTCATGCTTCCTTCGACTTTTTCACAATTCTCTTGTCATTCTAAGTCTTGCTATCTCTTTTCGTTTATCCATCCTACTCCTTATTTCTCTTTTTTATGATCTATCTGTTCTGGGAGAAGTGAATTCTTGGAAAGAAAATTCTGTCAGGCTCACTTGGCTGCAGCTGGATGGGTATGACAGTCGAGGAATAGCAGCTGAAACCCGAATCCTCTCCAGGGTCCTTCTGATGACTTAATTTTTGCTCTTCGGATGCCTTATGATGACTCGAATGCAGTATACGGTCTTCCTTTTGATTTGGTTTGCCTCCATTCTTTTGCCGTTGGCATTTTTATGGTATGAGTTTGAACAAGATTGAATTAATGATCACAATTGCAAAGATTCTACCACTCAGTTAATCCTTGTAAGAAAATAGTAAGAAAGTTTTGCGGACCATCGAGGTTCCGGCACATCGTTTCTTGGGAAAGTCGAATTAGTCTCTGGGACCACGCTATGATCTTAACTGGATAAGAGTGCCGTGCCATACAATACCTGACTCGAAGCTTTACGTTATAGGGGAAATTTTGAAGCTAAGTCAGGGTCTACAACTTAATGAGGCTGCAACTTACTTCAAAATGTTGAATGATTTACATCTGCACCACCAGAAAATGTATAGCTTCCATCCAGAACATATGGAATGTAGGGAATATATGGGACATGTAGAAGACATGAAAAGTATGGAACACATGGGACAAATGGAAGATATGAAAGATAAAAATATGAAACAATTGGAACATATGGAACATGCGAACAATTGGAACATATGGAAGAATCAGTCCACATGGAACAATTGGAACAATTGAAACATGTGGAAGATATGAAAACGATGGAACTTTTATCGCTAAATCACTTGTGTCAAAAGGTACCTGAGATATTGCCCAGATGAGAAAGAAAATAAGGAATTAATAAATCGAGAATAGTTGAGTAATTAAATACTTTTCATTCCTTCTGTATATGGTGAACAGCTGTTTTGATGACCTTAATTGATTAATCAAAAAAATAAAAAATATCCTCTTTGCCAAAGCACATCTTCACTTCTGTCCCCACATTTCAGTTTCCCAGCTCAAACGATGGCTGAGATATCACCCAGACAAACAAGAAAACAAAAAAGTGAAAACTGAGTACATCCTTTTGGCACATGTCATTGCGGGCGCCCACGGCGCCCTGGCGCTGACGTTGTGCAATGCCTGTAGATGGAAGAGGAAATGACGGTGTACATTCAAAAATGTTATTGCACAGTCAAGAATCGTGGAAGTGCTAGAATACAGAATGGATCAGGATGCAGCATAACAAACAAGAAAAAGAGAAATGAGAGATTGCAGACCCTCATCATGACTTACTTTGTGTGGTCTTTGTGTAGTTTTGTGTCGGGTATTTTGTGTGGCGTTTGCGTACTAGTGTGTTGCGTAAATAATAAGAGACATAATTAGAACTGCCACTTTATAACTGCCTGCAGTGATGATCAGGTCCCAAGACGCCCCACTTTGATGCAACACCTGACCCTGACCCATGACATTTTTTTATTATTATTCAATTAAATTCAGAATGGGATTAAAATAAATTCAATTCAAATGGAATGAAAGACAAAATAGGTACAGTCCTAGATTGGAGTCATCAGAACGAACCCGAACAAGCAAAAAGCAAAGATGAAGTCGTCAGGAGGAACCTGGAGAGGATTCACATTTCAGCTTCCACTCCTCTACCCTCAAACCCATCCAGGCACAGCCAAGTGAGCTTTATTTTTTTTTAAATAACAATAATAAAAAATCAGAGCCCAGATAAAAAAAAAATTCTGGCTGCCAGATAATGTGTCCGATCAAGTTGAATTTTTAAACATGTATTCCCATCACCACGAGATCACAATTGTGAAGTTACATGCCAATTGATTAAGTGGTTCCAGAGAAAAATATTATTTAATATTTTCTTCAATCCAATATGGCTGCCAAACCCTGTGACCTATCAATTATTCCTTAACAAACTTGTACACCCAAGGCATAGAGAACATTTGTGTGAAATTTTCCCTCGATCTGTCCAGCCGTGCTGGAGAAGAAGATTTTTTTATCGGTTTTAGGGTGAATCCAATATGGCTGCCAAACCAAGTGACCTCTGATGTCATGTGTGTGAACCTTTTGTTCGTCATGAATAGCCGGTCATACTTGTAAAGTTTGGCCTCAATCTGTTCAGCCACTTCAAAGAAGAGGATTTTTGAAGTTGCTTTTTTTTTTTTTTTAGCAATGTTTGCCGAATCACGTGACCGATAACATCAATTTTTTTTTTCTGTGGCCCATTATATGATCCTCAAAATTTTCATACTGATCAGATCTAGTGTTCTACATCTGCAATTATGACGTCATAAAATCACACTATTCCTCATGAGGAGTGCTTACCATGTGCCAAGTTTCAATTTTATCCTTGGTGCAATTTCAGAGGTGCAGAGGTCCAAAGTTTTTCCGTTTTTCCAACATGGCTGCCACACCACGTGACCTATGATGTCATAATTATCATTACAACATTCTACATGAGTTTGTGTACTGGTCATACCTCTGGTAAAAATTTTGTCTCAATCCTACAAGCAGTTGCGGAGAAAAACACTAAAGTTCTGTGCGAACAAACAAACGGACCCAAACACAATACCCTCTTCTTCGGTGAGGGTAACAAAAGGACAGGCAGAACGGGAAGCGGGAAATAACAACAGGAGGACAAGGGAGAAAATAAATGAAGACAGACAACAAGGAATGCGTGGGTATGGTTGAGGAGTCGGGGAAAATGCAGGGGGTGGATATACGATGCATACAGAAGCAAAATGGTGGGAGGTGGACAGGAGTGGTTTAACGGGTTATAAAAGATCATGCTTTTGGATGGAGGATGTTTTGAGACTGTGGCGAACAGTTGTTTTGAGGACCTGTATGGAAGAATGACACTGAAGAGTATGGTGAAGTTGGTTCCACAGGAAGGAAAAAGAAGAATGAATGAGTAGAGAGGAGCAGTGATTCTGGATTTTCACTAAAAGGGGGTTGCTGGTGGACTACATGTGTCCTGCAGACACCTTTGGGGATGGGGGTGGGGGGGGAGCATGAAGACAGCAGCGGTAACAAGACAAGAAAGGAGTCAGAAGAAGACAGAAGACAGAAGAAGCCCACTGTCCTGTCGACGATGGCAAAGTGATTAGCCCATGGACTCAGCTTCATGCGGAAGATTTCTTTGATCTTGAAGACCTGGTTTCCATGGCATCAAGCTGAGAAAAATGTGAGGCAGGGGCACCAGTCCAGAGGGAAGAGCAGTATTGCATCAAGCTTAGATGAAAGCCTTGCAGGTGGACAAGAGTTCAGGTGTGCCAAGGCAGGACGTTGCACGATAGAAGATGCCCATTTGGAGACTGGCTTTGGCGGCCAATTTTAAATGTGGTTTTCCCCAGCAAGATCATGGCTGAGATTGAGATCCAAGAGATGGAGTGACTGAACTTCTTTGAGAAGGTTGTTAAGAAAGTAGATGGGAATATTTTGTGGAGAGATAGTGAGAGTGTAGTATTTCTCAGGATTAAAAGACGTTTTAAAAAATACAATATCGAGGTTCACATAAGAGCTCGCACACAGAACGTATAACAAAGGGAGCAGGAAACACGATGGGGCAGGAGAGGGAAGCACAAAACAGTGGGGAACAGAGACATTAGGAGATCTGTGGAAGGGAGAGAGATGGGGTGGGGAACATGGGGTAAACAAGATGGAGACGACAGGGACTTTCAGGAAGGAAAGCAGGGAATGTGGAGGAGGTGGGTTTGGGGTGGATTAGTGGGGGTAGAAAACATCGTGGTTTTTGATTGGGAAAGATCAGAGATGGTGGTGAGCTGCTGTTTTGAAGACCTGGAGGGAAGAGTTGGATTGAAGAGAGTGTGGGAGATTGTTCCAGAGGTGGGAAAAAAGAGGAATGAAAGAGTGAAGGTGAGCAGTGATTCGTGATTTTGGTAGTTTCACCAGAAGGGCATTTCTGGAAGATCTTCAGCGCCATGCAGAAATATTGGGTGGACAGATTACAGACAGAGTGTGAGGGAGGGGGGGTGAGGCCGGGAAGGAGACGGTATGAGAAGGAAAGATCACGAGACCTGCCTGCGGTGAGAGAGTGAGAGAACCAAAGACTCAGCCTCATTGTGGGAGATACCAATGATCCTAAATGCCTTAGTTTCCGCAGCGTGAAGCAGAGGAAGGTGTGAGGTGGGAGTACCACCTGAGAGGGGAGAGCAGTACACCATCAGGCTGTGGACGAAAGCTTGACATATTCCAAATGTTTGACCAGTTTGTGAAATTTTCAAGGTCTGAAAAAAGGGAAGAGGCTACTACTGCCTGTCTGTCAGAGAGATGAGGGATGTCATGGCAGAGAGTGGAGTTATTCGCAAAGAAACAGAGGATTTTCCACAGTCAGAGAGACCATTGATAAATATTAGGAATGGGATGGAGTCGAGAATACTGCCTTGAGAAATCACTGATTAAAACCTTGATCTGGAGAAGAACTTGCGATCACAAAGGCATTCTTTAATTTTTGAAAATAACATGTCCATTTTCGTGTCCAAAACATGTCCAAATGGAAAGTGTCCATTTTCCAGTGCACAAGCACACACTGCACATACAACGCCCCGATCACATAACGCAGGATATGTGCTGTCACCATGCGTTGAATGATACAGGAAACATTACTTTAACAATGTGTCCAATTGTCCTTCAGTTTACTTTCATTAATTGGGGAATTCATTAGGAAACCTTCATACTTGAACACATCTCCAATAAAACCAAGCAACCTCTTGCTCCCACAAAGCCCTACAAAACAAGTGGACAATAGCACAGCGGTACATCACCAGGAAGAGGAAATTTTTCTGACAAAGGGAGATAATGTTGCAATAGGAAATAAGAGTGTCAAGCTACCCAGAAACTGGTTACTCTCAAAATGCCTGAGTCAACTATCATATATAATATATATATATATATATATATATATATATATATATATATATATATATATATATATATATATATATATATATATATATATATATATATAATATATATGTAATATAATAATTATGTAATAGCCGAACTAATATGTACATGTGTGTGTATATATATATATATATATATATATATATATATATATATATATATATATATATATATATATATATATATATATATATATATATATATATATATATACACACATGTACATATTAGTATGGCTATTACATAATTATATTTGTTTCGAATAAAGCACAAGGATGCAGGTAACATCGTTGGCTGAGGAGGGCATGGCTGTGCTGCTTTTTCGTGTTTTTCCTGCTTTTCCAAGAGCAGGAATTTGGAATTTGCTCAACTACTCTTTGCGAAGGCCACCGTGAAATATTTAACATCCACCAGCTAAAGCTAGCAGACGGGCCGCCAAGTTTAACGTCCATCCAAAAGATGGCATACACAATGACGTCTCACCCTGCCTGTGAGACACCAGGATGAGAGTTTGTAGCCGGGCCGAGATTCAAACTCCGGCGAGACTAATCAGAGGTGAGTGTGCGTACCTCTCGGGGCAAGGTCACACTGACAGCTATTGCACAATTGAATGTTTTGAAATATTTTTTTATGATGGCATTACTTATCCTTGACATTTAATTAATTTGTTGTGCAGAAGCAACTCGTGTGTTGGAAAAGATGGTGTGTTAATCACTTTCATCTTCTGCATATGTTGTATTTCAAATTTCCGATTTGCCTTTTCTGATTCCGATTCCGATTCCGTAACAAATTTCCGATTTCGTAATAATGGAGCTTTGAAATTCTCTCTCTTTCTTCCTTCCCTTCCTTTCTCCAATCACCATCCCTTTCCACTCCCAAATCCAAACAAAGTCAGAAAGCTATTCAAAACTATGTTCATTTCAAAAAAGTATCAATAAAAATTATGAGCAAATATTTTGAGCTTTAAAAAACGTGAATGATTTCCATGATATGTAACCATGAAACATGAACAAAGTAATGAAAGTAACATTTTTGCTTAATATTTGAGTGAAAATATAATATGTACTGCATGAGAAAACCTCAGGACAGGATGTGTAATAAAAAGTATTGGGCAAAACAAACAACGGAAACTATCCAGATCCTTTTTATTTGATGGTATATCTCTATATTACGAAAACTCTCATCTTGTATATATGTCTGTATGTATGTATGTATGTATGTATGTATGTATGTATGTATGTATGTATGTATGTATGTTCCCAAAATACAGCCAAAACAGGACACGATACCGCAAAAATTTTAGGGCCACCTTACTCACCATTCTCCTGCGGTGTGCATTATCAAGTTTCGTTCAAATCGGGCAATGAAAAAATTATGAAAAAAACCAATTCTCGATTCAGTCATGTACTCTTTGGGAGAATTTGATCGATGCAAACAACTTCAACGGTACAGTTCGTTGGAGATATCTTTTTTTTCTTGAAATGATTTATTATAAAATCTCAAACATTTAGTATCAACAAAGAACGATTTATTTTTAAGCATACAATAAACATCGCCATTTTTATCTAATACTTCTGTGTTCATTAATAAATAAAATTGTGTTTGGAAGATTATGCACAATAATTTCTTCCACTTTCTTTTCTCCGTTTTTTTTCACATTGACACGCAATATCAAGTTTCATTCAAATCGGGCAACGAGAAAATTATAAAAAAAAATCAATTCCCTATTCAGTCAAGTTCTCTTCGGGATTATTTCATCAATGCAAACAACCTCAGCGGTATAGTTCGCTGAAGCTATCTTTTTTCTTTTTCTTTTTGAAACGATTTTTTTAAAATCAACCGCTGTCATAATGGGAACCCAACTGGCTCACGGGTCGTCTAGTTTACAATAAAAACAAGGGCACTCGGTAGAGCGCACACCTCCACCACGTAATGCCTGATCCATGCGAACATATCGGGCCCAATACATCATTGAAATACTGTTGTGAATCTGGAAGCCATGAGCACACAGACATTCAGGTTCCTATAGCTTAGCTATTTCGATAAGTGTGGTGAATTGAAGGTCGTGACGTGTGATCACATGTTGCCCGGCTCGAGCACAGAAGAGATAAAGCTGAGGTTCGGCTCGGCCGCGCGGATTGTCCCTGGGGCATTGTCGTTTTATGTCGGCGGCTCACTTGGTGCTCATTGAATGGTGAGAATACTGATTGATATATAATACTGATTTATTTTGCGGTGATTAGTTGCGCGTGTGTACCTTACTGCTTGTACTCCATACTGCGTTTGTATTTCCTGGTGTGCCCGTAGAAGCGGCTTCAATCAAATGGAATAAAGCCTATACTCTGAAGGTTCTTCTCTCGTTCTCATTTCAATTTATTCCATTTGGTTTTCTCGGCTCTCTCAACCAACGATGGACAAGATCTACAAACCAGAGAGGTTCGACGCAGACCCAAACGCGACTGACTCAGAAATGAAATGGTCGCATTGGTTCCGTTCCTTCTCACACTATCTGACCATCATCGAAGAGGGAGCTGACAAATTGGCCGCCCTTGTGAATCATGTCTCGCCCGGCGTATACAGGCTCTTCTCGGAGTGCGACACTTACGAAGCAGCGATCGATGTGCTGCAGGCGCTCTACGTGAAGCGCAAGAACGAGGTATACATACGACATCTTCTCAACACACGCAAGCAAGCAGCCGGGGAGACAATCAATCAGTTCCTGCAAGCTCTGAATCAGCTGGGAAAAGACTGCAGCTTTCGGGCTGTAAGCGCCGAGGAACACCGAAAAGAAGCGACCCGGGAGGCATTCATCCAAGGACTTAGATCAGCCCACATATGGCAACGCTTACTAGAGAAAGCGCAACCCACTCTTGAAAAGGTAGTCGATCAGGCTCGAGCGCTGGATACGGCACAGCAGCAATCTGAGTCATTTGGGACACCGATGCTGCTAATGAACGCTGCTACGGTGGGAACTCAAGGAACCCCACTGGCACAGACACAGCCAGACACAGGGGATGGAGAAACACCCGAGGAGCCGGATACACAGGCCACGTCAAACTCCTCAGCAACTGCTCCGGTTGGTAAATGCTTCTTTTGTGGGTACAAAAGACACCCCGCCAAAAATGCCCCGCTAGAGATGCCACATGCATGAATTGTGACAAGAAAGGGCATTATGCCAGGGTATGTAAATCTACTCTAAGGAGAAATAAACCCACTTCTGCGGCTCTCTACTCGCAAAATAAACTAACTGCAGCCTCCCCGGGGAATCTATCCAAGGCTATCATCAACGTACGAATTAACGGGCATATGGCTGAGGCACTGATTGATACCGGTAGCTCTGAAAGTTTCGTCAACAGCTCGCTAGTGAAGGGCAGGAAATGGAAAATCCACCCGACAGACAATACGGTATGCATAGCCGCCACATCACTACAGTCCCGCGTACGAGGGTACTGCAATGTTGAATTGGACGTAAAAGGGTACACGCATCGGGATGTAAGGGTACTGGTGCTTCGTGATTCATGCGCAGACGTAATTCTGGGTCATAATGTCCTCAAGCAGCACACGAGCGTCGAAATACCCTTTGGAGGAAGCAAACCTCGTCTAATTTTAAATGCCTTGACTACCGCAGAGGTAACGTCCCCCCAGCTGTTCGCTAACCTGTCGCGGTCTGCAAACCGATAGCGATCAAATCGCGGCGATATACCACTGCTGACATGAATTTCATCACTTCAGAAACCAAGCGATTATTGGAAGAAGGAATTATAGAACCGAGCGATTCGCCATGGCGCGCACAGGTGTTGGTGACCAGCAGTCAGAACCATAAGAAACGAATGGTTGTCGATTATTCCCAAACGGTCAATCGCTTCACCCAAATCGACGCCTACCCCCTGCCGTGCATAGACGAGAAGGTCGAACGCGTGGCCAATTATAAGGTATTCAGCACCATCGACTTGCGAAGCGCCTATCACCAAATTCCCATCCGAGAGGAAGACAAACCTTACACCGCATTCCAGGCAGGTAGGCGCCTCTTCCAATTCAGGAGAATTCCATTCGGTGTCACGAATGGAGTAGCTTGCTTCCAACGGGTTATGGACGACATCATCTCAGATGAAAACCTCAAAGACACTTTTGTTTACGTGGACAATGTCACAGTGTGCGGTAGGGATCAGGGGGAACATGACATGAATCTGGACAGATTCTTGAGCATTGCTAGAAAATATAATCTGACTCTCAACTAATGCGTATTCTCGGCAAGGTCAATTGACCTACTCGGCTACACGATAGCCGACAGCACAATTAAGCCTGATCCTGAGCGATTGCGCCCCGCCGTGAGCTACCCCCACCTCAGGACCTGCAGACAATGCGCCGGGTGATCGGCATGTTCGCTTACTATGCGAGATGGATTTCGCAATACTCCGAGAAAATACATCCCCTAGTGCATTGCAAAAACTTTCCACCAGATGCCGCTGTTGTAACAGCTTTCCACAACCTCAAAGACGATATCAGTAATTCCGTGGTATTATCGATCGATAGCTCGGTGCCCTTCGTGGTGGAAACAGATGCTTCTGATCACGCGATAGCTGCGACGCTTAATCAGTCTGGGCGACCCGTCGCGTTCTTCTCGAGAACTCTCTCTGGAAGCGAGCAGAGACACTCGGCAATAGAGAAGGAGGCGTACGCCATCTTCGAAGCGCTGCGTAAATGGAGACATTATTTACTGGGAAACCACTTCACGCTCGTTACGGACCAACGATCCGTGGCATTCATGTTTGATGGGAAAAATAACGGGAAAATTAAGAATGAAAAAATTATGAGATGGCGGATAGACCTAGCCTGCTATAGTTACGACATTGTTTACCGGCCCGGGAGGGAAAACCCTGCTGCAGACACCTTCTCGCGGGTCTACTGCTCGGCGGCAATCAGTCGGGCTTTGCAAGACCTCCATGTGTCTCTGTGCCACCCGGGGGGCCAGCAGAATGGCACATTTCGTACGCAGACAGAACCTGCCCTATTCTATTGAAGATATTAAACAAATGAATGCTTCATGCCCTGTTTGCGCTGAACTAAAACCCAGATTCTATGGTTCGGCTTCTGGCAGACTGATCAAGGCCACTTCTCCCTTCGAGAGACTAAACTTTGACTTCAAAGGGCCCCTGCCGACCGAGACAGACAACAGATACATATTCACTGTTGTTGATGAGTATTCAAGGTTCCCTTTCGCGTTTCCGTGCTCGGATATGACCTCGGGCACTGTCGTGAAATGTCTGTCTGACCTCTTCGCTATGTTTGGGAAACCTTCGTACATACATTCAGACAGAGGGCCGTGTTTCATGTCGGCCGGGCTAAAACAATTCCTATTAGAGCACGGCATCGCAACTAGTCGAACGACGGGTTACAACCCACAGGGTAATGGTCAGGTGGAACGGTATAACGGGGTCATTTGGAAAGCCGTAACTCTGGCCTTGAAATCAAGAGGACTGGGCCCCGAGCGGTGGGAGGTTACCCTTCCCGACGCTCTGAATTCCATACGCTCTTTGCTCTGCACGTCCACCAATGCAACTCCTCACGAACGAATGTTTACTCACCAGCGACGTTATGTTGACGGCCATTCGTTGCCCAACTGGCTAACCCATCCCGGAACAGTGTTCATGAAACGCCCGGTACGACAAAGCAAGTATGAACCCATGGTGGAAGAGGTCGAACTCATCGATACTAATCCAGAATACGCTCATGTCAGGCTCCCGGATGGCAGGGAGACCACTGTGTCGGTTCGTCATTTGGCTCCCTCAGGCACTCCTCCCGCAGGTACACCACCATCTGGCACACCTCCCTCTGACATCCCCTCCCCAGGTGTTCCCCCCCCCCAGGGACTCCACCCGAGAAGGGTGACGACGGGGCTACCGCGTTCCACCCGGGAGCGATTGGGGAGTCATCTCCGGCACGAGTCGAGGCTCACCAAGAGGATCGGAAGCCTCCCTCAAATGAAACCGCCATCTACTCCCGGAGAGGCCGACGAATAATAACCCCTCGCCGACTCAATCTGTAAAGGGGATTATCGGCATCCTCGATGCTCATGCTCCTATATGCTCGTTACATAATATATCGATGCTCATTACCATGCTCCTACAACTCAAAATAATCCTCACTGCTTGGCATGTATGCTTCTGTAGTTTAGATAGTTCGCATTGCTTGAAATGTATACTCCTGTAGCGCTGAAGTAATCATGGTGCGTTAGCTGGGCCTCTAGTTACATTTTAAAGATGGGGAGAATGTGGTGAATTGAAGGTCGTGACGTGAGATCACGTGTTGCCCGGCTCGAGCACAGAAGAGATAAAGCTGAGGTTCGTCTCGGCCGCGCGGATTGTCCCTGGGGCATTGTCGTTTTATGTCGGCGGCTCACTTGGTGCTCATTGAATGGTGAGAACACTGATTGATATATAATACTGATTTATTTTGCGGTGATTAGTTGCGCGTGTGTACCTTACTGCTTATGTACTCCATGCTGCGTCTGTATTTCCTGGTGTGCCCGTAGAAGCGGCTCCAATCAAATGGAATAAAGCCTACACTCTGAAGGTTCTTCTCTCGTCCTCATTTCAATAAATATGTGTTTTCTAGTTAGAATCCATCCCCTAGTCTAATGGGTGAATAATGTGTAAATGTGCTGTGTGTTATTTTAAAAGTTAGGATTTTTTACACCCCTTATAACAACAACAAGCCTTCACCTCGACGCCATTGGCAACGTGTGTTCGACCACGTACATGGGTGGAGTTTCCTCGGCCACCAGAGCGCCGACTCTGCCCCAGAGAGATGGAATGCTCCCGCGACCAATGAGAGGTGAGACGTCTCAGACATCGACTTTCTCACGAACCCTCGACCAATGGGAGGCATGAGACACCGCAGACCGACTTTTTCACGAGCCCTCGACCAAAGGGAGGCGTGAGACACCTCAGACATCGACTTTCTCATGAGCCCTCGACCAATGGGAGGCGTGAGACACCACAGACATTGACTTTCTCATGAGCCCTCGACCAATGGGAGGCGTGAGACACCGCAGACATTGACTTTCTCATGAGCCCTCGACCAATGGGAGGCGTGAGACACCGCAGACATCAACTTTCTCATGAGCCCTCGACCAATTGGAGGCGTGAGACACCACAGACATTGACTTTCTCATGAGCCCTCGACCAATGGGAGGCGTGAGACACCGCAGACATCAACTTTCTCATGAGCCCTCGACCAATGGGAGGCGTGAGACACCTCAGACATCGACTTTCTCATGAGCCCTCGACCAATGGGAGGCGTGAGACACCACAGACATCGACTTTCTCATGAGCCCTCGACCAAAGGGAGGCGTGAGACACCACAGACATTGACTTTCTCATGAGCCCTCGACCAAAGGGAGGCGTGAGACACCTCAGACATCGACTTTCTCATGAGCCCTCGACCAATGGGAGGCGTGAGACACCACAGACATTGACTTTCTCATGAGCCCTCGACCAATGGGAGGCGTGAGACACCGCAGACATCAACTTTCTCATGAGCCCTCGACCAATGGGAGGCGTGAGACACCGCAGACATCAACTTTCTCATGAGCCCTCGACCAATGGGAGGCGTGAGACACCTCAGATATCGACTTTCTCACGAACCCTCGACCAATGGGAGGCAAGACGTCTCAGATGGTGATCCTTCCCACGACACCCCATCTCGCAGGAGAAATGCCATATAAGAAACGCCAGGGCCTTTGAAAGCAAGTCAGAGTCAGGGTGAGCATCAGGGGTGAACGTCAGTGTCAGTGTGAACGGCAGGGTGAGCATCAGGGGAGGAGGTCAGTGTGAACGTCAGCGTCATGGTTGGGCATCAGCTTCAGGGTTGGCTTGGCAGTGATCAGGTTCGAGGTGACGGAGATCAACTCGTCTGGTCTGGTCGGCTTGGCAGTGATCGGGTTCGAGGTGCCGGAGATCGACTTGTCTGGTCTGGTCGGCTTAGCAGTGCCTGGCGTCTGACGCTTTTCCTCCGTCCCTGGTGCTTGGAGTGGCATCGTGTTGCGGGTTGGAGCCCTGTTGAGCCGGATCGTCGAAGACCACACGAGATGGACAGGTCCAAGTGCAGGCTCTGGTCTTCAGCTCCCTTTCCTCAAGCTGGAAGACTTCAATAAAGACCGTTGGGGTACACTTCTGTGTGTGTGTATCTGTGTATGGGCCCGTCTATAAGTAAAACTGTTACGTGCCTTGTACATTATTTACATTTCATTTCTATTCATCGTGATAACTCTGCTTCTTACGTGCTCCCCTCCTTCCCCACCTATTATAAACTAGAACTACGTTGTCGATGGCACACCATCGCATATTCCCGCGTGCACTGCTTTGTCCCATTAACGCGAGGTGAAATTTTATCTTGCAAAATGGATTGACTATTCTTTTCTATTTGATGTGCTTTATGACCAAAGACTTACTATGTTTACAAAATCAGAAGTCATTGCAAGCATGTCAACATTTCATGAAACATTAATTTAACACTGTCCAGAAATATAGAACTGTGCATCAATTTAATCATAGGAATGAACTGTGTATAATATTAATTATAATTATTCATAATCAATTAGATAAATACAGTAAAACCTGTGACTTTGTCACTCATGGGGGCCACATAAGTAAGTTCTTTATAAAATAATTTACCATGTACAATGGTAAATACACTTAAAAAAATATCGAGCCCCATGATCCCAATCCCTCTGGCCCGGCCCCTTGGGGTCATATCAAAAATCCGAAAGTGTTGTGCATTTCTCCATACATATATCTACTCTGTTCCAAAGTTTGAAGTTCCTATTTCAAACGTTGTAGGAGGAGTTATAGGGTAAGACAGACGGACGTACGGATGTACGGACGGACGGACGGACGGACGGCCGGACGGACGGCGGAGACAATCACAATATTTCCGCTTTTCTTCGAAAGCGCGGGAATAATAAACCCATGTGTTAAATGTATCAGTTCGTTTTTGTGTTTCTTTTATTGGTTTAACAAGGTGCGTGTTTGGGAATTAGCCAGGCTGTTGCCGCTGTAAAAGGGACATTTGGACCGACCAAAGCTCGGTGACCATTCGCTCGGGTCGCACACGGTTCGGGTATGCTAGCGACTCGTTCCTTACGAGCATCGTCGAGGGTGAATTGGCCGGTAGTTGGACGGCGTGAGTACTTAGGTAAATTGGAGTTAGACAAGTGGACCCGACCTCACGCCGTCTAAATATTGGCGAACTTCAGTCCAATAAGGGACCCGTCGGCTCCGGAGTTATCCGGGGTGACGACCTATTCATTCCGGGTGATCGGGGGAGTCGACCCTGCAGCTCCATCTGGTGGTCGTGCTCGCAGCTGATACCCGGCCCCGCAACAATATCATGTCATACAGTACTTTATCGTTTTTGGCCCTATCCCTCAACTGTAAGGAATCTCTTCAGAAATTAAATAATTCTCGTATCCAGATTCAGATTCGGATCTTCACCAAAATCGAATCGATTTTTCCTTGCCACACACCCAACGTGTCCACCAAGTTCTTCCGAATCCGTCCACAGCTTTTTGAAACATCATGCTATATATCGGTTTAGATCCGATCTCTCAATGGTGAAGAATCGCATAAAAAATTCTAGTAGTCGGATCCAGATCCGGATCTTCACCGAAATCGAATCAGTTTATCCTTGTCGGACACCCAACCTGCCCACCAAATTTCATCTGGATCCGTCCAAACTTTTTGAGATATCCTGCACACAAACAAACAGAGAGGGGTAAAAACATAACCTCCTTCACCTTCGGTGGTGGAGGTAAAAATGCCACAATATTTTGAATTGCAACTACAGGGGGGGTGCCCCACAGAAAACCAGCAAATTTGGTACAGTTTATTTTAAACAAAACAAAAGCAAACTTAGATGTAGTGTAAAACAAAGATACACTTTATTATATGTTAGTTTATTGATATGGTAAAATACTGCAAAATAAATCTCAACATCTCAAATTTCCTGGTTTTCTGTGGGACACCCTGTATTATGCAATCTTGATTTTGCTGTGTACGAGCTTCAGATTAAGTTGAGGACGAAGTAAAAAACTGCAATCATGAACTAATATTTAATGCGGTTTTCAGCACAGATAGCAATGGTGTGGATAGTGATGAGAAATGGTAAATACTGTGAGTACAGAATCAAAGCAGAAGCAGTAAAAAAAAAATCCGAATTTTGTCAAATATAACATAGATCAAGATGTTTGTTGGCTATTCTAGAAATTCCAAAGATACAAGGCAGTTGATGAAGTATCGACGATTGCTCAAAGTATTGTCCTGATAAATATACAAATCTGGTCTCATGAATGTGGCAGCGAAATGATACCGCCTGCTTTGATATTATTACGCGGAAAGGGAGAGGGGAGGGGCAACCATAGCTAGATTGTGTTAAAAATAGTATGGAGCGTGTGTTCGAGTAGGTTAGGTTTACTTTAGTTTTAGATATTTGTCAGGGGGAAGTCGTTCATAGTATGTGCACTGAAGCGGCAGTGATTGTAAAGTATAGAGCAGAATAGGGTAAGATTGTATAGTGTAAAACAAGGAGAGATGAATATTCTCTCAAAAGGATTAGTGTTCAATTTCCTATACATTCGATATTAACTGAATTAAGAACACTCTTGGTGAATACAGAATCAATGCTCAGGCAAAAGAGAGATGAAAAAGAGTAAAAAGGCAACACAGTGAGTGTGGTGCAGTAGGGCCACAGTTGGATACAATACACAAGTGAATAAGCTAACAAAAGAGGAAAGAGTTCTGCCAGTCAAGTTGTCTGCCTATGGAATAGAAAGTTTACCTGGACCAGCCGCAGTCCTACTTCACAGAATTCTATCTGTGGGAAAACAGTTGTCTGCTCGGCCCACCAATTCAAGACAAGGGAACCTTGCTTGGTTCAACCAGGCCTGAGGTTCCCCATAATTTTTTCAATCACCCACCTCCCCAATCTTCCGTCTTCTGACAACCTTTCAATGAAACGTAAGACCAAGAAGGAACCCGAATAAGTAAAGAGCAAAGATGCAGTCATCAGGAGGAATCTGGATTGGATTCGGGTTTCAGCTGCTGCTCCACTACCCTCAAAACCCATCAAGGTGCAGCCAAGTGAGCAAAACAGAAAAATTTCTGCAAGAATTTACCTCTACTTAGAGAGATAGAAACCGAATGTGAGAGAGAGAGAGAGAGAGAGAGAGAGAGAGAGAGAGAGAGAGAGAGAGAGAGAGAGAGAGAGAGAGAGAGAGAGAGAGAGAGAGAGAGAGAGAGAGAGAGGTGAAAAAGGAGAAAAAGGAAGAATTAGAATGAATAAAGAGGAATGTGAAAAAAATAATTGGAAAGAAACGTGAAAGGAACAAAGAACAAAGATGTTGGGAAGAACCCGGACAGATAGATTTCAGCAGTTACTCTCCAGGCACAAATACAGCAACACATACAAGCTACCAGATATTAATGTCTGTTATTGTTTGTCCTTTTACGTGCTTTCTGCCTTTGTCCCTTTTCCTCATTTTATTGCACTTTATGTTTGACCTTTTTATTCCTGTGATTGTGGAATTGATCGCTTCTCCGTGCACGAATAAATTACCAGTGGGCTTGTGTGTGTTGCGTTATCAGCGCATGCAACCAAATTGAGAATTATCACATTCAAATTGAGAATCATAACATTCAAATTGAGAATTATCACATTCAAATTGAGAATTATCACATTCAAATTGAGAGAATTATAACATTCAAATTGAGAGAATTATAACATTCAAATTGAGAGAATTATAACATTCAAATTGAGAGAATTATAACATTCAAATTGAGAATTATAACATTCAAATTGAGAATTATAACATTCAAATTGAGAATTATCACATTCAAATTGAGAATTATCACATTCAAATTGAGAATTATCACATTCAAATTGAGAATTATCACATTCAAATTGAGAATTATAACATTCAAATTGAGAATTATAACATTCAAATTGAGAGAATTATAACATTCAAATTGAGAGAATTATAACATTCAAATTGAGAGAATTATAACATTCAAATTGAGAATTATAACATTCAAATTGAGAATTATCACATTCAAATTGAGAATTATAACATTCAAATTGAGAATTATCACATTCAAATTGAGAATTATCGCATTCAAATTGAGAATTATAACATTCAAATTGAGAATTATAACATTCAAATTGAGAATTATAACATTCAAATTGAGAATTATCACATTCAAATTGAGAGAATTATAACATTCAAATTGAGAGAATTATAACATTCAAATTGAGAGAATTATAACATTCAAATTGAGAGAATTATAACATTCAAATTGAGAATTATAACATTCAAATTGAGAATTATAACATTCAAATTGAGAATTATCACATTCAAATTGAGAATTATCACATTCAAATTGAGAATTATCACATTCAAATTGAGAATTATCACATTCAAATTGAGAATTATAACATTCAAATTGAGAATTATAACATTCAAATTGAGAGAATTATAACATTCAAATTGAGAGAATTATAACATTCAAATTGAGAGAATTATAACATTCAAATTGAGAATTATAACATTCAAATTGAGAATTATCACATTCAAATTGAGAATTATCACATTCAAATTGAGAATTATCACATTCAAATTGAGAATTATCGCATTCAAATTGAGAATTATAACATTCAAATTGAGAATTATAACATTCAAATTGAGAATTATAACATTCAAATTGAGAATTATAACATTCAAATTGAAAATTATAACATTCAAATTGAGAATTATAACATTCAAATTGAGAGAATTATAACATTCAAATTGAGAAGCCACCATTCAGCATGTTCCTCTTTAGTATTCAAGCCTCAACACTCAAGCCATCTTGCAGTGTCAACTTTGGCATCACCAGGTTTGAATCCGGTAGGGCTCAGCCTAGTGTTCGTTGCAATATATATATTGAAAATTTTGAGTTAATTTGTTTTTATGGTAATGAAAGGAATACTAGTATTAATGTATTTCCTACTTTTATGTGTGTGCCTAAAACCATGCCTGGTGATGGCTTAATGGTTAGGGTGGCGGGCTTTGGATCCTTGGGTCCTGAGTTAGAATCCCACTCAGCTCTTGAATTAATACCAGGTGGGGTTAACTCGGCCTGTCATCCTTCTGGGGTCGGCATAATGAGTGCCAGCATGCTGGTAACTTGTGTAGGAGTAGCAACACGTCCAGGATTGTGCTCAATAGCCAAGGAGACAGCTTAAGCAGCACCGACGCTCTGCACAGAGCATGGTCCCAATCTCCTCCTCCTCTTAAAACCATGATTGCTCCAAAATGTGCTCAACAGCACACCACAGTTTTGAGAGGCAGGCTGCTGCAGTACCTATCTCTGCACATCTGGAAAGAAGAGTCTTTGGTCAAACACCTGAAAATTTTCTTTTGGTGGAGAAAAATGCCATTCCATCAAACACTCCTTTGCGCAAGTTTTGAGCCCCCAAACTATTTATTTTGGCAAACTATGGAAGATGTGCAGTTCTTGGAGCTCCTCAGCCTCAAAATGTCACAACATATATTGGGCCAACCACATTCCCAAACTAAGCAAACTGACGCCTCGGTATGACACACAGAGCTACGTCCTTTCTCAGTCACTCAGAGCTCATGAAAGCCTATTGTTGGTTTAGTGATTCAGGTGGCTGGCTTCGAATCTTAGGGTCCTGAGTTTGAGTCCCTTTAGCCACTGAATTAACACCAGGTTGGGGTTGACTCAGCCTGTCATCCTTCTAAGGTCAGTGAAATGAGTACCAGTGTACTGGTAGAGGTGCATAGCATCAGTGGCATTGTCCTGCCCCAACAAAATGATCGTGACCTGGCAGCTAAGTTGCCATACGCAAGAAGAAGAAGAAGAAGAAGAAGAAGAAGAAGAAGAAGAAGAGCTCATTACAGTGTAGAAGGCCTTAATCTGATGTATAATGGAGTGCTGGTCACCACTCTGGGCTGGGTCAGCTGCCACCTATTTTACTCCATTAAAAGTGATCAAGTACAAGGCTGTGTGTATTCTTGGCATAATTTATCAGCAAAAGTTCTGCTTCTCACCCACAGCAGGCAGGTTGGGCAACTCTTGTTTTTTTTATTTATTATTACCTCACCTCTGTCCATGATCCTCCCAGTCTCTCATCCCTCCATCCTTCTCCAGCCTGCCCCGGTCACACATATTCTGCCAAAATCCCACGCTTGATTGCTCTCCATAATTCAAAGGTTAAATGATCACTACAATTCATTCATCTCACTATTCTCTCCAGAATAGAAGGTATCTCTCCCTCTCTAATGAACCGACTTCCTGTGTCCGTGTCCTCATGCTCCTCCCTCTTGTCTTTCAATTATCTCTCTCAAATGCACTCCTGATCTTCTCTACTCTCATGACCGTCCCCCCAAACTCTTTCATTTCTACCAATCATCCACTCATTTGTGATGATTGTCTCTGTGTGACCTTTTGAATTTGTGCACCTGCTTCCCACTGCCATTTAGCCCCTCCTTGATGTTTTATACAAAAGAGAAAAAGACCCGATCACACATGTACAGAGAGGAGTGAGATAGTTTTTGTACTCTGTCTGCCTGTCTGGCAGTCAAACAAAATTGAAAATCATTACAAGCAAGAAACTTACTGTTTTTACGGACGTCATAAAGGACAAAAACAATAGGCACCAATAACCTATGTAACGTGTTAAATAAGGTGGTGTGTAATACGGTGTGTCAACAGTGGTAAACGTCTGGAATATTTTTTTTAATTTGACCTCTAAAGTATTTATTTTACTTCAATTGAATTTTATATACTTGAACACTATAGAACACAAATCGCCTTTTTGGCACTTTGAAAACCCCTCCGCTGAGCAGTACTTGAACAAAATATTATGGCATTTTACGTCATCACAGTCAATCAAATTTACCGCTCGTAGACCCCGCGCATGTTCTTGTTAATTTATATTTTTCCTCTTGTTCTACCATTATTATTATATTTATCTCAAGACTGCATAGGGTAAGGTATCCGATGAATTCTCTCGTTTAAAGATGGGTGTGAAGATGCACAGAATGTACTCAAGATTAGCCAACCTCAATCAACAATGAAAACATCAAGCAAGCTAAGGATTTTTACGTTGTCAAGCATTAATCACAAATGTATTTATAGTTTTATACAAAAACGGCAGGTCAACTTTGAACCATTCTAATATAACAACGCTGCAGGTCAGCAATGTAAAACACAGAACATTTTGAAGAATGACAATGAGATTTCGCCTTGTGCTCATCAATTTGCACATACCTAATCATCTGGGATATAGTGTGGAAGAGTTAAAATCTCAACAAACTCTGCACGTGCAAGATTTGATGCGAGCCACTATGGCGGTTATAGACTCCTAATTTGGATATGTAGTTAACCCTGTGATTGCCTCGTACGAAGAACTTGGCTTTATACACAGGGTCCCCTCCCAAAGGCCTCCTCTCACAAAAAATATTGCAGGATCTTGGAAATGCATGGGTGAGTATAAACTGATGGGTAGCTGGTTAAATGTCCCTTCCAAAGACAATGTGCTTCAAGATGCAGTAGCATCTTTTGTCTGAACAAAGAACAAAGGCACACACATAAAAGACTGTCATCCAAATTTTGCCAGAAACTGAATAAAGGACAAGATGGATCAGAGGAGGGAACACAACCAACTGTGTGGTCCAGCTAACACACGACACACGGTCAGCAAGAGGACAATAAGATAATGAAGCATTACGATTAAAAAAAAATTGTTAGTGATGATCTGTAATATAAAATAAAAAACTTTAAATGTGTTATTCCACCGCACTGGGCCGACACGAATATGCCATTCGCAGCATTTTGGGAGACACGACGTAGGCCCGAATTACAAGATTCAATTAAAAAGAAAACCTCCCAGTTAACTCTAAATTATTGTCGCTGCAAAGTCGTAATTCATTTATATAGCATGTCAGAACGCTCCAGACTTTGCCATTCCCCATGAACAAGCAGCTGCCGGTCATTTAACCCCAGCATCTGGTGCATGAGCATCACAGCGCCATGCTGGTAATGGCGGCGTGTCAACGTGGCATTCCGTCACAAAGCGATTATACAACCGTCACTGAACAGATGCCCCAGCGGTGTCATTTTGCAGCAGTTCGTGCGAATTGCTTTGTCAGGTTGAAAGGCCGATTATGGAGAAAGACGGAGACAGATCAAGGATACAATGTATTGCGGTTAATACAAGCACTGCAAACCCAGCAACAGTTCCATCAACCATCGTTCTTCAGGCTCAGCCACTGCCGTGAAGGCTCTGTCGATGGCGCCCTGACTTTGTGTGACATTTATGGCACTACTAGAGGAAGAGATTTCGGTAATAAACGGTTCTTTAAGCTTTATTCGCATCCCCCTTTTCAAGGAAACCTCTCTTATCGTTCCAATATACACCTGAATTTTTAAATAACATGATATTGTTTTCGATGCAGTATTCTTAAACCGACTGACTACCTGTGACCAACACAATACATTTTTTTAAATCCTGGAATTTTGATTCTAAATCACTTTTTTTTATTTGAACTTTAATATTCTCAATTATTGCCATTAACAAGGGGTCCATGCTGGGAGAGGGGGGGATGGGAAAGGGTGTAGAGACAATTTCTGGGAAATAAAATCCAACAGGTTGTCATTTATTCACAAGCTGAACAACACTGCACTCCGATATTAGCATTGTGACTCATAATGATATTGCTGAGTCACTATGAGCTTCATTTCCTTCTTTCACTTGATTACTTCCTTCATAACATGGTATCATCAAGATTCCAACTATTGAATAGACATAAATTCTGTATATAACTTAATTACCTAATTATTATTTCGCAATTACTTGTGGGTAATTTCCTTGTGAATGAGTGAGTGTATCTCGTGTTGGTGTAGCACATGCAGGATGGGGAATATGGCCTCCTCTTAGGGCCGAAGCGAAAGTTACTTGTTATTCCTTGTTACATTAATCGTGACTATTTTGAATTACTTTTCCCTTAGTGCTGGAGTATTAATTTTTAGCAATACCAATATAACGTCTGGAAGAGATAAAAACTATTTATTACAATGTCATCAGGAGGAGCTGCATCACAAAGCATGCTGTTCTTCAAAGTCGTTAAACCGGCTATCTGGTATGCATTCTCGGTGCTATGCCAAACTCCTCGGTCTTAGAGATTACAGGTCTATTGACCTGTAATCCTCGAGACTTCCTTATTGATGGGCACGACTCA
Source organism: Eptatretus burgeri (assembly GCF_056783735.1). NCBI lineage: Eukaryota > Metazoa > Chordata > Myxini > Myxiniformes > Myxinidae > Eptatretus > Eptatretus burgeri. Next base: position 53,500,951 of record NC_140971.1, read on the forward strand.
GAAATTGGAGCAGACATTTTCCCCTTGTTGTGTAATTGTACACCGCTCCTTCCCAATGCCATATGCAGGCAATGCATGACGTCATCACCGGGCGCCGAAAGAAGGGAGTACTCAGTTTTTACTCCGTTTGTTTTCTTCTTTTCTTTCTCGTTTTCTTGTTTGTTTGTCCGGGCAATATCTCAGCCATTCTTTGAGCAAGGAAGCTGAAATTTGGGGACAAAAGTGAAGATGTGCTTTGGCAAAAAGAATATATTTTTTATTTTTTGATTAATCAATTAATTTATTAATTACTTAATTATTATCGATTTATTAATTACTTATTAATTTTATTTCTCATCCTGGCACTATCTCAAGCATATTTTGAGCCCGGAAGCTGATATTTGGACATGACAGTTACCAAGTGATTTGGCTACAAAGGGTTTTTTGATTTATTGATTAATCAATTAATCGATTAATAATTATTCATTTCTCAATTGATTAGTTTTCAAAAAGTTGCTGATTCGGATGAAACGGTGGTCGTGGAATGCTCTTCGGTTAATGATTGAGAAATTAATTATTTTACGTTTGTGATTTATTTATTTTAATTATACAATTAATATCAATTATTTTACACCGCTCGCTCACAATTCCGACTCCATGTGCTGCTGCAATGCGGCATCGCCGGGTGCCTAAGGCGCTTCAGCGATATCACGTGCTCGAGGATTTGTTATTTATTTATTTGGTATGGGGGCGGTGTACTTTGAATTTACCGCTACTTCTTATTCCTTTTTTCAACAGTGGAAAGGCTCATTGGGGAGCTACTTTAGAATCATGTGCAGGCCAAGGACTAATTAAGAGACAGTGTACTTTGCATGAATTACAAAGGTGTTAGGAGAAATGTACAAAATAACACAGTATATGTGATTGCAAATTGGTAACCCAACATCATGAGCTCAGATGGGAACTCCAAACAGGCCAACATAATGACTACTACTACAACGACTACTACTATGGGTTGAATTATTCCCACTTTTTTGTGGGATTGACTTGGGAATGCTTTTGGTTCAAGTCCTTCAGGAACCGGCTGAACAGGCCTGATGATCAACTGAAGGTGACACAAGTTTGGAATTATTTAAAGGCTCGATATTTATCTTCAGTAACTTGAACAAGAAAAAGAGCAAGCAGAGATTGCAAACCCTTGCCAGGACTTGTTTTGTGTGGTGTTTGTGTCGTTTTGTGTGGCGTTTGTGTACTGGTGTGTTACGTAATTAATAAGAGACATAACTACAACTGACACTTTATAACTGCTGCCAGTGACGACTGGGTACCAAGACGTCTCGCTTTGATGGAACAAGTGTTTGATTGGACACCTGACCGTGAACCATGACGTTTATAAAATTATTATCCAATTGAATTTAGAATAGGATTAAAATATATTCAATTCAAATCAAATGGAAGACCAAATCGGTACAGTCCTGCATTGGAGTCATTAGAAGGAACGTGAACACGCAAAAAGCAAAGATGAAGTCATCAGGAGGAACCTGGATAGGATTCACATTTCGGCTGCCTCTCCTCTACCTTCAAACCCATCCACGCACAGCCAAGTGAGCCTAATTTAAAAAAGTAAATAAACAAAAAACAACAGATCAAAAAAATATACAATTCTGGCTGCCAGACCATGTGTCCGATCAAGTTGAAATTTACAGTATTTATTCCCCATCACTATTCGATCATAATTGTGAAGTTTCATGTCGATTGATCATCTGCTTCCAGAGAAAACATTATTTAATATTTTCTTCAATCCAATATGGCTGCCAAACCATATGACATCAATTATTCCTTCACAAACTTGTACATCCATGGCTTGGGGAACATTTGTGTGAAGTTTCTCCTCGATCTGTCTGGCCATTCGGATATTTTTTTATTATAGATTTTTGGGTAAATCCAATATGGCTGTCAAGCCATGTGACCAATGATGTCATATGTGTGAATTTTTTTTGTTCCTCATGGATAGGCAGTCATACTTGTAAGGTTTCGGCTCGATCTGTTCAGTCACTTCAGAGAAGAAGGTTTTTGAAGGTTAAAATTATAAAAATAAAACAATATGGCTGCCAAATCACGTGACCAATGACATCATCAATTTTTTTCTGTGGACCATTTTATCCCTATATGGCCCTAAAACTTTCATACTGATCAGATGTTGCATTCTACAGATGCAATTATGACATGATAATGAAGGCACTTATGATGCCATTAAGAAAATCAGTTATTCCTCATGAGGAGTACTTGCCGTGTGCTAAGTTTCAAATTTTTTCCTTGGTGCGGTTTCAGAGATACAGATGTCCTGTTTTTTTTTCATTTTTCCAACATGGCTGCCACACCACGTGACATATGATGTCATACTTATCATTAAAACATTCTTCATGAGTGGTTGCTCCTATGGTGAAAATTTTGTTTCAATCTGACAAGCGGTTGCAGAGAAAAACGTCAAAGTTTTGTGCACACAAACAAACAAGCAGACAAACAAACAAACAAACACACCCAAATGCAATATCCTCTCCTTCAGCAAGGGTAAAAATCAAACAATTGGTGACAGATCTGAAGTTTCACATGATACGAATTTGTCTCATTCATTAACTTCATTCGATCTTCAGATGTGCAGAATATTACAAAAACCATGTAGAAACATTTACAGTGAATCTAAGCAATCTCAATCCTTAAAAAAGCTTGCCGACATCATCATATAATGGGCGTAAGCCTGGAACTTCCAACACACTTTTCTCCAAACATATTCTGTTCATACTTCCGAAATCTTCACATTATGTGTTCCATGTATTTATGCAGGTGATAGCAGATTCAAAAAATCGAATATAGATAGAATTTTGAAAGAGGGAATCGATGACGTCACAATCAGCAGCATTCGGCGGCAAACTGATGGCCGGGTGGGTCCAAGACAATGTGTTTTACTTAACTAAGTCCATGAGTTCAGGATGTTTGTTCAACTCAGCATTTATGCCTTTTATCCTGCCATGTTGTTAATCTGTTGATGGACGTCATATAGAAATGATGAATATGTTAAATCGTTCGTGTTACTCATCCGGCACTATGTATCAAGGCCAACAATCTAAAGCGACCAGTCTCAAACGCTACCCTGGGCACCCAGACACGCCACCAATATGAACTGAGCTGTTGAATGCAGCGCAAAACATCCAAAAAAACTACCGTAGCTGAGTATTGTGATCCGTTCTGTCCCCCATACCCATCGCAGATGGGTATCTGCTCGTTGAAGATAATACCAAAATATCACAATCAGCACAATCATTTTCTGGATTGCCATCACGATATCTTTTGACATTTTTCCATCTCACTCCCACAACAAATATACACAATGACACCAATCCGTACTCCAAATCAACAACTTGCTTTAACAAAGACATCTTCATAAAATTATTACTATTGCCACTTATGACAAAATGTCAAAATATGTTGTGATAGCAATCTGTAAAAAGGATTGTGGTTGTACTGTGGTGTCATTCCTTTCTACTTTGTTTGGTTGTTTTTTGTAGATTCCATCCCTACATATTTTTTCATTTAAAAAAAAAAGTTTTTTCTGACTTAGTAAACTCTATTTTTTCCCGATGTGGATGCCAATACTGTCAGCATTCAGGAAATTATTTTGAGGGGCATTTACATGGGGAAACCCTTGCCACCCCCCCCCCCTCAATGATATATCTCATACAAATCCCTTCCCTAGTACCCTAAATATGCCATACAATATTCCCAAATCAGACACTTCATCTTCAATCAGACACTCTGTTACCCACTTTAATGTCCTTTACTTTTGGAGTCATCTATTTATTTTGTACACCAAGATGACAGAATTTTTATTTACTTTCTCTGCTCTTTCCCTTCTATTCTATCCTCATAGTCCTCTATCTCCCTAATCTTCCTTCCCTTTTCTCCCAAATTCCACTCACCTTCTCTTCTTTTCTTCAGTTTTGATTTCCCCAATACACTCCCCAATATACTTGTACAATAAAGATATATACCTCCATTCCTATCTGGTGTGTCACTTACTGAGCCAACTAGAGAGTTCATAGACCACTATACCCTGCACAGTGTTATAGCATATACTTAAATTTTGACTAAATAATGATTTTAACACTTTGTCTGCCAACTACGAGTATACTCGTAGTGTCAGGTGTATCAGATTCTGCCACTACGAATATTCTCCTCAAAAAGATTGTTCTATTGTATTGTAAACAGAATATGCTGCCATGCCAGATAAATCAACAAACAATCTGCTGGCAGTTCGGTGACCATAAATGTATGTATTTTTTTTTTTTTTTTTTTTTTTTTTTTTTTATACCTTGGTCGAGGCTCGTATGAGAGCTAACACACAACTCACAGCAAGGAGGCATGAGACAAGAGGGGCGGGAGTGGAAGGGACAAAACATTGGGGAACAGACACAGGTGAACTGTGGAAGGGAGAGGGATGGGGATGGGACGGGGAACATGGCGAGGGGAAGATGGACATTAAAGGGACTTTCAGGAAGGAAAGCAGGAGAATTGAAGGAAGTGGGCTTGGGTGGATTATCGGGGGTAGAAAAGATCGAGGATTTGGATGGGGGAAGATAAGAGGTGGTGGTGAACAGCTGTTTTGAAAGCCTGAAGGGAAGAATGGGAAAGAATAGAGTGAGGAAGTTTATTCCAAAGGCGGGAAAAAGAGGAATGAAAGAGTGAAGATGAGCAGTGATTCGTGATTTTGGTAGTTTTACCAGAAGGGGGTTGTTGGCGGACCTTGAGCGCCCTGTGGAAATGTGGTTGGGACAAATCGCAGAGAGAGCAGGGGGCAAGGCTGGAGAGGAGTCGGTAGAAGACAGAAAGACCACCGACCAACCTGCGGTGATTGAGTGAGAGGCCCAAAGACTCAGCTTCATTGCGGGAGATGCCAATGATCTTAAAAGCCCTGGTTTCGACAGCGTGAAGTCGAGAAAGGTGGGAGGCAGGAGCACCAGCCCAGAGGGGAGAGCAGTACTCCATCAGGCTACGGACAAAAGCTTTGTAAGTGGTCAGGAGCTCAAGAGGGCCGAGGAAGGACTTTGCACGACGGAGGATTCCCAGTCGGCGACTGGCTTTTGAGGCAAGGTTGGAAATGTGACTTTCCCAGGAAAGGTCATGGCAGATAGTGAGACCCAGAAGCTTGAAAGAAAAGACTTCTTCCAGAGGATTGTTGAGAAAGTGGATGGGGGGGTTTTGTAAACGGTCCTTTCGAAGAGACATAGTGAGAGTGTGAGATTTGTCTGGATTGAAAGACATGTTCCACGTGTTGGACCAGTTTGTGATTTTATCCAGATCTGCAGTGAGCGAAGAAGCTGCTGCTTGCCGGTCTGAGGGATGACAGATGGTACGGCAGAGGGTTGAGTCATCGGCAAAGAGAAATAGAGGATTTTCCAGAGAGTCCGAGAGATCATTGATGAAAACCAGAAAAAGAACAGGGCCCAGAACGCTACCTTTCTCATCATGCTCATCATTATTAGCTCATCATTAGTATTAATCATGCTCATCATTATTAGCCTCCATGAGAAGTTTTGCCACTTCATCTGCATTAATACATGTAATTTTGAAGGGTAATGACAAGTAGCAAAAAAGGAAAGAACATGTGGTACTCAGCAGATGGTCTATTATTAGCAAAGAAGTAACATCAACATTGATTCAGTGCTAAAAAAATAGTTCTACAAGAACTCGTACCTGACATATGGAATTGAAAAATCTTGTCCCAAGCTACAAATTTTTTTCATAACGTAGGGTTTCCCCAGCAATGGATAATAAATTAACTTAGATTTGCTTATCAAAGGGTAAATTTTGAAAAGAAAGTATATGCAAATCCATACTTGGCTTGACAAATGGGAGTGGTGTATGCTATAAGAGTTGGCAGTCATTGTGTGAAAGATAATTGAAAAAAAAAAATCTGTAAGTATAGCGCTACCGAGGCAGTCTTTTACATCACCTTGCACACTGTAATAATACAACGTTGAGTTGCAGTTTAAGAGATGAACACTTTATTGATCACCATTGAACGCAGATTTCCCCACAGCCGAAACCTGCGCAAGAACCCTGTATTGTTCTCTGTGAAACCTTTTCTTTAAAGGTATGAAATGCCTCTAAAATACTGGAATTTTTCAAGGCCAGCTTCACACAACAATTACAAAGGATGCTTTAAAATAACAAAATATCCTTGTGGTTTACAACTTGTAAAGGATTTTTGCCTCATGCTCTGCCTTCCATAATGGCTATCTAATTACAGCAAACATTTTCCATCCTGTTTTATAATCTCATGTGAATCTATGAATGAGGTTTAAGAAGAAAGGACAAATTGGTTGTACATCAGCTTAATTGCTTATATTTTTTTAAAATGGCAATGCGGTACTTTCAAAAGTTAACAAAATATTTGGATGACCTATTACAAATTATATAAGATGTCATCAATTGAATTAATTATTGAAATGTTTAAACAAATTGGATATATTGCTAAAGGTTAAATGAATTATTTGATAACTGGAAGAAAATGGATATATATTTTAAAGGTTAAATAAAAGAATTGAATTTTAAAAACAAATTGGAAATATCATTGGAGGTTAAATAAATAATGATATCACCTATAGCAATCTTTGTTGACCTTTTTACGTTGAGGCTAAAGTCTCATATCCACTCCTTTTTTTTTCTCTTTTCTCTTGTATGCGAAACTGACTCCATGAGGCAGTTCAATCCCACTCTTCCATGCAGGCTTCAATGTGAACCATACACTTCCAGTTCATGTCGTCTTCCATGCCTATGAGTGATATTTTATACCATCATTAACCCCACTTCTCACACACACTCCTATTGCCTGCAGGTTTCCTCCTTCTTTGTTTCCCATTCATTCATCCAACTGTTTGTTCTCTGTCCACCTTCCCTTTTCTCCTAAATTCCACTCACCTTTCCTTCTCTTACCTTGTCCACTTTCGCATATTCACCTTCATAGGATGATGCTATTCACTATTATCTTCCCCTTACACAAGCCTAGAATCTGAATTAAAAAAAGTATATTTTGTAAAAAGTTAAACAAATATTCAGGATCCCAATACCAAATTGCATTTTGTTATATTGTATATACAGTATTGTTAAAGATCAAGTAAATTACCTTTAACAAATTGGGTTTTTATCAAGGGTTGAATAAGTACTTGGATAACTTATTACCATTCACATTTTGTTTTGAGCGAAATTAAAAAAAAAAAAATTTGGGCATGGATTTTATATCAATGATTGATGATTGATGAATCCTTAACTAACCAGAAAACATAAGAATTATTATTTAACTCTTATTATTATGATTTAACTTTTTTTCTCCTCTTTGTGTTGTAATTGATAGTTGCTTGAAAAGCATATCATGTTCTGGTTTGAATCTAAACAAACTCTTAGAAAGAAGAATTACAGTTTAACAACAAGCCTCCAACTATACACGAGATGACTAATATTATTTGGATGAGTTTGGGTAAATGGCTCTAATTCATGATGAACAATTCATTAAAGCTCATTTATGAATGTTGATTAATCATCCTAAAATATGCAATTTGGTCTGTGTCTGACCATGATACATTTGGTCATTACTTATCCAATCACAACCAAGCTTGCCAGGGGGATGAGGGCTCACACAGCGTAGGTTGTAGTGACTTAATTTCTCACCAAACCCCAAGTCCTCAACCTCCACCTTCCAACCCCAAGTCCTCAACCTCCACCTTCCAACCCCAAGTCCTCAACCTCTCTCTTCCAGCTCTGAAGTTTCAATCCCCTCTTACCTACTCCCCCTCCCCCAAAATAACACATAAGCCATGATTGAAACAGCAACAGCATGACTCCTACATATCATGGCCCATTGCGGTTGCTTGTCGAACTCACAATCGAATTATCATCTTCCTGATGCATAAATAAGTCACCAATATACTTTGAGTCTATTTGCGTCATTTCGATATAACGTGGTCAACACATTATGGCATAATAGTCGATTTACATTGTGCTAGTCCGATAGAACGTCATTCAAAATTTTAGTCCAGTGTGCTTCAGTTTGTCTGATACCCTGGGTGGGTCTCTTTGTGAATAAACTGGGTAAGTAAATGCTTTTGCGCCCTTTGTTCTCCCTCTCTGTTTACTTGTTAAACATGCACATGAAGTCACTTGTTCTCTGAGGGATTTGAGTTGCCGTGATCACAACTGGCTTTCGGTATTAAATCATCTGTAAAAGGACATATTGGGTTTGCGACGATTTGTGTCCACATGGAAAGCACCCTGCATCCGGCACAGTGACCATTCAAACTGCCATTTAGGTGCCGGGTATGAGGGATTACCAGCACTTCACTTAGCCAGCTCAGACATTCCACCGAAACATGCTCGCGCTTGCTTCTCCCTCCCAGTAGTCCCTCCACTCTCAATGCTCACCATGAAATTGTCCACTTGTGTATGTACATAGTTTCAATCGTGCTCTGTACTGATTTGTTTAATTTTTAAGTTAAGTGAGGGTGACCAATTTTTTTTCCCTGGCAACGCATCTCTCCATTATAACACTGTTAAAACGTATCCGAATAATGTTTTGTATAACGTCGCAGTTTTCCGGAACACTTCTACAATGTAAATCAGTGACTTGTTTTAAACACATCACTAAAAATAAATGATGACGAATGTTTTCTTTCACAATCTCGTGAGATTCCAGGAACTCTTTAGACAAAGACCTTTATAATGACTTGGGTTTTATGTTCCCTGGTTAAATCATTTAAGAGAATTTTTTTCTCGGAAACAGACTATTGCCTCGATCGTTCCCCCAAAACATAACCACTGATCCCCTCGCACCCCTGGTGTGAAGCAAAAACATGCCTACTGTTTATGTGCAATATAATACATCATGGATAAATATCTCAGAGAGGTTCCAATTGCATATACCCATAGGCTGACACCAGAGACCTGAAGTCCAAGGACTGAAGCACGAGGCCTATACATACTGTGGCCTTCACAAGACCCGTGACGTCTATCGGCTCCAACCTTTATCGCCGCTTTGGTCATTTTACACTGAAGGGAAAACTTATAGGGAGGGCATGGCGATTGTAAATACGACAGCTCTGAAGATGCATCTGGCTTCGCGTTGCACCAACATGTGGCCGTATGATTTTTATGTGGATGTGGGTGGAGTCAGGCCAGCTGTGCAGCCAATGGGTGGAAAGGAATGTTACACAAAGACAGACGGACAGACAAACAGGCGTATTATTGTTTACATAATATTAACATGTTGCCATCCGCATAGTGCACACATGCACGTACACATGACCCCCACCCCCTATCCCCTACCCCATCAGCTTCTCCCATTAGCAGTGGGTATTTCTGATGCAATAAAAATTACAATCCTTGTTGGGAAAAATCTTGAAAAAAAAATTGTTTAACCACAGTTTAAAGGCGACAATGCATTGCATAGCATGTGTATTCTTAAAGTTACCATTGCAGTCCATGACCATCAATAAGGTTTGACTACTACTTCAAGTTAACAGCCCCAATTATTACCACTTTGTTGTGGTGTTGGTGGGGGAAAGATTTTCGCCCAAGACTTTCACAAAACAGATAGTCAGGCTTGACATTGGACCGAAAGTGGCAGGGATTTGTAGTTTGTTCCAGGATGCCAGCGATAACTCACCTACTCTTCCTGAAAGACACCGTGGGCTAATTAATGTTCGCCAATGACCACTGCTTGCAAATGGATCCTCTGGCTTAATGTCCCTCCAACGGTGATTGATGGATTCATCACCCTCCAAGCATACACATTGATTGGTATATCACCCTCCATGCGAAACACCAGGAAGACAGTTTATAGCTGGGTCGTGAATCGAATCCAGGTGGGCGGATGAGTGTACATCCCTCTAAACTATCCTGCATGCCAATAGTTCGGCCTCTACCATCACGCTAGTGAGTGTAAGATGCAAATCATAAATACAAATCAAAACAGTGATAAAGGAACAGCATGCTCAAGAAGTGAGCACATTATTGCTGCTTTTTACCTGTTTTATCATCAATCGATTTTGAATGCAATGTTTGGCAGAAAAACGAATACCTTCCTTCATGAAATTTGCTGATGATGTGATAATTCTCCCACAGCTCTGAGATTACAACAGTTACAAGTACAATTATTGATACGATACTTGGTGATCTGCAACGTTGTACTTGGTGATTATTGATAAGGTACTTGGTGATCTGCCTCTCGTAGAAAAGCACCGTCCATCAGGGTGGTGCAGAAACGTTGATATTTTCTCACATGCACCTGTCTTTCTTCGAATGTTTCAAAGAACAATTAGAAATTGATGGGGAAAACATCTTGAGTAAGGTAGGGAAATATGCCCCCTCCAACCTGACTCGTATAACTTTGGCCGTCCCGTTATTCCAGAGTGCATTCTATCCGATGGTATATAGCAGGTAATTTCAAATGAAGATTGTTCAGAATACTGTAAACTTATTGGGAAGTATATTTAGATGTAGCTGTCCAACAAACTTGTTCGGAAGAGGCAAGCAAAGGAAAGGGTTGATAATAGCAGTAGAAATGAAACAGTGGGATGACCATACCTGGAGGGTACTCTTTGTAGATCACCTTTGGCAAGAAGCATCGGCAGTTTATTCAAAGGTGAACAGGGGAGCGGTATAACAGCCAATGTACAACAACAACAACAGTGAAGCATTGGGATGGATCGATTCAAGTGTGGGGCTGCATCTCAGACAAGGGTATCAGAGATTTAGATTAAAACAAAGGTACAATGAATGCCGACAGCAAAAATCGCAGCAATACCACCACACATCATGACACTTGAGTTTCCAAAACTTGCAAATTCGTGAACATAGACTGGGGCATATCGCTCATTGTGCACAGACATCATGCCTTTCAAGGAGAAACCTGGATTGGTCAATGAACATAACAATTGGCCATTGTCTCCATATCCACCAGATATGCTGATTTGATCACTGTAAGCATGCTAGCATGTGTCACAGTGAAAATCGTGGATGCTGAACAGGATGATGAACAGTGCCAGATTTACCTTCTCTGCCACCCTTGGCCAATTTTCAAAACTGGCCCACCAATACCCACACTTTCGATCTCGTCTTTTTTGTGATGCTGCATTTTTTTCAGCTTTACACATTCATTAATACGAGGGCAAGCTGAAAAGTAATGCCTCGTTCGTTTTTTTTTTGTTTTTTTTTTAACTTAAAAACGGGTAAGGATATTTGAACGAAACAAAGACGGATACTGACATGAATCTCTTTTCTACCATGGGACATATTTACTTCTCAACATGATCACCACTGCAGTCAACACAGTTCTGCCAATGTTCAAGTAGTTTTGAGATGCCATCACAGTATAACTGTCCGTTCAGCTGACAGAACCGGCGCTTCACAGTGGCCTTGACATAATGTATGGGGAAGAGATGAAAATCCGATGGAGCCAAGTTGGGGCTGCATGGTGGGTGCTCTGAGACAGTGAAACTGAAATGACACATTGCTTCATTCCTTTACGCACTTGGATGAGGCTGTAAATTGTCATGCTGTATCTGCATGTCAGGACTACCCTCAAAATCCATGCTTTCAGTTTCTTTCATTTCAATGTAGTGCTCAGCTCATATGTCGATTACTTTAATTTTCATTCTCCAGCAATCATCAATTATCAAGGGTAAAATCTAATTTCCAACTCATGGGGCAGGGTAAAATTGGTTATGGAAATTAAATGGAGAGACGAGTCACAAATGGACGGACCTTGTGCACAGAAGACAGAACAAAACAACAGCAACTAGAAGGGAACATGGTAGAGCACATACCTCCGCCACACAACGCCTGATCCAGTAGAACATTTCAGGCTCAATAAATTTTTCAAACATAATGATATATATTTGTATATATATATATATATATATATATATATATATATATATATATATATATATATATATATATATATATCTATATATTTTTTTTTTTTAAAGAAGACGGTGCTTCCAACCAAAAGCAAATACGAGATCGACTCCACTAATTTGAGCAACAAAGCGAGAGCAGACCCGGTCTTAGGCAACGTTTTTCTGCAGGCACAATGGACTATTGGAGTCAAATTAGCGGAGTCAATTTAGTTTTTTTCCTTTTCGGTGGAAGCACCTTCATCTTTAAAAAGGTGTAATCCAAACCACCCCAATCTTATACAATGTATGTATATATATATATATATATATATATATATATATATATATATATATATATATATATATATATATATATATATATATATATAAATATTTTTTTGGCCCGATCTCTCAATGGTGAAGAACCACTTTACAAATAAAAAGAAGTCTTATATCTGGATCTGGATTCCAATCTTCACCAAAATCAAATCAATTCGTCCTTGTCAAACACGCAACCTGCCCACCAAATTTCCTCAAAATCCGTCCAGAACTTTTTGAGACATCCTGCACACAAACAGACAGACAAAGAAACAGACGGACAGGGGTGAACACATAACCTCCTTCCACCTTCAGTGGCGAAGGAAATAAACGATGGTACCTATTTTACAGAAAACTATCCACCCTATCAAATTGATGAATAACAAAATCTTCAACACTCTTTTCACCACGAAACACGCTCATTCACGCAGCCCACGGATCCGGGGTGGTGCCAATCAGCTGCAGACAATATTGTGACGCCAATCTTCTGCCAAAGACAACGCCTGTTTCTCACTGACATCAGCAGCTGGTTGAGTAAGGCCTAAGTTAAATTTGCTCTACGGCGAGGATACGGCGGCCGTACGCTCTCTGAATTGACAGAAACGTGCGGCGGCCGCAGAGTTTCTGCGGTGGCCTCAGAGTGGCCCTACGCAGTTTGGCTATCTTTTACAGGCCGTAGGGGTTGCCGTGGAATTATATCGCGGAGTTATAACTTTTTTTCATCTCTACGTTCGCCGTAGCAATTCAACAAGCCGAATCAAAAGAACTGGTAAAAAAAAAAATAATGAACCCACTCATTACCGTCCGTCTGGCCGCATGTTTGCCTTAGGGCCCCCCTGCGGTTGCCTTGCGGGCACCTTGAGGCTAACCTTGCGTCTGCCTTGAAAATTCTATGGCCGCCGCAGGGCCCCCTTAAGGTCACCGTGCGACATCAAATCAAAGACCGTACGGCAACCCCACGTTTTCGGTCTCCACAATTTCTAAATACGCCGTGCGGCTCCCCGAAAAAAAAAAATGTGACTGCTACATTGTGTGAACGTGGAAGTACTGCGGCCGCCGTATAATTGCTAGTGGCTGTAATTTTGGAGACCCCACGGCTGCCGTGGCAAATGTGACTTAGGCATAATGAGCACAGTAAGGCCTTTATCCAACATGCCTTGGAAATGCTCTAAGAAGTACAATTTTTGTGTGAATACTGGCAATTTTCATAAGATATAAAATCACATATACAGCCAATTCACCATCTTTGCCACCCTTATTTCAGTTGCGACACCCTACGCAGGAGCCTCGTTGGCTGATGTAGAAATCCGGCCCAGATAACGAGCACAAATGCCCTCATCATGGAGATGCCTAAAGCCATATTGAAACTTATCCTGCGAGGTCCAGGGGATGTGTTTGCAGGACTCTGGGCAGTTTGAAACTGATGGCGCAGCTTATTCATGTGAATGTATCGGTCCTGAGCGAGAGTCGTTATCCTGGGACGTCCACTTGTTGGAATATCTCTTGTTGATTCCATGGCTTGAAATCATATTATGAGGTATAAACATTTCCTCCCCTTCATGTTGAAGAACCTTGCAACATGGCTAATCGAAAACTCTGCTTGAAGGTGTCCAATGATTTAATCCCTCTCATTTTCTGACATACGTGGCATTTTAATGGATTGTTAAAGAATGTAATCAGTGTGTGTTTTGAATGATCCACACACTGGTGTCTCAGAAATACTTTCCAATTTGCTCCAAATGCCTCATGTCACCTTTAAAGACTTAAGTGTGCATAAGTTGCATGGGTTGAACGAATAATGCACGAGTCAATTACATGATGTATAAATCTGCAATCAAGTGTTCTGTACACCCCTCATGCCAAAAAGATACTTGGAATGAATGCTGGAATAGTCCTTCAATGGTTACATTATTATTGCTACATGTTCAGTTTTTTTTTTATGGCGGAGAGTGTTCATAGGCCGATATACAATACATTTCCATGGGTGGGGAATCTTGTCATATCTTACATAACTGTATCTTTATCCATAAAATAATTGATAGTCAAATACATATTATTACTTATTAAATAACCTGATTATACCCAACTTCTTGTGCAGTAAACCGACGAATGTTTTGGCCCATCTTTCAGGAACTGGCTAGCCAGGCCTAAAGCTCGAGTGAAGATTGCAGCAATTCATGATTTGTTCAGGGTGCCGGTGATAAATCACATAATCTTCACAAAAGACTTTGTATTGTAGAATATTTCAAATCCACCCGATTCTTCTTCTTTCATATGCAGAACGTTTTTGCGGGTGGCATCATTTGTTGAGGGACAGCTGTGCCACTGATGAAATACCCTCTGGAGGTTAGAGCAGGAATTTGGAACTTATTTAGGATGCCAGCAATAACTCGTCGGCTCTTCGCAAAGGACACTGCAGGATATTTAATGTCCACCAACTAATTCCAGGAAACAAAACACTCAGTTTAACGTCCATCCAGTCGGACTTCACACATATTGATGATTCACCTGCCTGCAACACACCAGGATGAGAGCTTATACCTGGGCTGAGATTCAGTCAGGATAAACAACTCCAAGGTAAACATCCTCAAGATAATACTTGCAGATGGGATGTACAGCTGAACGTTCTTCTGACAGAGAGTGCACTTTGTGTGCCAGCCAAGAACTAATATTGCAGTTATTAGCCAAGTCGGGAAACAAACCCAGGTGACACAGCTCAAAGGTGAGTTTGCTATGTCTGTTCCATCCTGTCACGTGATAGATTATAAGTGTATTATATAATAAATAAATGATAATTGTATAGTCAGATTTGTTAATGTGATTGACTGTGTCATTAACGTTGTGATTTAATTGTTACGTGATTTTCTCATTCATTGTGCATCTGTCATTGATAGGTTTAGCAGAGCTATCATTTAAAATGTGTCTGCATGCCATTTATTCCTTGTGCCTTCATTGTTGGCATTCAGGCCATCTGCTTGGGAAGTTGTAACAGGTGTGCTGCTCATTTTGCAAGCAAGTCCGACATCAATATAACCAGCATACGATGATATAAAGCAGTGATGCCATCACGAACATTCAAGGTCAAATATTTACTTCCACATTCACTCATCATATTTCAACTTACTACATGCTTGACGCTCCTTAACTGGCATATTGTGAGGTCACCTCTCGGTTTTTGGAGCAAATAGATATCGTAACGAACCAGAGCTGGTGGGGTACCACCTTAGCCAAACGTTGTCATTGGAATTGCATTCAGATATTGTCGTTTCCTGATGGCTTACCCTTAAATGAGCCTGATAAACTGTCACAGCTGTTATAGCTCAGGAAGGGTCCTAATAATGCAAAGTGGTCAGAACATCTCATGAGAAATGTAAGGGAGTCGGAAGGTTGACCATTTTAAGAATCAAATTCTCGTGAAAACTTTCATGGGATATTTGCTGCCATTTCAACTTCTTTAAAGGCCCCAATTAATTTTCTTTTTAAATCTTCCCTAAAGTTTTTACAAAACGGGTGGCCAGGCCAGGAGTTTGACTGAAAGTGGCAGGACTTTGTAATTCATTCAGGGTCCCAGAGATAATTCACCTATTCGTCATGAAGGACACTGTGGGATGTTTCACACTCAGCAACGACCAGTTCCAGTAGACTGCTCCTCATGTCCTTCTTATAAAAGACATGCACATTGATGCCCTGCATTTCATGTAAAACACCAGGAACACAGTTTATAGCTTGGTCGAGATTCAATCCCAGGCAAGACAGCTCAAAGCAGAGTACACAAACTGTACCTCCTAAACTCTCCTGTCAGCCCATTCCGTGGGATTCTTTACGTCCATGTAATTCCAAATTTGACAACTGGAATAACATCCCTTCAGACATATACATGGCACAGCACTGACAAAGTTTCTAATTTCAATTGGATCCAGTTTCTCAAGGAATCAAGCCAAATGCCAGAGTTCTCGGAGCTGTGTTGCATTAGCATGAGCCCAAATGTCGCTGTGATGCACAGTGTAGTAATTTCTCTTCATTAACTCTGTGTGATGTTCACGCATAATGAAGCACGCGTGTTAATAAGTGAACTCTCAACCAGGTCAGCATGAGTTATTAAACATCACTGCGCATTTGTGTGATGAATTCGAACATTGGCATTTCTTACATCAATTACAATTTTTTTTGAAATCTTGTGTTTCGTCTCATTAAATCATTAAGTTTATAAACTTTTTAAAATGTTTCCGAAATCTAATCCTTGCTTTCAAGTAGACTGTGAAGACACAGGATGGCCCATGCAGCGAGACTATTCGCGAATATATCATTAATATCATGCACTGCAGACACAATGATTTGACAACGTCATAACAATAGATGCGCTAATTTGGTGCATTTGCTCATGTGAAACCCTAATCACAAGTAGATGTATAATCATAAAGAAGGAATGTGGTAAACCGGTCAAAATGATCCCCTCTCTGACACCCACCTGATCAACATGATCCAAACCTTTTAGTACTTGTATTTACAATAATTTCAATTCAACTTAATGGAAATTATTTACACAAGATGCAAATTAGTGTGCAGCATGTTGCAACTTTACACTGTAATCATATTCTGGAGCACAAAATGTTCTGAAAGAAATTTTCAATATTTAACTTTAAGCGATACGTACCCTAGTTGTCTGCGTTAACAATGAGGGTATTTTTAAACCAGAGCCATTGAGTTGTATCATGCCGAAGGTGATAAAACCTGTGAGTGATCTTTTCAAATCGTTTTCAACTTGGTGTTGATGGATTTGAAATCTCAGAACTGTCTACAACGACTTCTTGAATGCCCCTCTCCCCGCCCCCCCCCCCCCATGATTATTCACAACATTTTCGTTGTTGTTGTTGGCCATGGAATGCTTTAGCCCATTTTTCACAAACTGGCTGGCCAAGCCCAATGTTTAGGATGTTCCAAAAAGACCTCGACAACTTTGGTTGTTAATATATTTAGCATCCCAAAAGATACAACAATACCCTTTGGTTTACACGATACAGAAACTCATAAAGTTTTTTGTAATTTTCAGGTCTGGTGGTTTAATGGAAAAGAAAATGGCCACTCCACAAGAGAAAGCTCAGTGTGTCAAATGGTTCATCGAGACGAGATCCGACACGCGAGTTCAGCGTAGTTTCCGTACAAGGTCTGGAGGGAATCTGCCATTGCGGACTAGTATCAGAGAGTTGTACAAGAGGTTTAAGGAGACTAGAAGTTGTCAGAAACAGAAAAGTATTGGTTGACCAAGCACAAGTGCAGCAGACGTTGAACAAGTGCGTGAATCATTTCAACAAAGTCCCAGAAAATCAATTAGACATGCATCCAGAGAACTGGGACTACCAACCACCACTGTACACAGGATATTGCATAAAAGACTGAAGCTTTGTACCTATAAGGTGCAAATTCTGTAGGAACTCAAACCAAATGATGGACCCAAACGCTAGGTGTTTGCCTTGGAAATGCTCAGTCACATAGAGATGATGAAGATTACCTGAAAAAGGTCATGTTCGCAGACAATACTTGCTTTCATGTATCGTGGAAGGTCAACTGGCACAATGTGTGGATCTGGAGCACTGAAAACCCCCACGTGGTCATTGAACACATACGCGACAGCCAAAGGTCAATGTGTGGTGTGGTCTTTCCATGACCTCTTGGTGGGTCCGTTTTTATTTGCAGAAAGATAAAGTGACCTCACCAATTTACATGAACATGTCTGAAGGATTCGTCTTCCCACAGATTGAAGACCTGCAACCCGATATCATTTTTCAACAGGACGGCGCTCCCCTCATTGGGCCATAGTCGTTCGAGCTGTCATGAATGAAGAATTTCCAGGTTGCTGGATTGGCTGAGACAGAACAATCGCCCGGCCCCCATGATCACCAGACATAACCCCCCTTGATTTTTTTCTGTGGGGTTTTGTCAAAGATGTCTATAATACCAAGGTGGCAAAACCTGCAGGATCTTCGTTCTCATATCACAGCTGCATGAGCACTGGTGGACACAAACATGCAGAGCTGAACATGGCAAGAACTCGTGCACCATATTGATGTCTTGCACGTGACAAACGGAGCTCACATTGAAGTGTCTTGATGATGCACACAAAACTTTATGAGTTTCTATATCATACAAACCAAAGACTATCATTGTATCATTTGTGGTTCAAAATATATTAACAACCAAAGTTGTTTGGGTCTTTTTGGAACACCCTGTAGGATATGCCTGGTGTTGGCTTAATGATTAGGGTGGTGGGCTTGGGATCCTAGGGTCCTGAGTTCAAATCCAGCTCAGCTGTTGAATTCATACCAGGTGGGGTTAACTCGACCTGTCATCCTTCCGAGGTCGGCAAAATGAGTGCCAGCATGCTGGTATACTGTGTCGAAGTGGTGACCCATCCAGAATTGTGCCCAATAGCCAAGGAGACTGCTTAGGCAGCACCAAAGCTCTGCACAGAGTTTGGTTCCAATCTCTTCCTCTCCTGTAGGATAGGTCAAGAATTTGTCATGTAAGACACTGTGGGATATTCTACCTCCACCATTTAATGCTAGCAAATGGGACACCCAGCTCAATGTCCATTTGAGGGATGGTGCCTGTGAGGGCACCAATCTGACAGTTATTGTTAGAATCAAACCCAGACTATGGAGCTCAAAGGTACAGTGCCTTCAGGAAGTGTTCACCCCCCCCACCCCCCTCACTGAATTAAAAATGGATTAAATTAACATTTTTGTCACCGATCTACACAAAATACCCCATAATGACAGTGAAAACATGTTTTTAGACATTTTTACAAGTTAATAAAAAATGAAAATCTGAAATGTCTCATCAATAAGTATTCAAACCCTTTGCTATGACACTCCAAATTGAGCTCAGGTGCATCCGATTTCCTTTGCTCATCCTTGAGATGTCTCTACAACTTGATTGGAGTCCACTTGTGACCAATTAAATTGATTGGTAATGATTTAGAAAGAAACACACCATTCTATATGAGGTCCCACAGTTGAGAGTGCATGCCAGAGCAGAAACTCTCCAATAAAGTCCAAGGAACTGTACACAGAACTCTGAGATAGAATTGTGAGGGGGCATAGATCTGGTGAAGTGTATAAAACAATTTATGGAGTGTTAAACGTTCCCAAGAACACTGTGAGCTCCATCATTATGAAATGGAAAGAAAATGGAACTACCCAGACTCTTCTTAGAGCTGACCAACCAAACAAAATGAGGAACTGGTCAAGAAGCACCTTGGACCTTGGTCAGGGAGGTGACCAACAACCCAATGACTACTCTGATAGAACTACAGAGTTTCTTTGTTGAGATGGGAGAACCTGTCAGAAGGACAATAATCTCTGCAGCACTTCACAAATCTAGGCTTTATGGAAGAGTGGCCAGATGGAAGCCACTCTTGAGAAAAAGGCACATCACAACACGCCTGGAGCTTGCATAAAGGAACATGAAAGAATCTGAGAGCATGAAGCAAAAGATTCTGTGATCTGATGAGAAGAAAATTGAACTGTTAGGCCTGAATGCAAAGCACTACGTCTGGCAGAAACCGAGCACAGCTCAGACCCATGTAACACCATCCCTATCATGAAGAATGGTGGTGGCAGCATCATGCTACGGGGATGCTTTTCAGCGGCAGGGACTGGGAGACTTGCAAGGATAGAGGGAACAACAAATGGAGCCAAATACAGGAAATTAATTGAGGAGAACCTGTTTCAGAGTGCGAAAGACCTCAGACTGCAGCGAAGATTTACATTCCAACAGGGCAATGACCCCATGCTTAGAGCTAAAGCAACATTGGAATGGCTTCTGTCCAAGAACGGGAAAGTTCTTGAGTTGCACAGGCAAAGCCCAGACTTGAATCTCATTGAGAATCTGTGGAAAGAGTTGAAGATTGCTTTTCACCGACACTCCCCATCCAACTTGACAGAGCTTGAGCAAATCTGCAAGGAAGTTTGGGAGAAAATCCCCAAATCTGGATGTGTAAACCTGATGCAGACATACCTAAGAAGACTCGAAGCTTTATTCACTGCCAAAGGCACTTATACAAAGTATTCACTCAGGGAGTTGAATAATTATTGATGCAAAACATTTCAGCTTTTCATTTTTAATGAATTTGTGAAAAAATTCCAAAAACATGTTTTCTTTTTGTTATTATGCGGTAGGTATTTTGTGTAGATCGGTGACAACATTTTAAAATTTAATCCATTTTAAATTCAGGCAGTAACACAATAAAATGTGACAAAAGTCAAGGGGTGTGAACACTTTCTGAAGGCAATGTGAATGTGCACGCTACCGTTGCACTGTGTGCTGTCCTGTCAGACTCTCTGACCATTGCAGGGTTGAATTTCCAAGTCATTTGTTTGGGCCCCTGTTAATTGCTCCTTTGAAGATTCAATTATATTCTTGCTGTTTTTAGATATGTACAGGCATTAAGATGTTTCATGTGAAACACTAGCAATGACACCCACAGAAAGAAAATCGCACATGCAATCCCCCACCATATCCCTTTTATATTTCCCTTTCCTCCCCTTCTGGCCGCAAACCCATTTTCAGAGAAAAATGTTTTTAATAAACACAGAAGACGCATCACCACTTATGTATTATACCGCTTGCTATTGGAAAACACAGCACGTGTAAAATTCTCATCATGTAATCCATAAATTTACCTTTGTACATTTTCATATCTCGCGTGCTCCAAAATGCAGCTTATTTCAGCTTACATATTCCGCAACAGGCCCATTATGGGAAATAAATAAAAATTATTAAATATATCTGCTTTTCACATCCCTAGAAACATGTTAACACAGGGATATAATTGAGCTCCAGAGGTGTTTATGGTCTATCTGGTGAATCCTATAACGGGCCAGCGGGTGTTCTTGTCCCAAAGCTGGTGTTTCCACCATGTGTGCAATTGCATGCGGATGATAGAGAAAAGTGCAATTTCTTCAACAGTGATTTAATATTACAGTCATACAACATGAGAAAGATGTATCAGGTCGAAGGGAAAGCCCAGAGAGGGGATTGAACCATTCAACCTCCAACAAGCACTTCCATATACTGAGAGTATCTCCTTTTGTGACTCTCCCTTTGTGGCTTCCATTGCCCACCTGCTCTGCACATAAGTGCAATGTGCATCATCCGCAAAACACGTCACAAAGCCATTTCATCTGAAAATTTTGACCAATCAAGGCGAACCCTTGCGAGGTTTGAAAAGTTACATGCATTGAGTTCAGGGCAGTGAATGCCTGAGTATAATTTTATGTGCTTACAGGCGATTTGGATTATGCTTTGTAATGCAATTACACCTCGAATTGCATACTTATATCATGTTAATACGATCCCCTTTCATTACCATCTCGCCTAAAAAAAGTGGTAATTTTGCAGGATTAGAACCATGTGACAGTTGGAAAAACACACTGGTAGTCCAGCAAGAAGCAAGCCAGTGAAAGAGAAAAACCAAATTATATTTCAGTTTAATTCTGGAATCTTATAATTGTAATTATACCAAATTAATTAGGCTGAAGAAAATAATACAGCAACATAATATCGTGCTTTGTGCACATGAACAAAAATTTAATATTATTTTAGAACATTTGATGGATTTACATTAAAAGTTACAACAGCTGAAAAACTGTCAAATAAGGATCTCATTCTGATCCCTTATGGATGTACAGGGTGAGTCAAAAGTCCCAGGACACGGTTCAGTTGCCTTATAGAAGATTTGTGTATACCATGTATATATTTATACTGTTGTTTTTCATTTTCAGATAATCCTTACTTTAATTAATGGACTGGTGTTTGTCTGTTTGTTATTTGCAGGAATCCTTCGGATTTTGGCAATTATGTTGGTCGGTTGTGTGTGTATGTCATTCTATGTGTCTATCTGTCTGTTTGTTTGTGTGTTTGTTTACTCTGTAGCAGCCACACCGTTTCAGCGATCATGACCAAACTTGGTACAGACGTCGGCCATAGTCCAACTTAGACACCTGTCGTTTTTGGTGAATCTCGGTCAAAGGTCAAGGTCAAGGTCACCGAAAAATCGAAATTCTTATTTTCGCAAGAACGTCCAGTAAAATGGTCATATTGACTTCAAACCAAATCCAAAATGTGCATCTTCCAATACTGCATCCAACCATATGTCTCATTGGGGTGTCACACCAACACCCTTCTTAGCGGTCGGGGGTCGATTGTCAGGGGGGTCGGGTCAAAACTTTCAAATTGCGATAAAAATGCCATTTCAAGTCCGATTGATTTCCAAGTTATGATCATGACCAAACTAAGTGCTAGAACTCATTAAACAGTAGCACTATCGACTTATAAGAACCAAATTGATTTCCAGGTTTTTGTTTTTTCAGAGATCATGGAGATATGACAAAGTTATTCTGGCAATTCCTTGCTCAACGAGCAATTTCATTTGTTTGTTTGTCATGCTATTCATACAGTTCTGGGCTGATTACATCCAGACTTGCTAGATAGGGTCAGCATGACCCTGATTAATGTATGGCGGTGTTTTATTTTTGCCAGTGGTCTTGGGGGGCGAGGAGGGGGACGCAAATTCTCCATGTGAATGTATCATGTAGCACCACTTCCAAGTGTAGTCTCCAACATTTACAGTGCAGTTTTCCTGTTCCCTCGTTTTCCAGTGCAGTGAGATGTTTTGAATTTAAGAAGTCGGTATTTTTTTGACTCATGCACATTACCCAGGTTATTTTTAGGCTATCTTGAATTGGAATTCCAGATAAGGTATTATCATTGTGCACCGTCCAACCATCTGTCTCCTATTTTGACTTCTCTGACCAAACCGCTGGGCCGAGCCAGATGAAATTTGGCAGCAACGTTCCACTTCTGAATGGGAACAAGGATTACAAAGCTTGTTCCGGTCACGTGACTAAGTAGGTCAAGATGGCCTACTTAGTAAATTTCTTCAAAAATCTTCTCCAGACCCAGCAGTCAGAAGGCTGCTAAATTTGGGTGACAACATTAGGCCAGGTTAGTGATGTTAAATTGTGGAGGCCATGCCGATTACATGACCGGAAGTGTGTTAAAATGGCGGTCATGCAAATTACTTCCAAAATCTTCTTCTCCAGACCCTCCAGTCAGAATGTCACCAAATTTGGGTTCCAACTTTAAACCAGGGTAGGGATGTTAAATTGCCAAAGTCATGCCGATCACATTACCAGAAGTTTCATAATAGTGGATTTGGTAAATTTTTGGGAAAATTGCGTAAATTCCTTCAAAAGTTTTGCTGTCCAGATCCACCAGTCAGAATACTACCAAATTTTGGTTACAACGTTAGGCCAGGGCCCAGATAAGCTACAGGTCTAGTGGTCGTATTTCTTTTTTGCCGATAGAGAGCTGTCAGTTGCCCATTCACCACCTAAATAAAGGTATGTGTCAGAAGAACGTGTTGCATGTTTGAAACAAGATCGCCCATATGGTAGGTACTGTGCAAGTACAAGCAATATAAACCAAGATGGCAGTCAGCAGTTCAGTTACAGTGACCTTTTTCCCCCTAAAGATGAGGATTTGAATTTGATGGTGCTGGCTTTCCAAAATGCTCCTCAAAAATCTTCTTGCACCTGTTTCATCATTTTGTTTGTGTTTCTCCTCTCGTGGTCCCACACCACCGCAACCATCCTCTCTTCCACTGTAAATATACTGGTGTCTGCCATTTTGGTGAAATTTATTGCTTGTATCATCTGAAAAATAAGAAAACAGTATAAATGGATGGTATGAACAAATCTTGTAGAAGCATGTAATATCATGTCCTGGTACTTATGACTCACCTTGTAAGATGCACCCCAGCATGCAAGCACAACCAATTTCATCATCATATATCACAATTCTTCATAATCCACTTCATCAAATATATAAAGGTCATATTTCTTATGTCTGCATCTGGGATGCACCTCAGCTTCTGCTTCCATTTTGCAAGCATGCCGCATAAAAAAAATAATACATACAATACACACACACACACACACACACACACACACACACACACACACACACACACACACACACACACACACACATATATATATATATATATATATATATATATATATATATATATATATATATATATATATATATATATATATATATATATATACCTTGCTGCCTTGTTAAGTTAGGGGGTTGGAATCTTATTTAACCAGCTTAGAATGGTGTCACATAAAACGGTTTGGCAGGATGTCATCCTGAAAAGCCCATAATAAGAGTGAAATTTGGCTTGGCAGCTCTGATTCCATTTATTTGTGACCAGAAATTTCTGTCTTCAATGACCTGATTGCCGTACGGATGCGTTTCGAATTTGGAGGTGATGGTTGGCATAATGTGTGTGCATGATGTCAGTGTCATGTTGCATTTAGGGTCAGTGCTGCACCTTTCGTTATACACACAGTGTGTATATATATATATATATATATATATATATATATATATATATATATATATATATATATATATATATATATATATAGTTACATAGATAGATATATATTTGGCCTACTTAGTGTATGGTGCTCTGGTGCTCCTTGGAGAACCGATGGATAGCGCAGGGATTTCCAGAAAATCCCACATTTGAATGGAGGCCAAAGCACGTTCAGTCGTTCAGGGCCAGAGAGCACCTCCAAAAACGATGGCCCCATGTTTAAATTGGAGCTCCTACGCGTGGTCCTGTCGGCGAGTGACTGGGCAGTTTTTCAGTTTTGGGGCCTGGCTGGGCATGACGATGACTGCTGTGGGCCACTGAGGAAGCTTGAATTCACCAAGAGCCTCGTTTGATACGACTTTTGTCTCCTCCTCCTCACCCGTGGCTCATAAAAAGTGCAAACACAGCTCAGTTTAGTCAGAACGAGCTGGGGCAGAGCTGGACAGAATTTGCCAGGGGAGCAGAACTCGATGAAATCGCCAGTAAGCCAGAACTCACCAGACGCCGGAACTTCCCAGACAAGAGGTTACGGCAGACAGCTGACTTCACCGAGGAAACAGGTGGTGCAAGGAGGACAAGCATCGGTGCTGAGCGAGGGGTGCCGTAAGTCAGCGTGATCAAGCACAGGATCACGGGCTACTGCTGCGAGCTAAGGACGCTCTCATTCTTTCGATGCCCAGTTAGGCTGAATCCCGCAGCAACAGTTACACTACAGCTTCTCACACCACGACGATAGGGTCTTTTCTCTTACGCATCTTTCTTCTACCATCTATCTCTCATCTGCTGTGGATGCAAAAGAGCAATTGACATGGGAAAGCCCGACAAAGAACGTTTTTTTTCAGAGTGAAACCAAAGGCGGGCTCAAGAGTGAATCATACTGACCTGCACCTCACATTCTTCCTCTCACCCCACATTGCATAACACTTGCACCTCTCACTTATGCACCCTAGACACCCTCAGTATTTCTCTCTCCTCCCTTTTCCTAAGCATTTTGGGTTGCGCAGGTCCGCCGACTGCGCCAGGTATTGATAGGTCGCTAATCCTCAACTGCTTCTATCTCTCTGGACTATCTCTAATTTTCCTCAGGTTTTTGTGTGTATGATGATGCCTGTCATGGCATTAGTTTAGACTGTTTAAGAATATTCATGAGAACTCTACATTGTTTTCTTATTCTTCTTTTGTCAATATTGTATGTCTTTTGCCACACCCCACAAATACCTTACATTCCCTGCTGTGCATTTGGAATAAATCCCAGACTGTGCCACATAACTTTCCTCACTTTTGTAAAATAAATGTGCCTGTTCGTAATGTACCCAGCTCGTTTTTGTATTTTCCTCCATTGGTCTTGCATAGCCCGCACCCTAGCTTAGCCGGGACATTATTCCACAAAATCTGTTAAATACCGGTGCGTACTTGGCAGCTCTATTCAGCTCTTCCTGATATGGTAAGTACTGAAGTAATGCAAGTACGCATCGAGGGCGTGATTTCCTCGACAAGGCGATCACGTGTTCCTAGGTAAACGGTTGTCTGATGGAGGACCCTGGGGGCACGTGGTGAAGTTATTGGTATTCACAGTCGATTAGCGGTGGCCTCGACATGAAGTTATTTGTGTGCAATGGCCTGTGATTCCTGGTGAGTCCAGAGAGGAACCAGGGAAAGCCCCTCCCTCGTAGTTACCCGGCGACACCGGGTAACCGGGTAATCCAGAAAAGTTTTCGCTACTTACGTAATTGTGTGATTGTTTTATCTTCCATCCCATTCATTTTTCGGCTATTACCACTTATCTTTTCTACAACCTGAACACTAAAGCTCACATTTTGGCAGTGTCCATGTGTAAAGTGACGAGTGAGTAGTGGACAATGAGTTATTTTATCTGTGATTCTCATGCCGCTCCTGTGTGCATTCATTCTTACATTACATCTCTGCATTGTTTCACCAACATATTGCATCACACATTTGCTACAAGTCAATAAGAAAACTATGTTTGAGGTTTTACATGTAAATAATTCTTTAGTTTCTTTTGATTTGTAAGATCGAGCCATTACTGCACAATTAATTATATTGTTTGTGGCAAATATTGAACAAGTTTTGCAATTGCAAATCCACAGACACACACGTCATACATTTATAATAGCGTCTTAAAGGGTCTACTATGTCTTAGCAGTCTTGTGGATCTTTGGGTCCTCAGGGACTTTTGGGTCATCGGTGTATTTTGGGTCTTCGTGGACTTTTGTGTCCTTGGGGACTTTTGCGTCTATTGGGTTCCCTGGGTGGGTCTTTTGGGTCCTTGGGGTCTTTTGGATGTTTTGGGTTTTTTGGGTCCTCAGGGTCTTAAAGGTCATCTGGCTCTTCAAGTGCCTTGAAAGGTCTAAGGGGTCTTAGCAGTCTAAAGGGTCAAAAGGTAAACTCCAATTGTGCATAATTAATGAATATATGTACATAATTAAGACACAAAGAGTATGACACACACACACACACACACACACACACACACACACACACACACACACACACACACACACACACACACACACACACACACACACACACCTTATCCATTTAGAGTCGATATACAGGCAGCACTAGTGGGGTACGGTTGCAGACTGCAGGAAGAAGCTGTAGTGCATCTTCCGTGCAGGATGCTGTCAGCTTACTTTCAATCATCAGCAGGGTCATGGAATCCATCATCGCAGTCAACGGGAAAAATCCTTCCTTTTCTCCAATGGCCTGATCTCAGACAATCCAGTTAGGTTACAGCCACAGTCATTCTCCTTTGGACATGCTGCTTATGCTCTCTCAATATTGGATACAAGCCCTCAATGTCATACATGAGATCAGTGCTGTATTTCTCGATATATCTTGAGCATTCAATACAGTCTGACACACATTGCTCTCCAACTATCTGTCAATAGCAGCCAAGGCAACCTTCACACATAGCTCACTGACTTCCTGTACTCTCATTGCCCTCTTGATGCAATGGAAATAAGGCCATCAAAATCATTGGGATCTCCCACGATGAAGCTGGATTGTCTCGGCTTGTTACATTCAAATTGCAGACGGGTTCGTATCCTCTGTATTCTGCCACCTCATTTTTGGTCTCGCACCCTCTGCCCTCTCTTGGCTTTGTCCCTCCAAGGTTTAAGTGGGATGCACATGATCTGCCAGAAACACTCTTCTTGATGACCTCCCAAAATCTAGGCTTACTGCTCACCTCCACTCATTTGTTCCTCTTTTATTTTGCCTGCGGAATCAACTTCACCACTCTGCTCAGTCCCATTATTCCCTCCAGGGTTTCAAGACCACTACCTTACGCCATCTCTCATCCACATTAATGATATCATCAACCCATAAATTACCACATTCCCAAGTTCTCCCCTTTTCCAGGTTGTTGTGATTTTGTATTCCCCTCTTCTTTCCCTCTTTTTGTTTGTCAGGTGATTTGTTCCTTTTGTTTTTCAACGACCGCTTTCGTGCCCCTCTTCTTGTTCACCACATTTCCTTCTTTCCCTCCCCTTGATCTCACTCTCACTATCACCTTTACTCTGCTGTTGGGGTTTTCTCTCTTTCCATTTTTTTGCATTCCTTTCTGCTCTGGCTCATCAACGAGCCTCGACCATGCATATAAAAAAAAAAAATCCACCCCAAATGCATCGTTTTGCAGAATTGGCATCTCAACTTGGACCACCGGGCATCGATGGATATACACAAGTGATTCATCATGTCAATTGTCGAAGATGATATACAGTCAGACTTGATATACCTTGCAGCAGAAAATCAACTTTTAAATAGCCGATGATATTAGTCATGTCAAATTGATACCGACCAAACTCAAACAACTTTTTGACTCTGTCATCAGAAAGGTACAGCTCTGCGAAAGATGTTTCGGCTTGAGGTTTATTGTGATATCTTATACTCACTCAAGATCGTTGGTTTGGCTTCATTTCCCATACTCAAGTACAATGGATATTATTTAAAGTATTTATTTTCAATTCCTGGATTTGTTTGCTGATAATTGGCTTGGCCCAGGACGTGCATCATAAATATACTTGACATGTTTCACAAAAATATTGACTGGTCGACCGGAAAACTGTCACATTTTTGACCTGTCTGGACAGAATTGCTACTTGCGCTGGACAACCATTACTGTCAAGTCCATTATATACAAAGGAGAATATATACATACACATACGTACACAAATAAGTTAAAATGAACAGAAGCAATGACATGGAAATTACATATTTAAGGATGTGAATGTGAAGGATAAATCAGGCACACGATATACCAATTGTTTTTTGGTTCCTGTTTATATCACTGGAATTGCATGAGATTAGTCTGCCAGTCACATTGGAGAGGTCACAAAGTAGCAAGGCTTGCAACAGAGGATCGTACACATGGTCGAGAACGAAACGAATCAGTTGAGTTGGGGTCAAATTAGGTTAGGCCAGGATGGAGTAAACCCTGGTGGGCTGACGCACAATAGCCATCAGGCCCTGTGCACTGACTTGGTGAGATGTCTTTAATCTTATTTGATGGGACGTGCAGTCTCAGGCAACTGTGCAGAAGAAGACAGGTGGAAAGTTTCCCGTTCCTTCCCCTTGGGTTCAATCTGCAGCCACAAAGATGCCATGAGCACTGCCACCTCAGAAGGAGGCTGTGCTTTCTTATGTACAACGAACACATCCTGCTGCTTTTGTCAAATGTAATGCAGCCACGAGAACAATCGTGTAGGTTCACTCAAGTGGCCCAGCTGTTCACACAAAACCCAAGCAATATAACAACTAATATATACTGTTGCGGGTCGGGGACCGGTGGTGAGAATGATCATTAAGTGGGAGAAATTACGTCGTCTCCACCAGACTCCCCGGAATTGTAGGCCGTCGCTCTCGGATAACTCCGTAAGCCGGCGGCTTGCTGAACCGACCGTGGACGCCAATATCTCAACCGTGTAGCGTAGGGTCTTTTTGTCTAGAACCAATTTACCTAATTAACTACGTGATTTTGACGACGGGGGAACCACAACCTCGGCACGTCTTGCTCGAACCGGGTCACTCAACCGACTGCGGTAGAGTTCCAACTACCGACTACCAACTCCGGTTCGGGTGCAGTCGAGCGGATACTGCCAAAGCCGTGCCGGCTAGGATGAAACGATTATCGGGTATATAAACCCGGCTAAAACTCAGATCCAAACCATGCTGGACCAATGAAGGAAAAGACGAAATCGAACGGGGAACATTTCTAATAATAATTTATTCACAATAAAGAAGACAGAGCAGACTTACGTGGGAATAAACAGGCAAGAATTTACAATGTTCAAAAACACTTATACAGTTTCCTCTGATAAGACGGGCCCACACACTCAGACGATTTCTTGAAAGATCCCCACAGCCAGAGAGGGGGAGAGACGAGCTGGGGGTCGCAGTTCGGTGGGGTACCTGCACATTGGAGGGATGGGGTGCTCCGTGGTGCGGCACCTGCTAATGGTGGTGCGGCTCCGTCCACGGCCGCACGAGTGGAGACCGTGTCTGTGAAGGAGCCCGGGTTGAGTGGAGTGGAGTCCGAGGCGGCGATCAGGGCCCAACGCTCTCCGCTCTCAGGGTTGCTTCATGAACTCCAAGCCTTTCACTGCAAGCACTGTAAGAACTCCACAACTCTCTCACAGCAATGCTCCCGGCAACCCTCCGAATTCCAGTGCAACCCAACAACCATGACGACGAATGACCCCCCCCCCCCCAAGAACTTGTCCACAGAACTCCTCTCCACCGAACTCTCCGCTGAGGATGGCGTCATAACTTTTATGGACCTCCCTCAGCAGGGAGGGGCCTTGGTGAAACTGATGTCACTGTTCGCCCCGATTGGACGGGGCTTCCATGGGTCCGCCCTTTCTGGCAGGGTTTCGGACATACCGGGAAGCCCGCCCACTCCACACGTGTGGACTCGCCCAAAAAGGTACTTCACAAAGATTTTGTCTCAAAACACCAGGCTCCAGAGACGCAGTTGGACAGTGGATCGTAATGGGGGATGGGATGGTTGTTGGATGTTTGTTGGAGGGTTTGTTGGATTGTCTTCGATGGTTTGTTGGATGTAAAGATTTAATAACCTACCGAAAAGTACATCGCAATGCACACCTTTGATTCTCCCACGAGACAAAAGGAAGGGACCTGTCTCACATGTACTTAATTGACTCTTGGGACATCTGGGGCATTTGAATGCATATGGCTTCCAGATCCGTAACAAAATATATATATATATATATATATATATATATATATATATATATATATATATATATATATATATATATATATATATATATATATATATATATATATATATATATATATATGCCTGGTGTTGGCTCAATAGTTAGGGTAGTGGGCTGGAGATCTGAGGATCCTGAGTTCAAATCCCACTCGGCTGTTGAATTAATACGAGGTGGGGTTGACTCTGCCTGTCATCCTTCCGAGGCCGGCAAAATGAGTGCCAGCTTGCTGGTATCCTGTGTTGGAGTGGTGACCCGTCCAGGATTGTGTCCAATAGCCAAGGAGACTGCTTCGGCAGCAGCAACGCTCTGCACAGAGTATGGTCCCAATGGATGGATGGATATATATATATATATATATATATATATATATATATATATATATATATATATATATATATATATATATATATATATACATATATATATACACCTTTATATATATATATATATATATATATATATATATATATATATACATATACATATATATATATATATACATATATATATATATATATATATATATATATATATATATATATATACATATATATATATATATATATATATATACTGTGCATGTATATTTCTCGAGATAATACAGGCACCATCCCGTTAATAATTATTTCTGGATGAATCACAATAAATAGCAAGTGATGCAAGTTCACTCATGTGCAACAAACTAATGCCAATTTCGCACATGATGCACCAAAGCACTACACAATCAATAAGAAGTTATCAGTCCATAGTCAGATTGGATGTACAAAAAACATTAAATCTTGTAAAAGAGAAAATAAAAAGAGGAAAATCACGATAATTAACTACAATGGCACTCGGGAGAGCGCAAGCCTCTGCCAAGCTGAGCAGCTTACATTTTGTATCCCACTGATAATCCGGATCTGGATACAGAACTGAATCAAAATCGAATCAGGTTGTTATTGACACCTAACCAACTCATCCACCAAATCTTGTCATAACTCATCAACAACTTTTTGAAATATCGTATTATATATTGGTTTTGGCCCAATCTCTCAAAGGGGAAGAATCACTTAAAACATTCTCGCATCCGGATCCAGATTTTCAACAAAATCTAATAATTTCGTCATTGTCACACACTCAACCTCTCCACCAAATTTCGTCTGAATCCGTGCACAACTTTATGAGATATCATGTTCAGAGACAAATAAACAAACAGGGGTGAAAACATTACCTCCGTCCACTTTAAGCGGCCGAGGTTATGACCTCCACTGCATTGGAAGAAACTCAAAGCCTCCACGACCCACTCCCTCCCCACTTCGCAAAGTAACCACAAATTTTCACCATAAATGCCACTCGAGTACAAGTTTTCTGCTTCTCCTTTACAATACATAGAGGCCTCTTTATGAAATAACACAATTAAAAAGACAATTGTATGATTGAAGCAATCACAGCCAGTTAATACCCTTTTCCATGAAAAACAGCTTCTGGAGTTCTCTGAAATCCATGAGAAATGACACACAAGGATAGCTTAATATGAAAACCGATCTTATTAAGACGTTTTTTCATGAACAATTCCCCAGCCCTCTCCACAAATTCTTGACTTCTAACAATCAGGGAACAAAAAAGTATGACAATAACAAAAAGAAAGAAAAAAAAACAACATGTATCAGGTTGTGGATCAGTGGGATCCTAAACGAAACAAGTCAAGATATTCTCACACCCTTAAACAGACTCAGTGGTGTAATAGTGTGTCCACTCCGAGTCTGGGAGGCTGGCAGTTATAACCTGAGGCCGGCCGAGTCATACCGAAGACTGACAAAAATGGTGTGCACCGCCTGCTTCCTTGCTTGACAAAGCATTTAAAAAAGGAGAGGGCATAGACAAACAACCATTGTTCGGCAAACATAGCACAGGGTTGATGGTCCTAATGTCCACTTTTTGCATTGAAATTCCTTACAGAAGAATATATATATTCTTAAAAGAGCAATGGCCCTCTTTAGGTTCTGACCAGTAAAAGCCTTTATAAAAACCTGGCATGCATAAAATGGGAATCATTCATGCTGTTGTTAGCTCGCCTTGTCCTAAACTAAACTCAGGTGGCAAGTGACAGTATCTATCTGTAAAGAAATAATAAATTTGGGCAACTACTGCCACCATCCAGCTCACCCCGCACAAATGTTTAAGGATTGAAAAACTAAAGACAAAATAAATACTGAACATCAGAGATTTTGAAACATATTCATAATTAGTAGTAGTACCGAAGGAAGGAGCTTCAGCATTGGAAAATTTTGCCAAAGAATGATCACAGCCTTCTCTTTGCTATCGCCATTCTCTTATATGCTATCCTATTAGACCATTCATATAAAAATAGGGACAAATACCCATGGGCACTCACGTGGAAGAATAATGATACTAAAGAGGAAGTCAATGTGGGACGGAATCAGCAAAATGTACTAATAAACCAATGTTATAGCAAGTACCTATTGTGGGGGGAACCCCCCGCCCCTACCCATAAACTCCTTAAGACCCCGATTCTTTAAATAGCATAAACAAACTCTGGTACATCATGGGTGATGAAGGTTGTGGTCAAGTTTCATCGAAACTGTGTGTGCAATTTCGGAGAAGAAAGCAAATAAATATTTTGGGGGGTAACTCACCCTTACATCCCCTCAGACCCTGATGTTTGTCATGTCATGAACAAACTTTAGTACATCACGGGGGATGAAAGTTCTTATCAAGTTTCATCAAAATTGTGTGTGTAGTTTCTGAGAAGAAAGCAAATACATATTTTGGGTGTCAACCCCACCAATAGACCTCCTTCGACCTCAATTTTTCTTTAATGGCATTAACAAACTTTGGTACACCACAGGTTATGAAGATTGTCATTATGTTTCATCGAAATAGTGTGTGAAGTTTTAGAGACGAAGTTGCAAACATTTATGGATGGAGGAACAGACGAACGACGCGCCATACCATAATATCTCCAGAACTACATTTCAGGTGAGCTAAAAATAAAGTTTACTCAAAATTTGAATGCCAAGTTTGTTCTAACACACCTTGGACCCAAGCCAAATTCTAATATTTTTTTTACACCAATGACTGACTAACAAATGTTTTTGAAATGGGAACTAGATGAGAAGAGATACCAAGCAGAGATGCAGTACTCTTGTGAAAATTAAGTCAAGCCCAACATCTGAGCAAACACTTCAACAAACCCTTCAGGCAGCAGCCTCTTCCCTCTCTTCAGATCCTGAATCACAAGCTGGTCAAAAATTTGGAATATGTCTTTCAATCCTAACAAATCTATCTCTCTATCTCTATCTCTATCTCTATCTCTATCTCTATCTCTATCTCTATCTCTATCTCTCTATCTCTCTATCTCTATCTCTATCTCTATCTCTATCTCTATCTCTATCTCTATCTCTATCTCTATCTCTATCTCTATCTCTATCTCTATCTCTATCTCTATCTCTATCTCTATCTCTATCTCTATCTCTCTCTCTATCTCTATCTCTCTCTCTCTCTCTCGTTCTCTCTCTCTCTCTCTCTCTCTCTCTCTCTCTCTCTCTCTCTCTCTCTCTCTCTCTCTCTCCCTGAAAGGACCATCTGGCAAACCATGCCATCTACTTTCTTAGCAATCCCCTCGAAGTTCAGTCACTCAAACTCATGGGTCTCACTGTAGTGCATGATGTTTCCTGGCCAAGCTATATTTTTAAGTTGGTCTTCAAAGCCAGTTGCCGATTGGGTATCCTCCAGTGTGCAAATTCTTTCTTTGGCTGACCTGAACTCTTCTTCAAGGACTTCAACCATAGCTTGATGGAGAACTGCTCTATCTTCTGGCCTGGCACGCCTGTCTCACACCTCACTCAGGTTTATAACAAAGTAAGTTGGCCTTCAAGATTATTGGAATCTCTTGTGATGAAGGTGAGTCTATGGGCCTATTACTTTCCCATCACACACAGGTTGTTGGTCTCTCTGGCTTTTAACACTTCCTATTTGATCTTGCACCCTCTGCTCCCCCATCCCAATCCCCAGGTTTATGAAAGGCTCATCCATCAACCCCCTTTTGGTGAAACTTACAAAATTCAGAATCACTGTTCACCTCCTCTCATTTGTTCCTCTTTTTTTCCGGCTTGTGGAATGAAGTCCCACATTCTCTTCTACCTCATTCTTCCCTCCAGATCATGAAGGCAGCTGTTCACCACCATCTCAGATCATACTCAATCCAAAACTAGGATCTTTTATACCCAGCGTTACTCCCTCTCCCTACCTCTTTCCTTCCTGATAGTTTTTACCTCCACCACCGAAGGTGAAGAAGGTTATGTTTTCATCTCCCTCTGTCTGTCTGTCTGTCTGTCTGTGTGCAGGATATCTCAAAAAGTTGTGCATTGATCCAGATGAAATTTTGTGGACAGGTTGGGTGTGAGACAAGGTTGAACTGATTAGAATATAGTGAAGATCCGGATCCAGATCCGACTTCAATAATTTTTTAAGTGATTCTTCACCATTGAGAGATAGGGCCATAAACCATATATAGCAAGATATCTCCAAACATTGTGAACGGATTTGGACGAAACTTGGTGGACAAATTAGCAGTCTCACAAAGCCCAAAGTATCCAATTTTGGTGAAGATTCGAATCCGGATCTGATAATTGTTTAAGTGATTCTACATCATTGAGAGATAAGGCTAAACCTATATATAGCACGATATCTCAAAAAGTTGCAGACGGATTGGGACGAAAGTTGGTGGACAGATTAGGTGTGCAGCAAGGATGAATTGATTCGATTTTGGTGAAGATCCGAATCCGAATCCGGACACGAGAATTATTTAATTTTAAAAGTGATTCTTCACCATTGAGAGATAGGGCCAAAAATGATATAGTACTGTGTAGCATGATATTTCAAAAATGTATTGGGCCCGATATGTTCTCATGGATCAGGCATTACGTAGCGGAGGTATGTGTTCTAACGAGTGCCCTTCGAGTTCGCTTCTGTATCCATCTTGTCCACCCTGTGTCCATCCTCCACTCCCACTAATTTTCCCCACATCTGTCCATGTCTCCCTCCATTTTGTCCCTCAATCCTGCTGTTGGTGTGTGTACTCCCTCTCTTTCTACTGTCCTTTTTGTTCTGTTGAATCTGGATCTGTTCTGTGTTCCAGCTCTTCCATGAGCCTTGACCTTGTATGCAAACTAGAAGGGCACTCTTCAACATTGTGACGTCCCCAGATATGCCTCCGTCTGCGATTTAAATCCCTGAACGCAGATTTAAAATATTAAATAATTCTGGCTGCCAGACCATGCGTCCGATAAGGTTGAAATTTAAAACATATATTACATATGACTACTAGAATATAATTGTGACATTTCACATCAACTGATGAAGCAGTTCAAGAGAACGAATTTTTTAAAGACATTCGTTTAATCCAACATGGCTGCCAGACCATGTAATCTATTAATTATTCATGAAGACCCTGGTATCCCCAAGGCTTGGGGAACATGCGGATAAATCTTCCCCTCAATTTGTCAAGTTGTTCTGGAGAAGATTAATTTTAAAGGTTTATTCTTCAAAAAAAAAAACATAGCTGCCAAATTGTGTGACCTATGACGCCATAGGTGGAGAACATTTTGGTCCTCATGGATGGGCGATCATACCTGTGAAGTTTTGCCTCGATCTATTCATCCGTTTCGGAGAAGAAGATTTTTTTAAGGCTTTTATGTTAAAAACAATATGGCTGCCGAACCAAGTGACCGATGATATCAATTTTTTTTCCCCTCATTCAATTTAGCCCTACATGACACTCAAAATTTTTAATACTGATCGGATAAAGCATTTGATGTATGCAATTATGACGTCATAACAAAGCCACCTATGACATCATCAAAAAATATCAGTCTTGTTTCCCATGGGGAGTCATTTACACGTGCCAAGTTTCAATTTTTTTTTCTCTTGAGCGGTTTCGGAGATAGAGGTCCAAAGTTTTTCCATTTTTCCAACATCGCTGCCACACCATGTGATCTATGATGTCATAATTACCATTAAAACATTCTACACGAATAGTCACAGCTATGGTGAAAATTTATTCTCAATTGGATAAGAGGTTGCAGAGAAAGCAGAAAATTAGCACAGACTGACGTACGTACGGACAGACGGACGGACAACCCAAAAACATAATGCCTCCGGCGACTTTTTCAGTGGAGACATAAAAAAACCCACACAGTAAGGCAGGTTAAAAAGTGGGGCATGATGTATCATTGAACTATCTGAGCAAAAGTGGGATTAAAACTTGACATTGATGGATCCTTTCTCTAATAAGGTTACACACCTATGGGAAATTACAGAGGTCGATATTCAACCTCGACAAACTTTTCTTAATCTTTTAACGGTACAAATTAAAATCATCATTGAGCACCTATCGCCCTCTCACACATAACCATGGCTTGACCTTGGGTAAACAAAGTCTACATTTATCTGGTTATTTGATATAGATACCAAATGTGGTTAACTCGACCTGTCATCCTTCCAACGTCGGCAAAATGACTGCCAGCATGCTGGTGTACTGTGTCGGAGTGGTGACCCGTCCAGGATTGTGCCCAATAGCCAAGGAGACTGCTTAGGCAGCACCAACGCTCAGCACTGAGTATGGTCCCAATTTCCTCCTCCTCCTCCTCCTCACCTACGCATCATTCAAAACACCTCACCACTCGTCGTTGGGATTAAAAAAAAGTACAGCAATGCAGTCATTCCTTTTCACAGCAGCACTGACAAAATATGATGGACCACTCCAGTCTCTGCAGCAATTCATTCATGTGTCCCAGTTTTGTGGGAAATGGAAATCCCACATCAAATCCCACCAAGTATGGATCAGAAAGAAAAATTCCCTTCCTCCTCCCTAAAATATGCTTCAAAGTTGAGATGACAAAACCTCCAATACAATGATAGCATCATCCATTTTAGACGACATTGTATCTTCTTATTTGGGAATGCAGATTATCCTACAAATAATCCTTTTTGTGTTTCAGTGTTGAGGCTCATGCAGGAGCTCGCATCTTAACTGGCTTTTCTCACTTCCTTCAAGACAGACTCAGTTATGGAGTGAGATGACCACTGTTTAAATTGTATATTTTTATCTTTAATAACTATGGTAAATGAAAATTTCCTTCAACTTGAATATCAAGCAAGTTTTCTTGTGCCGCAGAAGACTCCTCAACAATGGCATCACTCACTGCCATCTCACTACCTCAACCAGCAGCAATCGTTGGGCAAACATTGGATAGAGCTTAAACACTCTCGTTCTGCCATCTTCCCAACAATTCCATCCTCCTCAAGATCAACTGCAGAACTCTCCCCTGCAGGGTTAGCTTGGACACAACATTACAATGAGTTCCCTTCTAAGGAACTTCAATGCAGGAGGAGACCATTCGGCCCATTAAGCTTGCACAAAGGTTGCCAATCGATGGTTGTTTGATCTAACCTTTTTAGGTTCCTCTATCCTTTTTAAATGCAGAGCGTCAGGTAAGGAAGTAGCACATCCAATTTTTAAAGTCTTTGCTCTGACTAGGTCAGGTTTTGAATCGCAGACCTCGCTCCCAGTCCCAAAGTGGAAACTCGAACCATAACACCATAGAGTGTGGTTGGAAACCAATCGAAACAGATACATCCCAATGCTGATGATTATGCACTGTAACGATATCCTGATCATTTTATTGATGATCTGTCACCTTATGCAAAAGTGCTGAACTAGTATAGATTCACTATGAGTTATGACATCTGAAGCATTGGAACTGGAAGGAGTCTAACTCATCTGTGGCAATGTTTGCTCCATTAAACTAGCCCTGGAAGCAAGTAGCTGCGTGGTCTGTCTAATTCTGTTAGTAAAGGACTATAGACACTGCTAAAACAGATGGTCAGAGATAGCACACAAATTACACTTAGGACTCTTCAAGCTTTGTCGAGCATCATGCACAGATGACTTGCAATGATGGCACTTAGGAGTTGTGCAAGCTCGGGCCATATGCTCTGGGCTGCCATAACAATTACAAGTCTGAACTTGGCTTGGATGGTACAAAAAAAAAACAACTCTATTAGGCCCATTCGTTATACTACCCATGAGATATTTTTTACCTCCACACACAACAACTCAAGACTGAATTCATCCAAACTTTCTTCAATCCTGTCTTACGACCATCGATATCGTGTGCATTCTAAGGATCATTTGAAACAGTACAAAAATGGCTCAAACGAGTCATTATATCCTCATATCATGCCTAACTAACTCGCAGAACATTTATATCATAACAGTCATCACACACATCCATCAAACTATGGGCAGTGAACCCAGAAAATGGCTTTTACATCTTCACCTCCTCCTCACATCTGCCAAAATTTCAAGACTCGACAAAAACAATGACAAAAAGTTGTCCACCATGCAATGAAAAAAAAATGCTGTTGAGATGCGAAGAAACATGCTGCCCACTGAAGCACCATAAAGCTTAAATCTAACCACTCCATTACAAAATCACTCGCAATTTCCATTCAAACAGCATTCCAGCTCCGCTGTCCAGATGAAGCAGCAATGATGGATGAAGCTGATATGCCACATCACCACCAAATAAGCAGTGGAAATCGTCCATGAATTAATTTTCCTCTGTCATGACCATTCGTGATCATGATAGGGGCTTGAAAAGCCAGGGATAACACAGCAGCAGCAGCTGCGTGAGAGAGCAAGAGAAGAGCTAGATCTCAAAGAACTAATAGAAGTTATGCGTTGACATCACTTAGCAGACAGGCGAGCCAAGCTCAGCACAGGAGCATCCAAACAAGTGTTCATGAAAGTGATTCACACCAAAGGCAAGACAGCAACGGTTTGAGTCACAGAAGATGAGGAATCCACTACGGCATGAAAAACCACATATGAGCAGCGAAGTAATTTGAGACTTTCGAAATGATGTATGAATGCTAATGAGACCTTTCACGCATGTGCTTTTTCAGTGACATGCTTCTACTAGTCCGGGGGCATTTAACCTGCCGTTGCTCCGGAGAAATGTGTACATCAAATAGTCTTTTAAACATAATTTTCATCATTTAAACAAAAGAGTCTAAGCCTGGTGTTGGCTTGGTGGTTAAGGTGGCTGGCTTGGGACCTTTGGGTCCTGAGTTTGAGCCCATTTTTTACCATTGAATTAACACCAGGTGGGGTTGACTCAGCCTGTCATCCTTCCAAGGTGGGTAAAATAAGTACCTGCGTACTGGAATAATAACCATTCGGGGTAACCTGCATCGGAGTGGAGACCCATTCCAGGACTGTAATGCTTGCCAATGAAACTGCCTCAGCAGCCCTGTGCACCATTACGGTGCGAAAGGAATGGAATGTATTAAAACGAAAGAGTGGCAATTTAAAAATGGTAAACCATAATTGTTGTGTTCCTGGATGCAAATCGGACTCAAGGATATCTAGGAAATACAAGAAATATCTGTGAATGAGACTTTGAGGTGTTGAGTTCCAATAATTTTCTGCTAATGCAAGTGAGTGGAGACAGTGGAAATGTAAACACACACACACACACACACACACACACACACACACACACACACACACACACACACACACACACACACACACACACACACACACATACACACACATACACATACACACACACACACACACATACATACATACAGGCACAAATATACACATATACGCACATACACATATGCACACACACACACACACACACACACACACACACACACACACACACACACACACCACTTTCTTCAGCAATAGATGAAAAGATCTGTAATTTCTCTTGTGGCACCAAAACCAAATAAACAATATATTTATAACATCCCTCACAGCTTCTCCCTTTCCCAAAACAAGATTAATAGTAAATGGAATTTTAAACTGCACATTCACAAGCCTCAGATATGTCCTTCCGACCTGTTTTCAGAAACACCAAAACCAGATACGGATGGTGTCTTCCTTCAAGAAGTGTACTTGATATGTCCAGCTCCCATGTCGATATAGGCCAGGGGTATAGGTCAGATTTTTTGGTAATTAACCAACCGGCTTGACACAAAGCTACAAGAGGTCTCATATGAAAGATGGGGATCTCACTAACTCATTTAGTCCTGTTGTCCTCATTTTTTGGTGTGCGGCCCATGAAATATTCACACCTCAAGGATACCCCCCTTAGAACATTTTGACCATTTCCGAAAATCAGTGAATTAGCCATAACTACAAAACAATGCGCCCTATTTGTACATGATTGGTATTGAAATGTGCAGAATGAACAGCGGAATACTACTAGTTACTTAATGGAATACTTCTAGATAAATATCTGTACATTTGAGTGCTTTTAATAGAAAAAAGACGTAATTTCCAGACCGCTAACTTCGAAAATCATCTACTACAGAAACAAACATCTGCCGATTGTCATATTTTTTCTTTATTTTATATGTGTTCAGTTTACCATATCAATATAATGAGAATATTTTGAAACAAATTTCTACTAGCAAATTATACGATATAGTGACTGAAGTTTGCACAAGTGATGTGATAACTATATGTTACACCAATACACATTGTTCTACGAGAAATGAACTAAAACATATATTTTGAGTGAGTGTCCTCGATATGTTCAACCATCACTGTCCGTGTCATTTTGGTCACCACGTGACAGTTCGTTGCCACACTGCCATCACTGGTGGCACACATGTACTCATTAGTGCAAGGCAAACTGTCTTGTGAGCAGCTGTTGGTACATGTTTCACTACCACGGCATGAACACACAAGACCATCTAACATCTCCGCTGATGTGGGTCCATCAAACAATGTGGGATGCAGCACACCTTCTCCTTTGTACCATCCACGACCCTCTGGTGTGGGAATTTCTGGATTTGCCAGGTGGGCATTCATCCATACTTGGGTTTGGTGAACGGATCTCTTCACATGTTCGAGAAAAGCTGGTTCGGACGGAGGCAACTTATGCACTGGGACATCTTTGGTCGCTGCGAGTTTCTCCCGAAGATCATTCAAATTTGTGTGTGCATCCATATATTTCCCTTGAGAATCATACATGGCACTGACTAAATGTCTAGAAGCAGCCACTGCCTCCTGAAGATCGTCAGTGGCGAGGACTTCGAGGTGTGGACCATTATTCTGAAGATGCAGTGTCTTCATAGCTTTCCATGCTTTCTTTTTACCATAGCCGAAGAATGCTGATACAGAGTCACATCCTGTCAGGGCATGAAACGCAGGAAGCCGGGTACACATTTCTGGAAGCAAGATGTAACATATTT
The DNA here is from genome assembly GCF_056783735.1 of Eptatretus burgeri. NCBI lineage: Eukaryota > Metazoa > Chordata > Myxini > Myxiniformes > Myxinidae > Eptatretus > Eptatretus burgeri. The sequence continues at coordinate 53,543,196 of NC_140971.1, forward strand.
GATGGACCGGGATAAGCTTGCATCCTGCTGATGTTCTTTTCTCTATCCATACTTCAGCAGTGTCCCACAACTGTGGAAAGTAGTGGACTGCTAAGACAAGCACATCAGTGTCTGCTGATTTGATTGTAATGGACCCACGCACATTGTTACATCTGAACTCATCATCGGCATGCTTCACATGAAGAAATATCTGAGAATCTGCCTCTTCCTGCATTGATGTGAGTTGACTGTCATGATACATTCCCGCAGATGAAAGGCATGCTGTAAGCGAACCATCATAAGTCACCAGCCAAATAGATGCGCTTTTCTTGGTGATCTGAAAGTTATTTTTCTGCTGGTGCATGTTGCGTAACGTGACTACAGATGAAGTATGTCAAGGTGGATTTGTTTGATGATAGAGCCATGAATTTCGTCCATTGTGGTACTGGGCATCCAGCAATGACTTGGTAGCTTCGGGATCCACCAGCAACAGCAAGGCGTCTCGTTCTTTCGTCTGTCTTCACAGAATTGACATCATCATATTGGTCGAAGACGTCGATGAAGGTGTAGTGTGTTTTGATGCAATGAAGCAACTGGTTTAGGTAACACTGCGCCAAGTTACCAAACGTACCACCATTTCCACCCAGGATATGGAGTCCAGCCATAGCATCCCTGATGTACACGCTGCGATGTTGGTTATCACTGGCAGTGTTTTCGTGCTCTTCATCGACTAGGCCCTCGAGAATATGCCCTAGTTCTGCTTTGGTGTTCTTCCATGGAGCTCCATCTTCATGAAAGATAGATGTCGGAACAGACGTAATGGGATAGCTCAGGACGTGCTTCATGTTCAGGTCAGGGCGGACTTGAGTCAATAGCAAAGCACGGCGGAAAACCAAGCTGTTAGCTTGTTAGCTGTTACCATTTTCTGAAATGGTCCAAATATTCAGACGGGTGTATCCTTCAAATGTGAATATTTCAAGGACCGCACACCAAAATATGAGGACAACAGGGCTAAATGTATTCCTGAGATCACCATCTTTCATATGAGACCTGTTGTAGCTTTGTGTCAAGGCGGTTGATTAAACTCCTAAAATATAGCCCTTTATCGAGGTTTACCGCTGGCCTAATATAGCTGGCATAAGCTTTGCGTATTTTCATGGCATGAAGAAATCCTTTGCCGAAGAGTTGGTTACCATTACTTGGTTATGATGCACAGCATTGTCTTTCCCAATGCAGACTTCCATTAAATAAATCATCAAGCCTGCCATGTTCACAGGAGGCACTCGCACAAGGTTCAAAGTCCACTCACTGGTAGCGATCTGTCAGCGGTTTGTGTAGCACACGCCTGTCCACCCGGGCCTTGCACTGGCCCACATGGTCGGGAGTTTGCAGTCCGGGCAGCTCTCTCTCTTACACACACACACACACACACACACACACACACACACACACACACACACACACACACACACACACACACACACACACACACGATATGCCGTACTTTATGGTGTCCTGAAAACCATCATTTCTCGGCGTTTATGTACATGTGCACCGAGCATTCTGGGGTGGATTACGACATATTGAAAGTCACGTATTAAAGGCGAAGAGCAAGACAAAAGAATACCTCCTACCAATGGAACATACCTCCTACCTCCTAACATACCTCCTTCGCTTGTGGAAACATGGGCTGCGGTGGTGAACCGGTTGAAACAGGATAAAGCTCCAGGGATCTGTGGCATCCATGCTGAACGATGTCATATACAGGTTATTCCCTGTGAGCTTCACCACACATACTTACGCGCTTTGATTGAATGTGCTGGAGCAGCCAACGGAGCAGCCGCATCTATTTTGAACGTGGCCTGACATTGTACCAACATTTTATTTGGCCTCCTAGCTCAAAAGCACCATTTGGACCTCAGTGGTTTTTCTTATCCGTCTGTTATTGTCCTTTTTCAGCAAGCTTTTAAGCTCAGATGCGGTCAACAATTAATCCTCAGATGCAGTGTTGCACCGTGGGTTTGCAAGACAGGTGCTTTGCCAATTTTCTGACTCGCATGTTCCTCTCATATTACTTTGAGTTGCTGTCAGGACATCAAGCATCGGTAGGGTAAAAACTAACCTGTCTCACTACAGTAGTGGTGAGACACAGAGAAACTGAGGGCTTGCTGAAACACCTTGCAAGCTCAAATGCAGCCTCTACATTATAAAATCACTCGCAATCTCCATTCAAACAGCATTACGGTGTCACTCTCCAGATGCAGCAGAAATGATGGATGAATCCGAAATGCCACACCACACCAAAGAAGCAGTGGAAATAATCCATGAATTTTCCTCCGACATGACCACGTTCCTCCAACTGGCACAGTGGGAGGATAGGCAGAACTCACAGAACTAGCATAAGTCATGTGTTGATGTCATTTAGTAGACAGGCCAGCCAAGCTCGGCACAGGAGCATAATGTGATGCTCGCCAAAGGCATGGCAGCAACATTTTGAGTCACAGAGGATGAGGCACCCATTTCAGCAAGGAAAAAAAAACATACAAGAAGCAATATAATTAAAGGGAAAGGAAGAAGGTTCAAGGGCATCTCCTGCCAATGATGCAGAAGAAGAAATCAACGCAGAGGTTGCTGTTGACAACGGTTGACAAAGGCACCACAGAGTTGAGGGATGTTGATGCTGCATCACATCATGTTTGTCCTCAAGAATGAAATACCCCATCTCCATCAAAACAGGGTCTTGCTCAAGCTAAGGTTTATCCTCAGCCAAAGCAGTCACTTAATGACTTCATCACACAGCCAATCTTCTCAACAGACAGCCCAGTTTTCATGACTTTCAGCAGAAGCAGATAACTGTCCATGCTGCTTTTCAGCACTTTATGTAGATTCACTTTCCATGACCACTAGGTCACATTATAGACCAAAAAGCCTCATCAGCAGGACAAAATGTTCAATACAAAACGTGTGGAAAACCCCTGACTTAAAGCCAAAGGACACCACAAATGAAAAAGTTGGAACACAAAAACCATTAAATAGGAATAAATACGAGTTCCCTTAACTATGGCTTGCAACACACGACGAGACCATGAGGCACATCAAACCTGATGGGCCTCATGGTCTCATCCTGCGAGACTATGGTTGCTAAGGCTATGGTTGCGAACCTATGGTTGTTTAATGGCAAAGCTAAAAAGAAGCAGAATTTGTTTGATGGAAAAGGTCAGTTTGAAGATTATTAATTAGTTTCAGGGGGGGGGGGGGGGGGAAACATTGGTTTGAGGGATGAGTTGTTTGGTTAAGTGGTCTGATGAACATGTGGTTGAATTGACAGTTGCAGGTTTGAATTTTATCCTTTTCACCATTATTGCACGATTATAAAATACTCCACTTGATTGAGAAAATTATTGAGATTTTAATAACTATCATGTTCGGTGAGTGGCTGAGCACTCCTTTGTCTGAATGGAGTGCTGCAGGTTCGAATACCATCCTTTTACCCATCATTGAAAGATTACAAAATACTGTTCTTGATTTAGAAAATGAATCTGCCAATGATGAGCGAAGTGAGTTCAAGGCTGTTTAATCCCGGTGAATGAAACACCCTGTAACCCATGCTTGCAGAAAACGGATTTTTTTGGAGAGCGGGCACATTTTCCATCCAATCCTGACGTAACTAGGCCTGTTGTTGGCTTCACGGCTAAGGTGGGTGGCTTAAGATCCTCGGGTCTTCAGTTCAAGCCCCTTTTTTCCCCGTTGAATTAACACCAGGTGGGTTGACTTAGCCTATCATCCTTCTGAGGTCTGCAAAATAATACCAGCTTACTGGTTACAGGGGGGCATTGCATCAGGGGCACGGCCACGCCCCCAGAAAATGATGCAGCCAAGGACCCACAGGCTGCATACGGATAAATAAATCATCTAACATTGTTAAAAATTTCTCCATGGGTGGCTACTTCTATGTTGAAAGTTTAGTGTCAATCTTTCAAGTGGTTGCGGAGAAAACAAATTTCAAGAGAATAAAGGTGAAAAAGTGAATGCGGAAAGAAAAAAGTGAGGGCATCGGCCGACGTTCCACAAACATAGTCAAGGAGGATTGTGGACACCTATTACTCGTAATTATAAAATTTAAATGGATGTGCTGATTACAAAGTCATAATTGACAACAACTTCCTATCTATAAACAGGTCCTAACTGGAATTCAAACCACAACCTTTTCTCAGTCTCAGCCATTCAGTCAGAACACAAGATTCATTGTTTTTGTGGCCTCAAGTAGATTAACCTTGAAATTAACAAATTACAGGTAAGGCTTCCCCTCTCGCTCCACATCATCCTCCTTACCATCTTCCCCTCCTTTTCCTCCACTTCACGCCTGAACAAATTATTAATTTTTGCCCAAACTGTAACCAACCCGCACGTGGCAAGCGTGGCAAGTATGGCAATACTCCCAACGCAAGTTAAAGACCTTTGTCCTGCAAACAAGCTGATGATGATGATGATGATGATGATGATGATGATGATGATGACGACGACGACGACGACGATTCATGGAAGGGAATGTACATACACAAATTGAGGGACAAGGACCACCATCAGTGTACTTTTCGATGAACAAGGAGTACCTTACAGCTTCACTGACGAGTTGAATCAGAAGGCAGCATGTTGTACTTCCCAAACATATTGCATGCCTATTTGCAAATGGCAATAAAAATGTAAAATTAAGTGAAAATCGCAAACGAAAGGTTATTTTATAACACGTAGTTGTTGCTGCTGTCGTTGTTGTGTTTTTGTTTTTTTTGTGGACGTGATAGAGGATCGTGGAAGAGTGAGAGCAGAAGGAAGGAAACAAAATGGAAAGGGGGAAACACCAACAGCAGAGTCGAAGTGAGATCAAGCGGAGGAGGAGACAGACACCTGGGGGTGAACAAGCTGCACATAAGCTAAAGAAAACACAACAAGAAGAGGAAGGGGAAAGTGGGGATGAAACAGAGAAAGATCAAACCAACAAACAATTAACAAAGAAAAAGAGGTCCGGGAGAGTGGGTGGTGTAAGGTGGGGGGAGGGCTATAATCGCAATAACGTTGAAAAGGGGAATGCTTGGGAATGGGGTCATTTGGTGTGGAAGAGATCATGAGTATGGATGAGGTAGTCGTGACTATCTGTCTTTAAGCCCTGGAGGGAAGAATGAGACTGAACAGACGAGGGAAGTTGGTTCCACAGGTGAGAGGAAAGAGGAACAATTGAATGGAGATGAGCAGCGAGCCTGGATTTTTGGAGTTTTACGGGAAGAGCGTTGCTGGCAGACCATGTGTGCCCTGCAGAAACCTGGGAGGGATCAGCAACTTGTCTGCAATGTGAAAGCAACATGTGGTGACAGCTTCTTCATGGGATGAAAGAAACATGGAAACGATTTCAAAACTCGGCCGTCTCGCACTCTGAGGCAGACGGGCTAATGAGGCCTTGTTGTACTGACAGTGACTTTTCCCTTTGACATTTTGACCCAGTTATTAATGATTGTTCTCCATGTTCTCAAAATAAAGGTTTGTTGAAAATTTGATGACAAAATCAAATCAAATTAATTGAGAAAGTAATGGAGCTCTGGAATATAACATTGATATTATAGCACTCAGAAAGAAAACATCGAAATACCAGATGTGAAGAAACAACAAAGGATCTTCAAGTATGACAGCCTTTCCCCCCCCCCGTCCTGTTTTTTTTCTTGCCCCCCACCCACTGAGTAACCTTAGTAACAAGGAAGGACATGGATACACCCTAACATCCAACAGAAGAAGGTCTAAAGAGACAAGAAAGGCAACACATCTACTGTATGTGGATTTCAAAGAGAACGATGAAAAAAATTACAGAACAACTAAAAAAACAAAGGACCACTGGACCTAGAGCTTATCTGGGCCCTGGCCTAATGGTGTAACCCAAATTTGGTAGTATTCTGACTGGTGGATTTGGAGAAGAAGATTTTTGAAGGAATTTACATGACTTTTCGAAAAATCGACCCAAGTTGGTCATTTTGACACACTTCCAGTCATGTGATCGGCATGACCTCCGCAATTTTACAACCCTACCCTGGCCTAATGGTGTAACCCAAATTTAGTAGCATTCTGACTGGTGGATCTGGAAAAGAAGATTTTTGAAGGAATTTACTAAGTCCTCCATTTTGACGTACCTAAAGTCCATCCATCCATTGGGACCATACTCTGTGCAGAGCGTTGGTGCTGCCTAAGCAGTCTCCTTGGCTATTGAGCGGAATCCTGGATGGGTCGCCACTCCAACACAGGATACCAGTACGCTGGTACTCATTTCAGCAACCTCGGAAGGATGACAGGCAGAGTCAACCCCACTTGGTATAAATTCAACAGCAGAGTGGGATTTGAACTCAGGATTGGCAACAAGGATCCCAAGCCCACCACCCTAACCATTAAGCCAGAACCAGGCACGTACTTAAAGTCACGTGACCGGAACGAGTTTTGCAATCCCCGTCACCAGTCAGAAGCAGAATGTTGCTGCCAAATCTCAGTCGGATCGGCTCAGCTGCTTGGCCGGAGAAGCCGAAACAGGAGACGGACAGACAGTGCACGATGACAAGACCTTATCTGGAATTCCAATTGTACTGACAATGGTCCAAGAACATTCAATTGTTATTTGGCTGAGATAAATGTGCGAAGTGCACATTCTTACCAGGTAAACCAACACAAATGAACTGTATAAATAACGTCCATCCATTGGGACCAGACTCTGTGCAGAGCATTGGTGCTACCGAAGCAGTCTCCTTGGCTATTGAGTACAATTCTGGATGGGTCGCCACTCAGACGCAGGATACCAGCAAGCTGGCACTCATTTTGCCGACCTCAGAAGGATGCCAGGCAAAGTCATCGCCACCTGGTATTGATTAAACAGCCGAGTGGGATTTGAACTCAGGATTCTAGAATCCCAAGCCCAACACCATAACCATTAAGCCAACACCAGACATATAAATATCGTCTTCAGAACATTAACAATACAGGATCCAGAAAATGAAGCTTCATGCAAATACCTCGGAGCAGAAGAGGGTCACCAAATATGAAACAAACAAATGCACAAAACAATTTCCAAAGAATTCCTATGTCGAACGAGGCTGATCCTGAAAACATACCTCTCCACAATAAACAAAATCGAAGCTATAAGTCAATTCGCAGTTCCAGGGTTCTAATACAGTTGCAGAATACTTTGCAAAAGACACCATTTGATGTTTAACATCTACCAACGACCAGTACTGGCAGATGTATCCTCCAGATTAATGTCTCTCCGATGGATGGGACAGGTATTGATGAATCGCCCTGCATGTGGAACCCCATACTGACATAATATATCTGGGTCGACAGTGGAACCCACGTGAGACAACTCAAAGGCAAGTATATATATATATATATATATATATATATATATATATATATATATATATATATATATATATATATATATATATATATATATATATATATATATATATGCTTCTAACATATCCTGCAAGCCTTCCAAATTAAACTATGCAAGTAAAAATGTAGAGATTTGTACATATCCCCAAGATCATCTGAAAACCACTTTTGGAATTCAACACAATTACAAATAAAGAGAAATAAGAGCTTCTCATATGAGTCGTAAATCAAAGCAGAGTGCCAGAGGAAGTGAGGAATCTGTGCACGGGATGGTTTCTGTATGGAGGGTAGGGCGGCCCTTGTAATATACCTTCATGAATATTTTAAAAGGTGGAAAATGGAAGTGCTTCAAAGAAGCTGTACAATCAGCCTCGTTTGTAAGGTGGTTGTAAATCGTAGGTTCCACGTGGCAGGGAAATCGGGTTAGCAACCATTCCACAGGAGAAATCATGTGAATGTTCAAATGCATCAACGTGCGATCTTACATCCTCAGAAAAAGTTTCACCTGAACATCGATCCATCCTCACCTCGCAGTTATGATCGAAATGTAATTTTGTTTTCTTTATACAAAGAAATTGCCCTAAATTACAGTCTGCAGTGCGGGTCAAACAGCATCCATGATATGATCATAATGTCATTATTGAAGGTAACACATCGCCATATCCTCAATGTGATAACAATAAAACAAATATTATGTTGACCATTGGAAAGATAACCATTCATAATGCCATTGACATTGATAATCCCAATAAATCTCAGCATTAACATCCCTCTGATTGGCTCACTGGAATTTGCGTGTTCTATTGACATTGTGCATTATCTCTTCCACTGCTGTAACAGCAAAGTCAGAGCCTTAGAATTTCTCATAAACGTATAAATAAATCGTGCTATGGAATGCATTACCCTTGTGTGTTGTATATTGCATCTGAGGGATATGGCCTAAGGTACCACAGGCCTGGTGCTACACATTACCATGACAGGCCTTGATTGCATCTAACATGTTTTTGCTCTGCAAGACGGCCTCTATAAAAGTCTGCAAAATGTTCTCACTCAGTGCATGTGATGTTGGCTTTGGGATTTCACGGTAAAGCGTTATTGAGCCTCTAAGCCGTTGTCTTGACCCGTAGTGATCGCTGCACACCCAAGTCACTATTAGAGCTCTCTCGCCTACATTCCCAGAGAAATACAGTACTTCAAGCTTCAACCTCGGCATAGTTTAAACTCAAGCCACGATAACAACTGACAAAATCATCCAATGATCTATCTGGCAAGGAGGTGCTTCCAGGAGTGATAAAGCTTCACAAGGGAGGATTAGAAAAAAAACTCCTTTGGATACCAACCAAACCAAAGAATTGATAAATGAGCTTGTGCCTGCTTGGCCAGCCAAGCGTACAGTGGAAGCGTGGGTGGTGTTTATTGATAAAATGCCATTTAGAAAACCAAAATCGCACTAATGTCTCAAAGCCATTTCCACAGCCAAGCCATGTGTTATTTTCCTGTTGGGTGGACTATCAATGAGCTGTGCTGTGCTGAGGGCCTTTTCCTGACTCTTTGTGGAAATAAACACCAAACTGCTGAGGCATGAACTGGCACTGTGAGAAAGGCATTTCCTTTAATAGGATTTCGTTTGTGTTGTTGCTTTACAATACTAGCATGTTGCATCTTGTAAACGTTATCGGATCATTTAATTAAATAAATTGATAAAATAATCTCGTACTTTAGGAATGCTTTTCAGAATGAGGAGAGGAAATGATGGGTGTAGTTGAAGAGATTTTTTAAAAAGTGAAATCTACTCTCCAGAGTGTTTTTCTTAAATGCAGATATGGAATCATGGAAGAATGGGGGTAAAGAAGGGTAAAAAAAAAAGGTGGCACACTGACATTGGGGCCAATGGGGCCACAAATACACAAAACAAGAGAGATGTGCAGAGCATGATACTTGCAAAATCGAAATAAACAATAGTTGCCATGGAAACAGCAATTTGGCAATTTCAAACATTTGACTTATCAAATGTTTTACATGATTGAATGTTGTGCATAACAAAGTTGCTGATAAATATTCCAACTGTAGCCTAATAGGTGCTTTAACTGTTTCAGAAGGCCTTGACCTTTGACTACTTGAAATCAATCTTTACACACACACGATATACTGTATATATATATATATATATATATATATATATATATATATATATATATATATATATATATATATATATATATATATATACAATAACACAGGACAGATTGGTGTTTATAGGCTTTGCTACTCATGATTGAATCAGGCTTGTTTTACGTGAGAAATTCTGGGTATACTACATTCCTGATTGGTCCAGAATACACATATATGAACAACAGCTGGACAATTCCATTCCCAACTCTGGAGCATCTGACATAAAGCTGGCCATGTGAAAGAAATGGTTGGGCTGGAGTCCTGCTTGGTGCAGCGTATATCCTTGTGTCTTGTTTATCGGCATGGCGAATGGCAGAGATACCGGGAATTGGAACTGCTTGATTTCAAATGGACAGTTGCTGGGAGAGAGTGGTATATGGGGAATCAACACATTCTCTCCTGAGAACTCTGCGATGGAGATCGTAGCTTCGATGAGATTTTTCATCAGCTGCCGCACGACCAACCAAATTCTGTTGCACAATTTTGGGGAATCCAGATTGCGAAGAAGCATGATTGGTGTCTTGACTTTCAATTTCAACTTGTGAGGTGGCATGCCCGGAGGATGTAGCGAGTTCAGAAACTCCACTGGGTAATGTACGATTTGATCCAAGCCTGGAACAGTGTCAATGGATTTTTGGCGACATCTTCACTGGGCACACATTCCAATAGTTGTTGATTCAATGTATGAACGATATCATTTCATGGGGCTCGTATTGCCCAATGCAACAACTAATCAGTCTCTATAATTTTGTTCCAATGAACCAATGTTATAGCAAATACCTATTTTGGGGGGCAACCCCCGTCGACCTCTTTAGGGCCCGATTTTTTTTTCATGCTGTGAAAAAACTTTGGGACATAAAGGGTGATGAAGGTTGTGGTGAAGTTTTATCGAAATTGTGCATGTAATTTCAGAGAAGTTGAAAGTGTTTATAGACAGACGGAGAGACGGACGACGCGTCATCCCATAAGCTCCCCGGTATGACGTTCCAAGTGAGCTAAAAATTAGGAAACATGCTGTTTATCAAAACATCAGAACTCACCATAGCAGCCAGATTTTTGTGAAGGAGGATGAGACGGTCACCGGTATCAGGCTCAATTTTACTGTCACAAATGTCAAGCAGAAGTGTGGTGAACTGGTGTGCACTATGATCTCCTGGTAAGTGCACACGCATGTTGGGATGGACTAAGGAGGGTCATTTTTCCAACACTTTGCCACAGCACTGATGATTTCAGACTCGCACAGACTTGATCGGCTCGAGTACCCCACCAAATTATGAGTAAAGTTTGTCTGAAATCAATGGCAAGAAGAAATGTCACTCCACCCATGTGTGAAATGTTTTGTCGAATATGTTGTCAAATTTTTCAAATGTCAAAAAATATGCCTGCTTGTGGAAATTGGTACATTCGTCCCACATGAAAAAGGTACAGCGTTTGAGGAGCATACCCAGTCCAGAATCATATTTCACAATTAACATCGCTTTGTCAACCGGAGCCAGATTGAGGGGTAATTTGAAGGCAGAATGTGCTGTCCTCCTGCCTTTGAGCAGAGTCGCCACAATACCCGACAATGCTGGGAGGGATACAAAATCAAACACACACACACATACAAATACACACATACAAATACACACACACACACACACACACACACACACACACACACACACACACACACACAACTGATTTTCTGACTATTTGGATCATCAGCAGGGCAGTGCTCTTCATCGAGGTTTCAACCCTTGAAAACATAACTGAAAACATAATGTAAATTTATCAAAAAGAAATTTAGTACAAAAGTGCACAGTGGTAATAATAAATAACTTGGATGTTAAATATCGTGGATAATTACACAGCAGTCTGTGTAGATAATTGTCGGAAGCACTTCCTATGACTACAATTGTAACAAGAAGGGCATTTGGTAGAGCGAATACCCACACCACCTAATGCCTGATCCATAAGAACATATCAGGCCCAATACATTTTTAACTAGAGGGGGAGCACTCGGTAGAGTGCAAAACCTCTGCCGCCAATACTGTTAGGTCACTCAAGTGAACCTGATATCCTATTCATTCAATTTGACGTCAACAGTGCTCACTGAGTTATAGTTTGCAACTTTCCATTTTACTTTTAACTTTTACATACTCAATTCATTCGTCATAACTAGATTCCTTGAGACAGAAATTGATTTTACGTGGGTATATCCACCTGAAGTTCCAAAATCAGCCGCAATTATAATTTTGTAATGTCTTTTGTTGGAAATCACTTATAACATGTAGAAATGCCCAAAAAAAGAAAATCGAAATTTTTTTGAAAATAAAGTTGCAAAATTTTCTGTTTTTACGATATGCAAAATTTTACGATACTTGCAAAATCCATAAAACAAATTTGACCTCAAATAGAATTGGTGGTTGAATTAAATGACCAAATATGTAACTCCACTTCAAATTTCAAGTCAATTGGATGAAAATTGACAATTTTAGAAATCCGGCCTATGTTGACCTTTTGGCCGAAGTTGACCTCAAAAATAATTGGTGGTTGAATTCAGTGAACTGATATGCGAATCTTTTTTTCTTCTCAAATTTCAAGTCAATGGGATGAAAATTGAGGATTTTATATATTCCAACTTAGTTGCTGACCTTTGGCCTATGTGACCTTTTGTTCTAAGTTGACCTCAAAAAGAATTGGCTGTTTTAATCCAATGACCTGAAATATAGATCCTCTTCAAATTTAAAGTCAATCGGATCAAAATTGAGGATTTTAGAAATACCACCTTAGTTGTTGAAACTTTGGCCAACGTTGACCTTTTTTTGCTGAGGCTGACCTCAAAAATAAATGGTGGTTGAATTCAGCAAGCTGATATGAAAATAATTTTTAAATTTCTCCTCAATCGGATGAGTATTTTAGAAATCTGAGAAATTTGTTGACCTTTGCCCTATGTTGACCTTTTGACCTTATAAACAATGCCCTTTTTGCCTGTGACAAACTCAACCTTGTGGTGAAGTTTCATGAAGATCGGTTTAGAATTGTGACCTGCAGGAGATAAACAAACAGACAGACAGACAGACAGACAGACAGACAGACAGACAGACAGACAGACAGACAGACAGAATAACAAAATCGACTAACCAATATATTTGAAAAATCTTCGATTTTGCAGTAACAAACAAACAGACAGAGAGGGGTGAAAAAATCACCTTCGTCACCTTCAGTGATGGATGTAATAAAAGGTGTTGGACCGTAATTCTGTTGTATTCTGCAATATGAAAGAAGCAGGAGAAATGCAACAACGCCAAGGTACATCAAGAGCGATGCATTTTCCCCATCACTCCAACCATGAACCACTCCTCCTCCCTCCACATGATGACGTCATGCCATCATCCACAGCACACGTGATACAGTGTATTCAATATAATATACAATGAGACTGAACACCACAAATGCTATTGTACAAAATGAGACTCAGAAGAGTGGAATAAGATATGATTTGCCCCAGTAGTAGTACGAGGAGAAGCCAAAGTGGAATGAACTGAAATCTTTGCCTGAAATTTTTTTATTCAACATCAAAGTACTTCCGGGTCATGTGATTACCTTCAAAAGTCTCATGTTAACGTTTTAAAAGGCCCTAAACAGAAACTTCTTCGCCGATATCCTTGAGTAAACCTGCCGAAAACATCCCTAAAACCGTCCCTCCAAGCTGGATGCACATTGACGTACGATTTGACAGGTTTTGACAGACATTAATCAATTAATTTCGGAGGATTAGCCCTGATAGCTAAAATTATGGCAAACACACAGAAACCCCTTTATCTTTTTATATCCAAGGTCCTTCTAAAAAGTAGCGCGACTGAGCCTGCTGTGTGCTCCACTTACACAACTTGAATGAACGGGTTGCATCACAGTCTTTCTCAACATTCCAGCAATATATACGATTGGTGATGGTTGATTGCGCTCATTGTGTGATTTTTTAACAGGTCGTGCTTTACACATTGTCTAGTCTGAGCCGTCGTGCTATGAATCATGAGCAGAGAGCCAATCTGAAGTTTCTTGCAAAGCTTGGCAAAACACCTTCCAAATTCTTCACCATGCTGCAGATAGTCTACGGGGAAGAAAAGATGTCACATACATGTGAATTTGAATGGCAAAAGAGGTTCAAAGAGGGATGGGAGGAGGCTGAAGACGATCCACAGTCTGGGAGACCTTCAATGAGCAGAACGGAGGACAACATCGAGCGTGTGAAGCAGATGGTGTGTGCAGATCGTCGACTCACTGTGTAGATGATTGCTGAGGAACTTTCCATCAACAAGAACACTGTCTGGAGCATCATCACTGAAAATCTCGAAATGTGCAAGTTGTGCGCAAAGATGTTCCCCAAGCTGTTGTCCGAGGACCAGAAACAGAAAAGAGTCACTGTCTGTCAAGACATTATCGATCGCCTCGAGGACGATCCAGACCTGCTCGGGAGAGGCATTACTGGCAAAGAATAGTGGATATTCGAATACGATCCCGAGACCAAACAGCAGAGTCATCAGTGGAAAAGTCCGGCATCACCAAGGCCAAAGAAAGCAAGGATGTCAAAGTCGAAGGTCAAGGTGATGCTCATCATGTTTTTTGGCATCAAGGGCATCGTCCACTTCGAGTTTCTACCACAGGGTCAAACAGTGAATCAACACGTGTACAAGGAGATCCTCCGACGCCTCATGAGATCAGTTTGGGACAAGAGGAGAGATCTGTGGGAGAACAACGCTTGGGTGATCCACCATTACAACGCCCCTGCTCACAGTGCCCTGAGCATCCGACAGTTTCAGGCAGAGAGGAAAGTGCCAACTCTAGAGCAACCCCTGTATTCGTCAGACTTGGCCCCTTCTGATTTTTTCTGATTCACCAAGCTCAAGGGGGTGATCAAGGAGACACGATTTCCTGATGTGGAGGCCATCAAAAGGGCCGTGATGACGGAGCTCCAGAGGATTCCAGAAGAAGCCTTCCGGGGGTGCATTGAAGCGTGGAAGAAGAGGGTGAACATGTGTGAGACTGGAGGGGAACTATATCAAAGGGGACAAGCTGTGATTTCAATATATTTTTTTGGAATAAAATTTCTGTGAAGTCAGTCCCATTACTTTTTAGACAGACCTCATATGTGTATAGATATATTTATGTGTGTATGTATATGTATATATATATATATATGTATATATATATATATATGTATATATATATATACATATATATATATATATATATATATATATATATATATATATATATGTATATATATATATATATGTATATATATATATACATATATATATAATTAATATTATATATACATATATATATAATTAATATTATATATATATATATATATATATATATATAAAATCACACCATCTTGAAGCCTTTTTCCCTGAGTGGGTTTCAGCATTTTGCGGGTCCCAATCATGGTACCCTTTCTTGTGGCAATGATTTTACGGCCGGATGCCCTTCCTGACGCAAACCCTTTCATCGCCTTCGACACGCAGGGATAATTACCACAATACTGGTGCTCATTCCGCCGACCTCGGAAAGATGACAGGCTGAGTCAACCCCACTGATGTTAATTCAGTGGCCAGCGGGGCTCAAACTCAGGACCCCGAGGATCCAAAGCCACTAACAGGCTATATATGTGTATACATATATATATATATATATATATATATATATCCATATCCATATGGATAGGTGAGGGAGTGTTGTGATGAGGGGGGGTGAGAGAGAGAGAGAGAGAGAGAGAGAGAGAGAGAGAGAGAGAGAGAGAGAGAGAGAGAGAGAGAGAGAGAGAGAGAGAGAGAGAGAGAGAGAGAGACAGAGAGACAGAGAGACAGAGAGACAGAGAGACAGAGAGACAGAGAGAGAGAGAGAGAGAGAGAGAGAGAGAGAGAGAGAGAGAGAGAGAGAGAGAGAGAGAGAGAGAGAGAGAGAGAGAGAGAGAGAGAGAGAGAGAGAGAGAGAGAGAGAGAGAGAGAGAGAGAGAGAGAGAGAGAGATAGAGAAACAGCAACCTGCAAGTAAGACTGTTGGGTAAGGTGTGGTTAATAGGAATCGAAATTTTGCATGTATCAGATGGGGATGACATGACATGGTGGTGCACCGCCTGCATGAAGCCTTAGAGTGAAGCGTGTGATTGAACTGCTTCCGGAAATTAATTAGTATTCATCACTGTTACAAAATATGTAACCATAATGCAGCAACTAATATGTTTTCAAAAGAAAAGGTCACAGAAGTTTCCACTCAGAGGCTCCATTAAGCCACTCTAGCTTTTCATGAGCCATCTTGAGAATGGCTATCCCAATATTCGAATTTACACCCATGAATAAATATAATTGAAGAGTGGCATTGAAGAGGTTAGGCTGAAGAATGGAAATGAAGTAGTGCACTGTAATAAGCACAAGTTCGGAAAAATAATTTAAAGCAGAAACTGCAAATTGAAAAGGTATTTCGACTGAAACAATTAGGAACAATTTAGATCTCCACACCTGGTCTCATGATCTGCATCCGATTCCCAATCTCCGGTGGAAAGAGCAGACATGGTGCAAAAAATAAATCATCTCAATAAATGTGATGTACATTCCAAACATTTTCCAAACATACTCAAGATCTTTACAAAGCCTTACTAACATTTCCCAAGCCCACGCTTTCCTTTCCAGGTTGTTGTTTTTTCTCATCTCTTCCTCCAACCAGCTTTCTGTTTTTGCTCAATTTCTATTTAATACTAAATTTTCCTTTCCTCTTCTTGCTTTATTTTGAGCTTGTATCCAACTTGTCCATGGCATATACCCTACTCCCTCTCCCATTGCACTCATTCTTCCTCTTGCCTATTCTTCCTACAAGTGTTCCTCTGTTGCGTCCCTCTATCTACTGTTTATGTGTTTCTCCACTTTCACTGTGTTCTTTCTGTTCTGTTCTGTACTCTATTTCTTCCATGAGCCTTGACTTTGTGCAAAAAAATAATCTGAGAGAGGTGTTTAAGATAATGAAGGGTATACACAAAATAAACACACAATATATTTTTTAGCCAACTGGATAATGATAGGATCAGAAGCTACATACAGCCCAAGACTACAGAAGAGGAGAGTCAGGATAGTAGTAGAGAGATGTATTCCACTCAGAAAATAGTTAATGTATGGAACGGTTTCCTTGGAAAGATAGTGGCAGCAGAAACAGTAGATAGGTTTAAATTTTAATTTGATAGGTATCCAGAAGGATTGGTGATAAATGGGCACAGGGATATTAGCAAGATTGGTCAGTAGCTTGGGTATGGATGGGTGATTGTAGACCTTTGTTGTGATTGTGATGTCTGTGAGTGTCTCATCAAAAGGTGAATGAGCCGAGCCATCAGTCTTAGTTCAATCCTCACCCTACAATCCCCTGTCCCTGAAATTAAATAAAACCTAAAAACACCCTGGTGGCATCCCTGTGCTGCCACCCCCGTTCTCTCCCCACCCCCTCTATCCCTCCCCCAGTTTAATAAAGTCGATAAATTGATGGATTCCATTAATGTGGTCTTGACAGAACAACGGCATGATGAGCCAAATGGCCTCCTATACCCAAATAAATTATATATCCTTGTATATTATGAGTCATTAACTCAACGTGAGTCCTGGGTTGGCTCAACTGAATGTGCTTTCTACATTGCAATCTGATGAATGCTGCATGTTCAAATCAAGTCTCCAATGGGTGGGTAATGATAAACTGCCCTGTGTTTTCCTTGCTTTGGGGCAATCTTTTTCCAGCATACTCAAACCCCAATCAATGATGGTGATTATACCCCACACCCCAATTAAAAAATGCTCCAAAACATTGTTCAAACTGCTTACAAGACATATTTTGAAAGAATGAAAAAGACAAACTTTTTTTTTTTAATGTACTATACTGAAAAATGACATATTTGTGTACTTCGAGATTATACAGTTAAAGAAAAACACGATATATTTCCTGAGAGTTGCTTAAAAAAAAAAAAAAAACTTTCTGAAAGTCACAATGAAACTTCACAAGTACACAATCACACAGATGCACTGGTAAAATCTTGGAACATTTCTGGCTCTTCCTTATTTCAACAAAGATTGTCTAAATCGTGGAAGACAAATGGTAATTCAGCTTTTATTCTCACTTGTGCATCAAATGGGCTTTAAAAGTTAGCTTTGATGTTAACAATTTATCACAAAAACTTTAAAATAGCATAACCTAATTTTTGAGCAATCAAAGGCAGGAAAATAAATTTAAGAACTTTGGGTTTGGACTGAGCCATATAATTGTAAAAGATTTTCAAGCACAAACCCTGCAAATGCACGTTAGTTAGCCTATAATCAAGATGACGACCTCGAGGTCATGTGTTCCAAATCTTTCTTGCTGAATTTTTCTGGCATGCTGAATAATAATTCTTAGCAAACCTTTGACCTTTGAAATTGATCAAACCTGAATTTTCTCCGCCACAAGCTGTTCTGCTGAAGCAGCCTCCTATAGTTGTTGTTTTATAGCTGCAGATAGTTCTCTCAAACAGGCCCGTGGCAGAAAAACAGCCAATAAATAATCTACCAGGAGTGACCCAGAGATCCACCACAACCAAGCCGGTGTCGTGAAGCCAGGGCCGAGAGAGAGAGAGAGAGAGAGAGAGAGAGAGAGAGAGAGAGAGAGAGAGAGAGAGAGAGAGAGAGAGAGAGAGAGAGAGAGAGAGAGAGAGAGAGAGAGAGAGAGAGAGAGAGAGAGAGAGAGAGAGAGAGAGAGAGAGAGAGAGAGAGAGAGAGAGAGAGAGAGAGAGAGAGAGAGAGAGAGAGAGAGAGAGAGAGAGAGAGAGAGAGAGAGAGAGAGAGAGAGAGAGAGAGAGAGAGAGAGAGAGAGAGAGAGAGAGAGAGAGAGAGAGAGAGAGAGAGAGAGAGACCGAACGAGACAGAGACAAGAGGGAGTGATCCGGTCCACGGGGACCGATCAGCACTCTGACCATGGTTGTTCTGCCCTGACAAATCCAGGCAGCCGACCTGCATTGTGGGGTACAACCACCACAAAGAGGAACTTCTCTCATTATTGTCTGTGTGTCAAAGCGACATGTGTGACATAATGTGTGGTTTTCAACAGCTCACACCTTGCATTGTGAATAATCATACCGATGTACCTCTTCAAACATGTAATCTGCCTGGAGGAAACAGTTCCCTCCTGCAGTTTGTCCAATGTTCTTGTTGTTTTCTTCTGTTTTTCTAACCCCTGTAGAGTTGAATCTGACTTTAGTTTCGTACGAACTCAAGAAGCACAACGTCCTTCAAAAAAGATTTTAAGCCGATTCTCCTGTGCACAATGAAGATCTCATAACATCATTCACAAAAATGGCTCAGCACTCCATTATTTAATCTATCATAGCATCTAGTGCAGTATTCCTTTGTATTATATTACCTCCTGGTCCATAACTGCAGCATTGACCTCAGGTGGCTCCATGAATGCTGATACACATCAGAGAAATAGATCAGATTGTTTTAAGTTCATGTTTAAGGAAAGTCACATTAAGGCTTAGGACGAATCTTCACCTCAAAGTCTGGGTCTAGAAATTGTGAAAATCATTTTGTTTCATCGCTAGCAAACTTTTTGGAGTTTGCAAACAACTTGCATCTCGGAAACAACTGAGGATTCCAGTTGGGATTATCGTAGCACAAGGGGTCCTCTCTGCGATATCTAGAGAAGGCTTCAATGAAGGATGCTTCAATGGGATATTGACAGTTTCGAGAACAACCATGGTCAGGAAGATTAACCATTTTCAACCGTGTAGATCGTGATCAGGAAGTGACCATCGCGATGTAATGTGCAGCCAAATTTAAAAGGCCTCACTGTAGATATGTAGTCTGTGATTATGAGACGAGGCAAAAACCGAAGCTTGTGAAGCTAAAGAACCTAAAACCTGATGATATATTTATTTATAACTAGTTGGTGTCACGATATATAGAGATTTTGTTCTTCCATCTGAGTACTGTGCAAATTTATGTTGGTATTCTAGCTTCAAATCCCATTTAGTGTAGGTTTATCCAATGTGTTGTAATTCATGTCAAAGTACATTGATGTCTTGCATCATTTCCTGCATATGATATCTCAATCAAAACCATAGACTACTGTATCAAAAAGAAACACACTAATGAGAACATTAAAAAGAAGTTACAGTCGTACGTCGTTGATGCGCTGCCCCGGTGCATGCTCCCATACCTGATTTGATCTGACCTGATAGTCATATGCAAAACAAGCTGTGTATGTTAGAGTGTTTTGAAAAACCCGAGGCTTTTAAATGAGATAAAACTTTCATTCTAATGGAATGCATTTAGGAAAAGCTGAACAATCCATTTCAAATCATCTAGCTTCCATCAAACACAGCAATTAGTATGATTGCCTTGTTTATCGATCAGAAAGATCTTAGGCCATTATGGTCTAATGATGCATTGCATACATTGGTGGTCAATTCTTGTCTATTCAGCTATTTGTCTTTGGGAAGTGTAATGTTGATTTGATTGGAGACAGAAAAGCCCGCTTTACATCCTATCAAAGGACACCATGTTCCACAAGGCAGCAGTTATTGTTGCAACAAGAGCAGCAGTTTTCATTCAAGTCATCACATATCCAACACAATTAAGCTATCTAGCCATCCCAGATGTACTGCATACATCCATTATGTAAAAACACGAATGTATGCAATTTAACCAGTATGTCAACAAGCTACCCACCCATGCAAGATCCCAATGGAGGACCACCCTGGAAATTATCCATCCATCAACAGCCTTTGCCTGCCCTACCCCCCTTTGCTACACCTTGCTTGGTTTTCAGCATTTGATGGAAACAAATCAAGAATTCTTGAGCATGACCTTCCAAAGGCAACCGGCAATTCAGACCAGCTCCTTATATCTCACCTCCCTGCCAATCGAAACAGGCACCAGTTCTCATTCTACAATAATGCACCATGTACTCATTATCCAGTCAGTCATGCATGGCCATTATGCATGAACACCATGCACAGAGAATAAACAATAACGCCAAATAAATAATAAAACACAAATTCATTTTTTATCTCAGCACTCTTTCCATGCTTCACCCAACCTCAAATATTGTTAACTATGTGCAATTCAGGAATTATTCATTTATTATTAACTAGCGTGGATCGGTTCGCTTCACTCGCCTCTCGACACGTGGTTGCAGAGATTGACATCACAGATTTGCTGTGTTGTCATCACGATTTACACCAATCATAATACAAACATTTCTTTTCTACAAATTTACCA
>NC_140971.1:53566546-53589046 GCF_056783735.1 Eptatretus burgeri
CCTCTCGGACTAACGCCAGGAACTAGTTATGGGTGGGCCTTTCGGCCTCACCACGATCGTGCTAATCGGCCCCCCGCGTGGGATAGGGTTGTTCGCCAAATTCGACCTACCTAAGTACCCACACGGAGGGTAGACCGGGCGAACGCACCTCGCCGCAGGTCGACTCCGGACTCGGGCCACTTTAAGCGACCCGTTCCGTACTATCGGGATAACCGAGCGGTGTTATCGTCAACCTCAACGGTTCCGATTAATTATCGGGCGTATTTAGCCCACTACCAACCCTTTACGTGAAGTAAGATGGAGATTCAATTAAAGAAAAGACGAAGCGAAGCGGGAGAACAGTTCAACAATGAGGCACATTTATTCCGCGGCACACGGGAAGCACACAAATACAATTACACCAATTATGCACACAAAAAAAGAAAACACAATTCCATTTACACAAAAAGCAAACATAAAAGTGAAAACACAGTGCAGAGCTACTACCGACTACGCGAGCACACGGCAACACTTATACAATTTTACTTTACAGACGGCGCCGACAACACATATACCCAAAAGCCAAGGAAAAGAAATACCCTCAACGACAAGGGGGCAGACGGGGCTGTGGGCGCGAGACCGGGTGGAGCCTACCCGTCTTGTGATGAGCCGCAAATGCCGCGGCGGTGCCCCGACTCCGCGCTCCTCCGCGGGCCTCGCCGGCACTGCTTGGAATGGGGTGGGAACGGGGCCCCCTTTCCACACTATCTCAGTGCGGGGGTGAAAAAGGGGGGAATTGTTCATGCCCTGGGGAAAGAGGATAGCTGGCTTGCTTGGGTCCCGCGACGAGCGACTCCACTGCGACCTCGACCGCGTTCCCGGCTTCCCCTCGGGCGTGCAGCTCCTGGCACCGACGCGAGCACCCCCTCGTCCGACTCTCTTCAGCTTCTCCAGCCACTGCAGGCTTCGGGCTCCAGACTTCCACACTCGTCCCCTCCGTTCCGACTCCTTCTCGTTCTCGTTCTCCTTTTCGTTCTCGTTCTCCTTTTCGTTCTGACTCCTTCTCGTTCTCGTTCTCCTTCTCGTTCTCGTTCTCATTCTCCATTTTTCTGACTGACGAACACCGTCCTTTTATCCCCCCGTAACTTCGCCTTTGACCCCCTCCCTTTGACCTTTCACCTCGCTCCCCATTGGCCCGAGAAAAAGTGGGCGTGAAGGCTTTTTGATCCACAAATTTGCATATATCGATTCTACTCCGACGCGCCTGGAGGTGGGGCCAAATCGCCCCGCGCTCACCGATAGGACGGAACAGAAGTGGGCGTGTATCGTTTTTGATCCGACTTGAAGCACAAAAATCCGTGATTTGCACTTGCTGCTCGGCGCGCGCCCTGTACGAGTCCAGGACAGCCTGACGCTCGGTGCCCACAAGCGGTGCGGGAATGGCCGCAGAAGGAGAGGCGAAGGTGGTGGAGGGTCTAAAGTGGCGGTCCCTGGCCACGGTGACGCTTGGAATGGTGGTGATGCGATGTTTGCGAGAGCGAGTTGTGAAGGTAAAGGTCGTGGCTGTTGGCGTTGTTGTTGTTGTTGTGAAGCGGTGTTGTGGTTGGTGGTTGATGTTGTGGTTGTGGTGGTAATCATGGCGGTTGGTCCATAATAAAGATAGTAACAGAAAAACGGCTATCCTGAAGAGTCGCAGCACGTATAAATGACATTTATTCCCACTAAACAATGGGTTTGGGGCTAACTACACATGCACTTACCGAGATACCTCACCTAAGGGACCTGAATGGTGGTTTGCGAATTTCCTCAACCACAACAATATATATATATATATATATATATATATATATATATATATATATATATATATATATATATATATATATATATATATATATACATATATATATATATATATATATATATACATATATATACACATATTGTTGCGGTTCTCGGAATCAAATGCATCCACAGACAGTGGTCCCAAGACAGTTATTCCATTATTACATGTGCAGATATACATGGTGCGCCACAGAAAACCAGGAAATTTGGTACAGTTTATTTAAAACAAAACAAAAGCAAACTTAGATGTAGTGTTTAATCAAAGATACACTTTATTTTCAAACAAAACAAAAGCAAACTGAGATGTAGTGTAAAACAAAGATACACTTTATTTATATGTTAGTTTATTGATATGGTAAAATACTGCAAAATAAATCTCAAAATCTTAAATTTCCTGGTTTTCTGTGGGGCACCCTGTAATAGTCCCTTTCCTTTTGTTTAGCGGGACAACAATTGAGTGCGTTGTGTTGATCTAATAGCTAGGTTTGCTTAAATAATTTTCTTTTTCATTTCGTCCCAACTCTTCTTTTCATCTGATTATTCCTGAGGTAAATCAGTCACGTGCGCCTTCGCTGTAAGGTGGGCCCTCATTGAGGCCAGAGTGTGCGGTGCCACTGTGAGGAAACTGCTGCACAGAGTCCTCGTTCCCGGGCAAGCCCGAAACCCAATGTGTGCAGCGAGTCATATAGTGCCTTAGCAGTGTGGGATTATCGACTCGAGCTTCTGATGATCTGGGGAAGATTGCCGGTTGTATTAAAAAGGCATCCGAATGAATACCTCTTAAGAGGCTGCACGAATGGTGTTTTTCACAACACAGGAAACACAGCCAGCACGACGCCCACGCTGCACAAAACGCGTATGGAGGCCGATAAAGACGACTCCATGCAATGTTGGGCAGGATACGAGTGTGCGAGGTAGAAGCGGCTTGTTCCTTTTCAACCTCAATATCCGACACATATTGGTGTTCGCCCCGTGCACACGCTAGCGGAGTCGTGCGAACGCGAGCACTGGCCACGTACTTAATGGCCAAACCGCACGCACTGTATGGAAGGTGCTCGAAGGCAGACACGTACGCCACTCGTGAAACGTGCATGTATTTATTCATAATGATGTACCTTCGGCCCTCACTGGTAGCAGTGGATTCCCCACGGATGGTGAAGGTCTTCTCGTCTCTGCAGCCAGCGAAGCTGCGATCGAGCCGATGAATGTACAGTGCAGGCCGCGTTGGCACGCATGTTGATCAGCGCTGGTCGGGCGCCCGGGTGGGCATGTAGGACCCTCGGCTGGTTGCCAGGGCACGTCCCGGGGGTTTTTGCAGGACGATTCGCGTGCCAATTTCGGTGTGGGCAATTCATGTCATGTCGTGGGGTTGGAGCAGAATATTGCCACTGTCTGAGATGGCCTTGCCGGAAACGAAGTGAGGCAGTTTCCGGCCAAAGTTGGCGGGCCATGTGAGGGGTCGGGGCCAATCGGAGCGCGCGATTCAGTTGATGACGTTTCTATTTAGGGTGGCCCCTTTCCCCACGTGGCAGGTCCTATAAAAGTCGGAGCAGTCCTTCTGCTCTTTTGTCTTTCTCCGCCTCTCTCCCGCTCTCGCCTCGCCCTCTTTGGCACCACCACGACCCGCCTCCTGCCGTCTGGACTCCGCCTCCTCATCTCCGCCCACATGACGTCGGCCCCACCTGGTCCCACCTACCACTCCGCCCTCGCACTGTGGACTCCGCCCCTTCTCCACTCAAGCTCCTCCTTCACCAACAAGGTCTCCACAAGTGTGGCTGAAGCCAAAGACGACGCGCCCACTGTTGGGTACCGCACCACAGAGCATCCCCCCCAAAACGTATTAGTGGTGCCTCGTGTTATCAAGTTCAAAGGTACAGAAATCGTGGCCTCAACTCCATTCCCTTCTCGTTGCAATATTCCCTCTTCATTGGGTTTTCTGTGTCTGTGTGTGTGCGTGTGTGTGTGTGTGTGTGTGTGTGTGTGTGTGTGTGTGTGTGTGTGTGTGTGTGTGTGTGTGTGTGTGTGTGCGTGTGTGCTGTCGCCTGTCTGCGTAAGTAAGACTGCAGAAGATCGTTAGTTATTATTTTCATGTTAAGTCTGCTCTGTGTCCCCTTTTGTAAGTTGCCTGTTTATTTGCTGCACCACACTTCTCTCCCCGATCTCTGCACAACACACCCAATAAATCTTTATTGTACCATATACCTTTCCTCACCCACTGTCAATAAATTATCATTAGGAATGTTCCCAGCTCATCTTTGTGGTTTCTTTCATTGATCCAGCATGTTCCGAATTCTACACCTTTAGCCGGAACTTTATTCCCAACGATCCGTTCCTTTTCGCAGGGACGTCCTTGGCAGTGTCGCTTGGCTGCATCCAATCCGATAAAGTGATCTGGTTCGGACAAGGCGTACCGAGGGCGTGTTCCCTGGTAATTAAACAACGTGATTAATTAGGTAACCCGATTAACTCATAGACGGGAGAACCCTAGGTCACGCGGTTGAGTTATTGGCTTCCACGGTCGGTTAAGCGACCCGCCGTGTCATGGAATTATCCGTGTACGACGGCCTACAATTCCGGGGAGTCTGGTGGGAACCGAGATAGCTTCCCCCACCTTATGGTCTTCTCACCCAACTCCCGACCTGCAACAATATATGTATGTATATATATATATATATATATATATATATATATATATATATATATATATATATATATATATATATTGTTACGACTGTGGAAATTTGCATTACACCATAAAGGGCCCATATTGTGGTAGTGTGTGTTGGGGTGGTGGTGAGGTGTCATCCAACAGACAGCGGTCTCCTTGGGTTAACCTGAGGTGGTCCTTTTGGGTGGGTGCCTGGAATGTCCTATCCCGAAGAGAAGATGATCACCTGTCTCTGCTGCAATCTGAGTTCCTGCGTTTGAACATCAGTATTGCAGCACTCTCTGAGGTTTGGAGACCGGATTGTGGCGAGATCATGGCAGATGGTTATACCTACTACTTGTCTGGTCACTCTGATGGTTATCGTGCCCAAGGAGTTGCTGTAGCTTTGTCCAATAAATTGACTCCCATAACAATTGAGAGTGTGCGATGCATGATAAATAACAATTAATATAATTTATTGGTGGTTGCGAAGATACGTAGTGTCGATATGGCACATATTATGGCACTTCCAAAGATAATTACTGATCAATGAGCGTATTATGAAACTGATGATGCGTCACTCCTTGGGTGTCATTTCTCTGGTTTCTGTATATGCTCCGATTGAGGCGAGTGACCTCACTATGAAGGACATATTCTATGTCATGCTCGAGTGTGTGGTTAATCATTGCCCCAGGCAAGATACTCTTATGGATGACGGGATGGTTATGAGACATGTGTTGGTCCCCATGTGTCTGAACGGTGAACCAGAATAGCAGCAAGTTCCTTGACTTTGCAAGAAGGCCTGGACTTAGGGTGGCTGGTCATGGTTTCAGTGCCAACAGGCTCATTGCTGGACTTGGTATTCCATTTCTGGCTGTGGGGCAAAGGAGATTGACCATGTGCTCGTTGATGATCACTGGAGGATGATCCAGAACTGCAGGGTCTACCTGAGTGCTCAGTTCCTCAAAACAGACCACAGGCTTATGGTAGCAATTCTGAAGTTGTGGCTTAAATCCAGGAGAATGGTACCATCCCAGCCAAGGCAGGATGTTGGCATTTTCAAAGATGAGAAGGTAGCTCAGAAGTTTGTGAACAGGTTGAGTGGGGATTTGGGGTGTCTGGTTGTTTTGGGGGATCCTGAAGCATTGTGGGGTGCCTTCAAGACTCCCATCCTTGATGTTGCCGGTGGATGTCTTGGAACCCACCATCAGGCGAAGAACTTTGTCTGCCAAGGGACACTAGACATTAGAGTTAGTATTATTAGGGAAAGGGTGAGTATAATGCAGAATCTACCATGAGTTATTGGAGTAAGCCTTAGGTTTGGAGTTGAAATTATTGGTTAAAGTTCTTGGTTGGCTCGTGTTAAGTTTTGGGGTAAGGTTATCGGGGTTAAGATTAGCTTTCTGTTTCAGGGTATTTGGGGATAGCATTAGCTTTTGGGTTAATGCTCTTGGGGTTTAGGTTGGGTTTTGCGCTCGTGAAAGAAGTTACAATAATTAGCTAGATTGTTGATAAACTCATGTTGACAAAAGATAAATGGGATACGTACCTGCACAGCTAATAATAAAACATCAAAAATATGATCACCGGACCTGTAGATTATCTGAGCCCTGGCCTAATGTTGTTTAATCATTTTGGTAGCATTCTGACTGGTGAGTCTGGAGAAGAAGATTTTTGAAGGAATTTATGAAGTCCTCCATTTTGACGAACTTAAGGTCCTGTGACTGGAACGAGCTTTGGAATCCCAGTTACCAGTTAGGAGCGGAACCTCGCTGCCAAATTTCAGTCAGACCGGCTCAGTGGCTTGGCCGGAGAAGTTGAAATTGGAGACGGATGGACAGACGGACTTTGCAAGATGACAACACCATATCTGAAATTCCAATTCCAGATAAGCTAAAAATAAGGCCAATCGACCTGTAGCATATCTGGACCCTGGCCTAATGTTGTAACCCAAATTTGGTTGCGTACTGACTGGTGGGTCTGGAGAGGACGATTTTTGAAGGAATTTAAGCGATTTTCGCAAACATTTAACGTCTGCCATTTTGACACACTTCCGGGCATGTGATTGGCATGACCTCCACAATTTAGCATCATGACCCTGTCCTAATGTTGTAACCCAAATTTGGTAGCCTTCTGACTCGTGGGTCTGGAAAAGAATTCTGGAGAAGAAGATTTTAAAAATAATTAATGTGATTTTCCCTAACATTTACGCAGTCGGCCGTTTTGATACACTTCTGGTCACTTGTTTGGCATGGCTTCAACACTATAATTGACATCCCTACTCGAACCTAATGTTGCAACCCAAATTTGGTTGCATTCTGAATGATGAGTCTGGAGAAGATGATTTTTGAAGGAATTGACGCGATGTTCCCAAAAATTGACGAAGTCGGCCATTTTGACATACTTCCAATCACGTGATTGGCATGACCTCCGCAATTTAACATTCCTACCCTGCAATAATGTAACCCAAATTTGGTAGCATTCTGACTGGTGGGTCTGGAGAAGAAGATTTTTGAAGACATTCACAAAGTCGGCCATTTTGACCTACTTAAAGTCATGTGTCTGGGACGAGCTTGACAATTCCTGTTATCAGTCAGGACAGGAACGTTGCTGCAAATTTTAACCAGATCGGCACAGTAGTTTGGCCGGAGAAGTCGAATTTGGAGACGGACAGACAGTGTGCGGTGACAATACCTTATCTGGAATTAAAATTCCAGATAAGCTAAAAATCAAGCTATTTCATTCCATTGCAGGACGAACACCTTCCCAACCCTCCAAGTATATCCCCATCATTCAAAAATATAATTTTATTATATATAAAATTGTATAAAAATATAATTTTTGAATGTAAGTATACTGCGTATGGTTATTGTCAGTGTTAGTCGAACCTCTCATTCCTTCCTATGTATCATAAAGGATTCACACACATGGGACACACATGAGGCATATGAAATGATTATAGACCAGAAGGAACACTAATTCGGTCAGGAGATGGGCCTTATTATTGAACCATGCAGATAATTTGGGAACATAGCTGGGGTTTAGCACCAAATTTCTGATTTTGTAGAGACACCACAAGATCTCTAAGGTCAACTATGCAGAAGAGACAGCAACTTGAAGTCCACATTAAACATCTGTGTGATACATACAATAATTCCTGCAGCTCCCACACAAGACAGCAGTCTTCGTCTGATTTGATTGCTCTGGCAATTGATTGCAACTACAAAGCCATATTGTCACCTAATAATGTATGATTTACTCTTTGTATTTACACATTCAGACATTTCTGATTTTTCATATTGGTATGTGTGTGTGTGCTGGGGAAAACAGTTCGTTGTGGTGTAAATTAGAGTCATTTCATCAAACCTGAAAATTTGAATTACATGGCAATACAACCCAGCGAAGGTAACACAACATTCTCATCGAGGTAATAGTTGGAACATCAGACCAACTGAGCAAGGACATATTGACTACAACCAATTCCTCAATGTCAACCAAACAGCCAAAGATGAGCAAATAAATTGGCACCGAGCCAAGGCTCGGATATTATTTATTTGTATATGGTTGAGACCGGTGTGTGAAGTGATCCAGATATTCAGTGAAACCAACCGAGACGATAATGCGGACATTTACAAGGTGGTTATGAAAGTGCATCGATATATTGTGAAGCGGAGCATGCACAGTGCACCACACAGTTGTGGAATCATCCAGCTTAAGGTGTCATGCCATCTGATGAGCTTTCTCGAAGTTGCCTTTCAACTGAAGAGGTTTCCTTTCTTTTATTGTTCAGTTGAAACCGACAGCTGGAAGTTTCACTTAAACGATGTGCTTCTCAAGTGTTGCTTTTTTTTTCTCCTCCAACAAAAGTTTTTCTTTTACTTTATTCTTATACTGGAATTGGCCAGTGAATTGCTTATTGCATAGCTTTCCAATTAACAACCTTCAATTGTCACTTGTCAAGAAAACTACAAACAATAAGTGAAAGGTGCTTGCTGAAATGGTGAAAAATTGGTCCTTCATGGAACCTTATCATCATCACGTTTGAACAGTTGAAGACACGATGCGCATGATTATTCTACTCTTCTTGGGGTTGCACGATTGCAATGCAAGACGGTTACGCCTGCGGCCTGCTGACTGGGCGAAGTATGCAATCATAAAGACAATAGTTATAATTAAATATCCCAGAGACGAGTATGTTTTTGGGATGATAAGACTGATGTTCTCTGTACAGTGATGATGTACATTATTTGAGTTCATTCAAAACTCCATAATGCACTTGAATAGCATATAAAATGTCTCCATCTCACCGGCATAGACCATGTCGTTAACTACAGTCCACGTCTTAACTTTCAGCCAATCGATCAATTTTTAACATCCGCAGACCACTAGTGTCCACGAGCAATCATCGGACCTTGTGAGGATTTGATCCTGCTCCCACCATGATGCCCTGTAGGTTAGATTATGTGTCCGTGTGGTATTATCTAGTCCATCGATCAAGATCTTGTGATCTTTGAGGCAGCATAAGCATTTTCCAATGTAATGGCAATTTTAAGCTTCACGTCGCCCTTGTTGTTCAACTCTCGAGGCAAATTATATGATTGCAGTGAATGGTGCTTCAATAGGAACAGGCAGAGCAAATGAAAAGAAATTGATGGGAAAGAAAATTTCTACACAAATGAGCAACAAATAGATAATGAAAGGTCCATGCAATTTTAACATGTAAAGAAAACTGTTTGAGACAGTTAATGATTCATACAATCACACCTAGATGATGATACTATGTGTAGATGCCAATACATGATAACAGATGAGTGATTGAGTTTGTAGGCACAAAAAAACCCACAAATTGTCAAGGTGAATCGTACCTCCTTCAGAATTCCAGTTTTTCCTTCGTGAGAGTTTGCTTCTGTATTCATCTTGTCCACCCCATGAGTCTTCCCCTTTGCCTCATTCCTTCCCACACCAATTATATTCCCAAGTCTCCCTTTATTTTGTACTTCAACACTGCTATCGGTGTGTCCCTCCTCTCTCTGCTGTTTATTTTGTTATGTTGTGTCCTAATCCCTTCAGTGTTCTGGCTCTTCCACAAGCCTTGACTCAGTTTACAAAAAAAGAGACTTTGTGTGGGAGTCTATTTGATTTTACGCACAACTGATCTGCTGGACAGGAGTTGAATACTGGTGGTTGTACTCGAGGGTTCAGGATTTGGAGGAGGACCTCAATTCTCTTCATGTTAATATGTACAGCATAGTGCATAATTCTGGTGTGGGGAGGTTGTGTTATTAAAAGTCAGATGAGAATATGCCAATTCTGAGGGATTTTTACATATCCATTGAACCCCCCTATCCCCCCTATCCTGAGTACAATAGATGCATAAATTCAATGAATTCTGGGGGAACTAACCCATCCATAATTCTGAGGAAATTAACCCATACATAATTCTAGCGGAATTAATCATCCATAAATCTTTGGGAATGAACCGGTCCAAATTCTGTGAGAATTAACACGTCTGTAATTCTGGGGATATTAACCCGTCCGTAATTCTGTGGGAATTAACCCGTCCATAATTTTCGGGGAATTAACCCGTCTGTAATTCTGCGGGAATTAACCCATCCGTAATTCTGCGAGAATTAACCCATTCTTAATTCTGTGGGAATTAACCAGCTCATAATTCTGTGGAAATTAACCTGTTCTTAATTCTGTCGGAATTAACCTGTCTGTAATTCTGCGAGAATTAACCTGTTCTTAATTCTGTGGGAATTAACCAGCTCATAATTCTGTGGGAATTAAACCATCAGTAATTCTGCGAGAATTAACCCATACATAATTCTGGGGGAATTAAACCATCCGTAATTCTGTGAGAATTAACCCATCTGTAATTCTGCGTGAATCAACCTGTCCCTAATTCTGTGGGAAGTATCTCATCCATAATTCTTGGGGAATTAACCAGTCTGTAATTCTGGGGAAATTAACCGATCCATAATTCTGGTGGGATAAACCAGTCTGTAATTCTGCGGGAATTAACCCGTCCATAATTCTGGGGGAATTAACCCGTCCGTAATTCTCAGGAAATTAACCCGTCCGTAATTCTGCAGGAATTAACCAGTCTGTAATTCTGCGGGAATTAACCCGTCCGTAATTCTGGGGGAATTAACCCGTCCGTAATTCTCAGGAAATTAACCCATCCGTAATTCTGCAGGAATTAACCTGTCTATAATTCTGTGGGAATTAACCTGTCTGTAATTCTGCGGGAATTAACCTGTCTGTAATTCTGTGGGAATTAAACTGTCTGTAATTCTGTGGGAATTAAACTGTCTGTAATTCTGTGGGAATTAACCTGTCTGTAATTCTGTGGGAATTAACCTGTCTGTAATTCTGTGGGAATAAACCCGTCTGTAATTCTGTGGGAATTAACCCATCTGTAATTCTGCGGGAATTAACCCGTCTGTAATTCTGCGGGAATTAACCTGTCTGTAATTCTGCGGGAATTAACCTGTCTGTAATTCTGTGGGAATTAACCTGTCTGTAATTCTGTGGGAATTAACCCGTCTGTAATTCTGTGGGAATTAACCCATCTGTAATTCTGCGGGAATTAACCTGTCTGTAATTCTGCGGGAATTAACCCGTCTGTAATTCTGCGGGAATTAACCTGTCTGTAATTCTGCGGGAATTAACCCGTCTGTAATTCTGCGGGAATTAACCTGTCTGTAATTCTGTGGGAATTAACCCGTCTGTAATTCTGCGGGAATGAACCTGTCTGTAATTCTGCGGGAATTAACCCGTCTGTAATTCTGCGGGAATTAACCTGTCTGTAATTCTGTGGGAATTAACCCGTCTGTAATTCTGCGGGAATTAACCTGTCTGTAATTCTGTGGGAATTAACCTGTCTGTAATTCTGCGGGAATTAACCTGTCTGTAATTCTGTGGGAATTAACCAGTATGTAATTCTGGGGAAATTAACCCATCCGTAATTCTGTGGGAATTAACCTGTCTGTAATTCTGTGAGAATTAACCTGTCTGTAATTCTGCGGGAATTAACCTGTCTGTAATTCTGTGAGAATTAACCTGTCTGTAATTCTGCGGGAATTAACCTGTCTGTAATTCTGTGGGAATTAACCAGTATGTAATTCTGGGGAAATTAACCCATCCGTAATTCTGTGGGAATTAACCTGTCTGTAATTCTGCGGGAATTAACCTGTCTGTAATTCTGCGGGAATTAACCCGTCTGTAATTCTGCGGGAATTAACCTGTCTGTAATTCTGTGGGAATTAACCCGTCTGTAATTCTGTGGGAATTAACCTGTCTGTAATTCTGTGGGAATTAACCTGTCTGTAATTCTGTGGGAATTAACCAGTATGTAATTCTGGGGAAATTAACCCATCCGTAATTCTGTGGGAATTAACCTGTCTGTAATTCTGTGAGAATTAACCTGTCTGTAATTCTGCGGGAATTAACCTGTCTGTAATTCTGTGAGAATTAACCTGTCTGTAATTCTGCGGGAATTAACCTGTCTGTAATTCTGTGGGAATTAACCAGTATGTAATTCTGGGGAAATTAACCCATCCGTAATTCTGTGGGAATTAACCTGTCTGTAATTCTGTGAGAATTAACCTGTCTGTAATTCTGTGGGAATAAACCTGTCCGTAATTCTGTGGGAATGAACGTGTCTGTAATTCTGCGGGAATTAACCTGTCTGTAATTCTGAGGGAATTAACCTGTCTGTAATTCTGAGGGAATTAACCTGTCTGTAATTCTGAGGGAATTAACCTGTCTGTAATTCTGAGGGAATTAACCTGTCTGTAATTCTGAGGGAATTAACCTGTCTGTAATTCTGCAGGAATTAACCTGTCCGTAATTCTGTGGGAATGAACCTGTCTGTAATTCTGTGGGAATTAACCTGTCTGTAATTCTGAGGGAATTAACCTGTCTGTAATTCTGCGGGAATTAACCTGTCCGTAATTCTGGGGGAATTAACCCGTCCGTAATTCTGCAGGAATTAATCCCTCTGTAATTCTGTGGGAATTAACCCGTCTGTAATTCTGTGGGAATTAACCTGTCTGTAATTCTGTGGGAATTAACCTATCTGTAATTCTGTGGGTATTAACCTGTCTGTAATTCTGTGGGAATTAACCAGTCCATAATTCTGCGGGAATTAACCCGTCCGTAATTCTGCGGGAATTAGCCCGTCTGTAATTCTGCAGGTATTAACCTGTCTGTAATTCTGTGGGAATTAACCTGTCTGTAATTAATGAGCTCATTAACCCATCTGTAATTCTGTGGGAATTAACCTGTATGTAATTCTGCGGGAATTAACCAGTCTGTTATTCTGGGGAAAATAACCCATCCGTAATTCTGGTGGGATAAACTAGTCTGTAATTCTGAGGGATTTAACCTATCCGTAATTCTGTGGGAATGAACGCATCCGTAATTCTGCGGGAATTAACCCGTCCGTAATTCTGGGGGAATTAACCCGTCCGTAATTCTGCGGGAATTAACCCATCTGTAATTCTGTGGGAATTAATCCATCTGTAATTCTGTGGGAATTAACCTGTCTGTAATTCTGTGGGAATTAACCTGTCTGTAATTCTGTGGGAATTAACCTGTCGGTAATTCTGTGGGAATTAACCTGTCTGTAATTCTGCGGGAATTAACCCGTCCGTAATTCTGTGGAAATTAACCCATCCGTAATTCTGTGAGAATTAACCCATCCGTAATTCTGTGAGAATTAACCCGTTCTTAATTCTGTGGGAATGAACCCATTCTTAATTCTGCGGGAATTAACCAGTCCATAATTCTGTGGGAATTAACCCGTTTTAAATTCTGTGGGAATTAACCCGTTCTTAATTCTGTGGCAATTAACCCGTTCTGAATTCTGTGAGAATTAACCGGTCCATAATTCTGTGGGAAATAACCTGTCCATAATTCTGTGAGAATTACGCCATCCGTAATTCTGCAGGAATTAACCTGTCTGTAATTCTGCAGGAATTAATGCATCCTTAATTCTGGTGGGATAAACCAGTCTGTAATTCTGCGTGAATTAACCTGTCCCTAAATCTGTGGGAAATATCTCATCCATAATTCTTGGGGAATTAACCACTCTGTAATTCTGGGGAAATTAACCCATCCATAATTCTGGTGGGATAAACCCATCTGTAATTCTGCCGGATTTAACCCATCCGTAATTCTGTGGGAATTAACCAGTCGATAATTCTGGTGGGATAAACCAGTCTGTAATTCTGCGGGAATTAACCCGTCTGTAATTCTGTGGGAATTAACCAGTCCATAATTCTGGGGGAATTAACCCATCCGTAATTCTGGGGGAATTAACCAGTCTGTAATTCTGTGGGATTTAACCCATCCGTAATTCTGCGGGAATTAACCCATCCGTCATTCTGGGGGGATTAACCAGTCTGTAATTCTGGGGGAACTAACCTGACTGTAAATCTGGGGGAACTAACCTGACTGTAAATCTGGGCAAGAAACCTACTCACAGAAGAATGAAGAATGACGAATGAAGACAAGTAATACAATAAATGGATGCAATAAACAGGATTGAGGAATGCTAATAGTTGAGGGAATCAATGAGAAACTAACGTTTCGGTCATTTACCCTTCACATCAGGTCAAAGGTTTAATGCCCAAAAGTCAGCGTAGTCCATTGTAAGAATCTCCTCAAGTGAGATACTCACAATCGTATATGTATGTATGTGTGTATGTACATATATATATATATATATATATATATATATATATATATATATATATATATATATATATATATATATATATATATATATATATATATATATATATATATATATATATATATATATATATATACACAAACGTATTGTTGCGAATTCGTGCCCGCCGGCGTGCAAATGGCCACGTAAGTCGAATCGCGGCACGTCGCCCACCGGACGGACAATTCAGTCGTGACCCTTTCGGAACAATGCCGGGAGCTAGTCACGGGTGGGGGTTTAACCTCACCACGATCGTGCCAATTGCCCACCCGCGCAGGATAGGGTTGCGTGCCAAATTCGATTTACCTAAGTACCTGCGCGAATGGTCGACCGGGCGATCGTACCACGCCACAGGCCGACTCCGGACACGAACCGCTTAAGCGGTCCGTTCCGTGCTGCAGTGATAACCGAGCGGTGTTATAGTCGGCCTTGACTGTTCCAATTAACTACCGAGATGTTGCACCCACTACGAACCCCTTACGTGAAGCAGGATGGAGAGTCAATTAAAAGGAAGGAGACGAAGCGAAACGGGCACAGTTCAACATGCAAGCATTTTATTCCGCGGCACACGGAAAGCACGAATATACAGCCACAATAATCAAAATGCACATAGAAAGCAAAGGAAATACAACCGACTAACGCGTACACACGGCAACACTTAAACAGTTCTACTTCACAGACGGCGCCACCACACATTTACACAAAAGCAAAAGAAAGAAGCCACCCTCACAGACAAGGAGGCAGACAGGCCCGTAGGCCAAATGTGCGAGGAGACCCAGAGGAGCGGCTAGGTCCGTGAGACCGGGGAGGTCTTACCAGCGTCCTCGTGATACGTTGGCGGGCAAGCCGCAAAGTGTCCGCGCCACTGTGCCCCGACTCCGGGCCATTGGCGTGTTTGTTGGCACCACGTTTGGGGTGGGGGAGGAAAGGGGCCCCCTTTTGCACTATCTCAGCGCAGGGGGGAAGGGGAAATTGTTGATGCCCTGGGGGAGGGGAGTGGCTGGCATGGGTCACGCGACGAGTCGAGCGATCCCCCACACCGCAGCCTCGTCGCCGACTGCCGTCCTCCTGGCCTCGGACCCGAGCTCCCCTGCCCCGACCAGCTGCCCGCAGCTCCACCGCGCGCACTCGACTCGACTCCACCAACGCGATGCTCCTTGTCTCCAAAAGCAACTCCCCGACGACACACTCTCCTCGTTCCACACTCTCCTTGTCTCCAAAAGCAACTCTTCTCGACCTGGTAATTCTCGCGCCTTTATAGCCGGCAGCAGAAGCCAATATGCAAATTCCTGGATCAGGACGCGATTGGAGGCGGGGCCACACCACCCCCCCCCCCGTTCAGCCATTGGTAGGGCAAAAATGGGCGTGAACCTCTCCTGATCCTAAAATTTGCACAGACGGTCCTCGACGGAATTCACCTCCACGTGCCTGGAGGCGGAGCCAAGCCGCTTCGTGCTTGCCCATTGGACGGAGGAGAAGTGGGCGTGAAGAGTTTCTGATCCGAATTTTCCCCTCGGAAAGGCCGCCATTCGCGCTCGCGGCTCGGTGCGTTCGGCACCAATCGTCGAACGGGCCCGAGACAGCCCGACGTTCAGTGTTCAGAGGCGGCGAGGGAATCGCCGTAGAAACGATGATGTGGGATGAGGTTGTGAAGGTAAAGGCAAAGATGGTGGTGTGGCGTTGTTGTAGTGTGGTTGGCGCTGTGATGGGGATGGCCTGGTTGTTGAGATGCTGTTTGCTTGAAATAAAAGATAGAACAGAAAAATGGCTAACTCAAAGCGTCGCAACCCAGATGGATCACATAAATTCCCTCTATACAACGGGTTTGGGCTAACTACACATGTACCTCTGGAGACATCTCACCTGATGGCCCTTTATGGTGTAATGCGAATTTCCACAGCCGTAACAATATATTTTATATATATATATATATATATATATATATATATATATATATATATATATATATATATATATATATATATATATATATATATATATATATATATATATATATATATATATATATATATATATATATATATATATATATATATATATATATATATATATATACATATACATATACATATATATTGTTGTGGTTACCAGATTCGCAAACCACCATTCAGGTCCCTTAGGTGAGGTATCTCGGTAAGTGCATGTGTAGTTAGGCCCAAACCCGTTGTCGAGTGGGAATACATGTCATTTATGCGAGCTGCGACTCTTCAGGATAGCCGTTTTTCTTTTACTATCTTTATTTTGGACCAACCGCCATGATCACAACCACAACATCAACCACCGACCACAACCACCGCTTCACCACAACCGCCACGACCTTCACGCACACCTCACAACCGTAGCATCGCCACCGTTCTTGCCCCGCTGTGGGTACCGGTGTTGGACTCGTGTAGGGCGCACTTTGAACAGCGTGTACAAAATCACGGATTTTCTGCTTCAAAAACGGATCAAAAACGACACACGCCCACTTTTTGCCGTCCAATCGGTGAGCGAGGGGCGAATTGGCCCCGCCCCCAGGGCGATCGATATATGCAAATTTGTGGATCAAAAAGCCTTCACGCCCACTTTTTCTCGGGCCAATGGGAAGCGAGGTGAAAGGTCAAAGGGAGGGGGTCAAAGGCGAAGTTACGGGGGGATAAAAGGACGGTGTTCGTCAGTCAGAGGAGAGTCGCAGACGAGAACGAGAAGGAGTCAGAAAAAGAGTCGCAAACAAGAACGGGTCGGAGAGTCAAGAAGAGGAGAGTCGGAAGCAGAGGGTCAAGACTTCGCGGGCGGTGGAGCTGCTCGTCGTGTGCGTTGGAGTCGGAACGGAGGGGACGGAGCTGTGGAAAGGCGGCGACACCAGACGAGGGGGTGCTCGCGTCGTGCAGGAAGCTGCACCTGAGGGAGGCCGACAGCGCGACCTGGCCGAGGTGGAGACGCTCGTCGCATATAATAAAGATCCTCTATACCCCGAGCATCAGCAACCCCCTCCTGTTTCCCCCCGCGCTGAGATAGTGCGACCAAGGGGGCCCCGGTCCCACCCCCTGCCAGGCACTGTCCACGAGGCCCGCGGGTTGCGGGGCCATCGCCGCTCCGCGTCTCATCACCAGACGGGTAGGCCCGACCCGGTCTCGGCCTCAGGCCTACCTCATTCTTGGGGGATTTCTTTTCCTTGGTTTTGGGTATGTGTTGTCGGCGCCGTCTGTGAAGTAGAATTGTATAAGTGTTGCCGTGTGCTCGGTAGTCGGTATTAGCTCTGCACTGTGTTTTCACTTTTATGTTTGCTTTTTGTGTAAATGGAATTGTTTTCTTTTTTTTGTGTGCATTTGGTGGAATTGTATTTTGTGTGCTTCCCGTGTGCCGAGAATAAATGTG
This sequence comes from Eptatretus burgeri, assembly GCF_056783735.1. Taxonomy (NCBI): domain Eukaryota; kingdom Metazoa; phylum Chordata; class Myxini; order Myxiniformes; family Myxinidae; genus Eptatretus; species Eptatretus burgeri. Next base: position 53,584,138 of record NC_140971.1, read on the forward strand.
CTTTTTTGTTGATCTGTTCTCCCGCTTCGCTTCGTCTTTTCCCTCATTGAACCCTCATCTTGCTTCACGTGAAGGGTTGGTAGTGGGCTGAACACGCCCGATAATTAATCGAACCGTCGAGGTCGACGATAACACCGCTCGGTTATTCTGATAGTACGGAACGGGTCGGCAAGTGGCCCGTGTCGAAATCGACCTGCGGCGAGGTGCGATCGCCCGGTCTACCCTCCGTGTGGGTACTTAGGTAGTTCGAATTTGGCGAGCAACCCTATCCCACGCGGGGGCTGATTGGCTCGATCGCGGTGAGACCGAAAGGTCCACCCGTGACTGGTTCCCGCCGTTAGTCCGAGAGGGTCACGACTGGATTGTCCGTCCGGTGGGCGACGTGCCGCGATTCGAGTTCCGTGGCCGTTCGCACGCCGGCGGGCGCAAAACAGCAACACTGGTGTCAGGTCGTGCGATACAAATTCATCGCCCTCCTCGCGGCACTGGTATCGGAGAACAGAAACGGGCTCTCCTGTCTCCGGCTAAATTTACGGGAATCGGTCCAGGGGTGAGAGAAGCGACCCCCGATTCCCTCCAAATTACGAGCGAGCAAATTAACCCTTCACGAGAAGCAAGATGGCGTCTCAAGGCGAGCGGGAGCCGGGGGTATTAGAAATGTATATGTGTAATAATGTAGAGTCCATGGTCCAGGATGGAATCCCCGAGCAGGAAATGTTGATTGTGCAGGAACACGGACTCGCCCAACTGAACCCAGGGCCCGAGGTGGGTGCGGCAGCGGCCGCGGTGTATGACACCTCCCCCCCCCCTCTCCACCAAGACCCTTCCCCAACCCCTGCCGAATTGGCTCACCCAAGCGCACCCGACATGGCCCAGCTATTCGCCATGCTGGCGGCAATGAACAAACAAATAAACGAAAAGATGGATACAAATACAAACGAAATGAAAGGCATGAACGAAAAGATGGATACAAATACAAATGAAGTGAAAACGACGATGGATGCGAATACACAGCAAATGAGGGAAGAAATGAAAGAACTACGGGGTGAGACGCAGAACATGGGCCGATGCCTGCAGGCGGGCATGAAGGCCGTGACCAGGGAGATAAAAATGGCGACTCCACGTGTAGGAACAAACGAGCTGGAAGGGGGTGCAACGGCTGACAGGCCCGCGGTGGAGGCGGGTGAAAAAATAATTCGGGGGGCGTGTTGGGCGAGGGTCGTCACGATGACCGAAAGGGAAAAATTAAATGGGGAGACCAAAACGTGTGAGACGAGACACGAGGTGACGACAAAGGAAATAATAATAGTTGAGACAAGGGAGGTAAAGGGTGAAGAGGTGACCGAGTTGGCAGAGACACGGGAGATGGGAACGATAGAGGGAAGACTGCACGATGAAGACGGGGTAAGTGACGCACACACACACACGGAGGAAGTGGAGGATAATGGGGGTGAGCTCGCGGAGCGTGCAGGGACCCGGTGCGAGCAGTTGGATGGCCTCCTCCAGGAACAAGGGGAGGGAGTATGCCCCCTTGAGGCGAGTCACGACCAGGTGAGTTCGGTCGTGTTTTGCGAGGTTGAGGGGACGAGTGCTGTGGACAGGTGCACAGAGAGCTTGGGGGGTATAGAGGCCCCGGAGACCCTTGTGGGGACACGAATCCCCAGTATGGTTGTCCCTGTGTGTGTGGTGCAAGGTGTGAGTGCGTCCCCGTGTGTGGAAGCGACCCCGTGTGTGAGTGGTGTGGTGGCGATGGTGCCAGAGTGCGTGCTTCCCAGCACGCCGGGTGTGGATGGGGCACCGTGTGTGAGTGAGGCCGTGTGTGTGAGTGAAACGGCCAGTATGAGTGAGGCACCACGTGTGAGTGGTGTGGTGGCGATGGTGCCGGAGTACGTGCTTCCCAGCACGCCGTGTGTGGATGAGGCACGGAGTGTGAGTGAGGCACCGCGGGTTAGTGCCCCCGCGTGTGTGGGTGAGGCACCGTGTGTGGAAGAGACCGCGTGTGTGAGTGTCGCCGTGTGTATGAGTGAGGTACCGCGGGTGAGTGCCCCCGCGTGTATGAGTGAGGCACGGTGTGTGGATGAGGCACCGCGGTTGAGTGCCCCCGCGTGTATGAGTGAGGGACGTTGTGTGGAAGAGACCGCGTGTGTGAGTGTCGCCGTGTGTATGAGTGAGGTACCGCGGGTGAGTGCCCCCGCGTGTATGAGTGAGGCACGGTGTGTGGATGAGGCACCGCGGGTGAGTGCCCCCGCGCGAGTGAATGGAGCACCACGTGTGAGTAGTATGGTTTGTGTGAGTAGTGAGGCACGCGTGAGTGAACGGCCGTGTGCAAGGTCGCTGTGTGCCAGGGAGACCGTGTGTGTGAGAGAGCGGTATGAGAGGGAGATGTCGGTCGGCATGCGGGAGCACGCAGCCGCATCTCCCGGTGTGAATGTGATGGTGTGGACTGTGTGCGTCGTAACACGCAGGTGTGCGTGGGTCGAATGGAGACGGAGACGGCGACAGAGGAGAGAAAGCCGAGTAGCGGCTGTAGTTGTTTCGGGGACCGTGCCGGGTTCGCCCAGCAGTGAGCACGCGGTTCGTGCTGTGCAACGCACGAGACCGCCACGTGCTCGCTTTGCGAGTGAAGTCCCGGTCCGGAAACGCACGCGGTGGATTTGCCGATCCCGCGGACGGACAAAGTTTAGGCAGGTAAATGGATTTGGACCGGACGGGTTCTCCACGCGATCGTGTGTGTTAAGCTCCAACGGGCAAAGCACATGTGTTCGCGTGGGGAACCCCTCGAGACGTGGGGCTTGTGTTTTTTTCTGCGCACGGTGACGTCATGGCTGCACGTGGGGTTGGAATCCGGCAGGAGGGGTATCTCTGCCGGATGGCACCGTCCAAGGAGGGACGAGGAACACGTGCAGCTGCATGACGTCACGGGCAGGTGCAAAGTGCGCGAGCTCTGAGTTGCCGCGCAGGTGCTGGGCATAAAAAAAAAAAAAAAAAAGCAAGCCTCACTTTCGGGTGTACAGGATTCCTGGGCAAGGGGTGAAAGACCCCCTTACCTGGGCACAGGATGGAAACTAGTTAGGGGGAAGGGTTAGCTTAGTTAGACCGACTCCATGGGGCAGGGGTAAGTCCTCATGGGGTCCGTGGAATGGATTAGGTAGAGGGATGATAGCGAGATTTAGGTTGGGTAAATAATTTTTGGGACATTTGGAGACAGTGACAGACTTTGGATGTGTAGAGTTGACGTAGTTTAGCTACGGAGTGTTAAAAGGAACGTGCTGTAGTTTAAGGGACGACGTGGGAGCACGAGTTAGTTAGGGGATGTAGTTAGAAGGATGGCAGAGTTCAGTGGTGTGTGTGTTGAAGAGTTGGTGAGTTGTGAGGTGAGTACTTGTTGAGTGAGTGAGGCCAGCGGGTCTGTGTGAGTGGAGTGAATGGGTAATGCATGGTGCGATGAGTGATTGGGGGGAGGAGTGACTCCCGCCCAAGGGACCCCGGGGTCAGTGTAGATTGAGTTAGCTGGGTTAGTCAAATTGAAAAATGGAGGTCGTTTTGTTGTTGGTGGGAAAGTAGGCTCGAGACCCATTTGGAGGGGTGCAGGAGCCCTGTTGACGGGCTTGGGAGCGTGGCTGCGAAAGGTGAGTATCGCTGAGTGGGTACCCCGGGCACCAGGCTAGTCGGCCGCGGTAGGCCATGGGCCCATGGGGGGCCGGGATAGCGTAGTGGGCACGGGTGCGCCTGCTTGGTGCGGGGGCCCGGGGCGCCATTAGCCGCGTGGGCAGTGTTGTGGGCACGGGTGACCCTCGGAAAGGGAGCCCGGGAGGACGGCCTGCCACGTGTGCGTTTCAGGGGAGGTGCCATGGGGGGCACTCCCCGGTGATAGGGAGTTGGTAGGCTCGGAGGCAGTGTAGTGCCCGGGGCTGCCATAGCGGGAGAATCGGGAGAGGGTTGCGGCTGCCAAAGGGAGCCACGTGTCCCAGCCAGGAGACCGTGTGAGGCACGGAGAGAGAAAATTGGGGGCGAGGCCCGAAATTGTGAGGACACCAACACAGGCGACGGGAATCTGGGTTGTTAGAACCAATAGTTTAAGCGAGAGGCGCTTGTTGAAAGCCCCGGGGTAGTTTAACAGTTAAATGGTTAGGGTAGATTAGGAGATGTACCCCTCCGCACCATCCATCCCCTCGCTCTCGTTGTGGGCCGCTGGACCCACTTTGGGTTATAGATCGCCGAACTCTGGGGAGGCCATTCTGAGGCTTCGTTGGGCCTCGACGCAGGACGTTAGCTCTCCCTTATTCCCCTCCGGGAAGGGAACGTAGGGGTTGGGAGTAGGCTAGGTGACAGGATAGGTTAGCCGAACAAGGACGATAAAGGGGGTTAGGGGACGATTTATAGTGGGGAAGTAAAAATAAAAACAATAAAAAAATAAGTTGGGACTAAATTGGGGTTTGACAAATTAAGGGAGTGGGTATGTACAGTGACAGGCAAAGGCGATAGGTTGGTGGGGAGACAGGTAGGTAGGTCCGAGGCCCGCCTTCCAAGTGGCCAGCACCACCGCACTCCCTCCACCAACCTCCACTGAACGGCAAGAGCTGGCCAACTTCATCGGCTGGCCGTGTTTTGCTTCAAGGCGGAGGCCGGCCAACTTCATCGGCAGCTGTTGTTTTGCTGCAAGGCCTGTGCCATCGGCTGGCCGTGTTTGCTTCAAGGCCTGTGCCGGCCAGTTCATCTGCCCGCTATGTTTGCCTGCAGCGGCCTTCTTCTGCGGGCTGTGTTTGCCTGCTACCTTTTGCCATGCCATGCCCACTGCCCACATTCACCAGCCCCGTTCAATTTTTGCTTTGCCCCCCCTGTTCATTTCCATGTGCGCCAGGATCGTAAAAGCAACAGTTTGCAAGCTGCAAGAACTGCCCTGTTGGCA
>NC_140971.1:53594046-53674046 GCF_056783735.1 Eptatretus burgeri
AGGCTGCTCGCATGCAGTCTCTGGCTCAAACAATGCAGGTGACAGGGAACGTGGCCGGCTGCTCACACGCAGTCCAAGGCCTTCCCTTTTGAACTGAACGCAGTGAACCACAACAGTGCATGGGCTGCACAAACGCAGTCTCCGTGCCAGCTCAAGTGGCACACGCAATGAACACAACAAATAGATGGATGAATGGATGGACGCAAACACGGTGCACGGACCGCCACTGCAGGCCCGTGTTGTAGCTGCCAACAGGGCAGTTCTCGCAGCTTGCAAACTGTTGCTTTCTGATCCTGGCGCACATGGCAATGAACAGGGTGGGGGGGGGGGGCAAAGCAAAAATTGAACGGGGCTGGTGAACAGGGGCAGTGGGCATGGCATGGCAAAGGTGATCAGGCAAACACAGCCTGCAGAACAAGGCCGCTGCAGGCAAACACAGCCGGCAGATGAACTGGCCGGCATAGGCCTTGCAGAAAACAGCTGCAGACGATCCGGCCGGTACAGGCCTTGCAGCACAGCAGCTGCAGCCGATCCAGCCGGCACAGGCCTTGCAGCAAAACAACAGCTGCCGATGAAGCTGGCCAGCCTTCGCCGTTCAGTGGAGGTTGGTGGAGGGAGTGCGGTGGTGCTGGCCACTCGGAAGGCGGGCTCGGACCTACTCTACGGTCTCCCTCCCAACCTATTGCCTTTGCCTGTCACTGTCTATACCCACTCCCTTAATTTGTCAAACCCCAATTTAGCCCCAACTTATCTTTTTATTTTTACTTCCCCACTATAAATCGTCCCCTAACCCCCTGTACTGTCCTTGTTTGGCTAACCTATCCTGTCACCTAGCCTACTCCCAACATCTACGTTCCCTTCCCGGAGGGGAATAAGGGAGAGCTAGCATCCTGTGTCGAGGCCCAATTCAAGCCTCAGGATGGCCTCCCCAGACTTCAGCGATCTATAACCAAAGTGGGTCCAGCGGCCCACAACGAGAGCGAGGGGATGGATGGTGCGGAGGGGTACACTTCCTAATCTACCCTATCCATTTAACTGTTAAACTACCCCGGGGCTTTCAACAAGCACCTCGCGCTTAAGCTATTGGTTCGAACAATCCAAATTCCCGTCACCTGTGTTGGTGTCCTCACAATTTCGGGCCTTGCCCCCCAATTTTCTCTCCGTGCCCTCACACGGTCTCATGGCTGGGACGCGTGGCTCCCTTTGGCAGGCACGACCCTCTGCCGAATCTCTCGCTATGGCACCCCCGGGCACTACACTACCTCCGAGCCTACCAGCTCCCTAAACACCTGGGAGTGCCCCCCATGGCACCTCCCGTGAAACGCACACGTGGCAGGCTGGCTTCCCGGGCCCCTTTCCGAGGGTCACCCGTGCCCACAACACTGCCCACGCGGCTCATGGCACCCCGGGCCCCCGCACCAAGCAGACGCACCCTTGCCCACTACGCTATCCCGGCCCACCATGGGCCCTTGGCCTACTACGGCCGACTAGCCTGGTGCCCGGGGTACCCACTCAGCGATACTCACCTTTCGCAGCCACGCTCCCAGCCTGTCAACAGGGCTCCTGCACCCCTCCAAATGGATTTCGAGGCTACATTCACACCAACAACAAAACGACCTCCATTTTTCAATTTAACTAACCCCCTAACTCACTCTACACTGACCCCGGGGTCCCTTTGGCGGGAGTCACTCCTCCCCCCAATCACTCATCGCACCATGCATTCCCCATTCGCTCCACTCACACAGACCCGCTGGCCTCACTCACTCATCATGTACTCGCCTCACAACTCTTCAACACACACACCGCTGAACTCTGCCATCCTTCTATCTGCATCCCCTAACTAACTCGTGCTCCCACGTCGTCCCTTAAACTATAGCACGTTCCTTTTTAACACTACGTAGCTAAACTACGTCCCCTCTACACATTCACTGTCTGTCTCTGTCTCCAAATATCCCAAAAATTATTTCCTCAACCGAAATCTCATCTAAATCCCTCTACCTAATCCATTCCACGGGCCCCATGAGGACTTACCCCTGCCCCATGGAGCCGGTCTAGCTATGCTAACCCTTCCCTCTAACTAGTTTCCATCCTGTGCCCTGGTAAGGGGGTCTTCCACCCCTTGCCCAGGAATCCTGTGCACCCGAAAGTGAGGCTTGCTTTTTTTTTTCTTTTTTTTTTCACATCCGCAGCACCAGCGCGGCAACTCACAGCTCGCGCACTTTGCACCTGCCCGTGACGTCATGCAGCTGCACGTGTACCTCGTCCCTCCTTGGACGGTACCATCTGGCAGGGATACCCCTCCTGCCGGATTCCAACCCCGCGTGCAGCCATGACGTCATCGTGCGCATAAAAAAAACACAAGCCCCACGTCTCGAGGGGTTCCCCACGCGAACACGTGCTCTGCCCGTTGGAGCGCAACACACACGCCCGCGTGGAGAACCCGTTCGGTCCAAATCCGAAATCCTGCCTAAACTTTGTCCGTCGCGGGATCGGCAACATTCACCGCGCTCGTTTCCGGACCGGGACTTCACTCTCGTCAGCGAGCACGTGGGGGCCTCGTGCGTTGCACAGCATGGACCTCGCGCTCGCTGCTGGGTGAACCCGGCACGGTCCCCGCAACAGCTACAGCCGCTACCCGGCTTTTGTCCATCTGTCGCCGTCGTCGTCTCCATTCGACACACGCACACCTGCATGTTACGACGCTAACACACCTCACCATTAAACTCACACCGGGAGACGCCGCTGCATGTTCACACATGCCGACCGACATCTCCCTCATATACAGCGACCTTGCACACGCTGTCTCTCTCACACTCACGGTCTCCCTTGCACTCGACCGTTCACTCACGCATGCCACCTCCCTCGCACACGTGGCTCCACTCACTCGTGGCCTTCCACTCACTCGTGCCATTTCCCTCACACAAACCACACCACTCACACACGCGGGGGCACTCGCCCGCGGTGCCTCATCCACACATGGCGTGCTGGGGAGCACGCCCTTCGGCACACTTGCCACCACACCACACACACGGGGTCGCTTCCACACACGGGGTCGCTTCCACACACGGGGTCGCTTCCACACACGGGGACGCACTCACACACAGGGGCGCACTCACCCCTTTCACCACACACACCGGGACAACCACACTGGGGATTCGTGTCCCCACAAGGGTCTCCGGGGCCTCTATACCCCCCAAGCTCTCCGTGCACCTGTCCACAGCACCCGTCCCCTCAACCTCGCAAAGCACGACCGAACCCACCTGGTCGTGACTCGCCTCAAGGGGGCATACTCACTCCCCTCGTTCCTGGAGGAGGCCATCCAGCTGCTCGCACTGGGTCTCTACCCGGTCCGCCAGCTCACACCCATTATCCTCCACTACCTCCATGTGTGTGTGTTCATCTTTAGTTTCTTCCACCCCGTCCAATTCATCCTCTATCTCCCGTGTCTCTATACATTTTATTCTTTCTGTCGTCTCCTCGTGTCGATTGGTCTCTGCTTCTTTCTGGCGTATTTCCCTTATCTTTACGTAGGTCAACCTTGCTTTCTCCTTAAGTCGCTCCCGTCCTTCCCTGTGTTTCACTCCTTGCTCTTTCACGATCTCCGCGTACCTCATCCTTGCTTTCCGTCTTAATTGTTCTTTTCTCTCCCTCGCAATTCCTTTCACCTCGTCTCTTATCTCCCTCGTGCACGTCTCAGTCACCCCAATTAGTTTTTCCCTCTCAGTCACCGTCACGCTTCTCGCCCAATACGTCCCCGAATTATTTTCTCCTTACCTGCCTCCACCGCGGGCCCGACAGCCGTTGCACTCCCTCCCAGCTCGTTCGCTCCCACACGTGGAGTCGCCATTTTCAGCTCCCTAGTTACTGCCTTCATGCCCGCCTGCAGGCTTCGTCCCATGTTCTGCGTCTCACCCCGCAGTTCTTTCATTTCTTCCTTCATTTTGAGTGCGTTTGTTTCCATATTCACCTTCACTTCGTTTGTGTTTGTATCCATCTTTTCGTTCATGCCTTTTATTTCGTTTTTCATTTGTTGTGTATTCGCATCCATTTTCCTCATCAATGCCTCAAACATTTCCATCGTCCGATCCGTGGGCGAATTCGCACGTGGGGGCCGTTTGTCCGCCACCCCAGCCACTGCGCCCATTTCGAACTCTGGGTTCAGTTGGGGGAGTTCATGTTCCTGCACAACCAACATTTCCTGCACGGGGTTTTCATCCTGGACCATGGATTCCACACATTCTAAATCCATTTCTAATACCCCCGGCTCCCGCTCGCCTTGAGACGCCATCTTATTTCTCGTAAAAGGTTAATTTGAATCGCTCGTAATTTGGAGGGAATCGGGGGTCGCTCCTCTCACCCCTGGACCGATTCCCGTGAATTTAGCTGGAGACAGGAGAGCCCGTTTTCCCGCTCTCCGACACCAGTGCCGCGAGGAGGGGGATGGGTTTGTATCCCACTCCTGACAGCAGTGTTGCCGATTCGCGCCCGCCGGCGTGCGAGCGGCCACGTAACTCGAATCGCGGCACGTCGCCCACCGGACGGACAATTCTGTCGTGACCCTCTCGGACTAACGCCGGGAACTAGTCACGGGTGGGCCTTTCGGCCTCACCACGATCGTGCCAATCGGCCCCCCGCGTGGAATAGGGTTGTTCGCCAAATTTGACCTACCTAAGTACCCACACGGAGGGTAGACAGGGCGATCGCACCTCGCCGCAGGTCGACTTCGGACACGGGCCACTTTAAGCGACCCGTTCTGTACTATCGGGATAACCGAGCGGTGTTATCGTCAACCTCGACGGTTCCGATTAATTATTGGGCGTATTTAGCCCACGACCAACCCTTTACGTGAAGTAAGATGGAGATTCAATTAAAGAAAAGACGAAGCGAAACGGGAAAGACAGTTCAACATAAGGCACATTTATTCCGCGGCAAACGGAAAGCACACATATACAATTACAACAATTATGCACCAAAAGCAAATGTAAAAGTAACACAACAATTATGCACAAAAAGCAAATGCAACAAAAGAGACACAATGCAGATCTACTACCGACTACGCGAGCACACGGCAACACTTACACAGTTTTACTTTACAGACGGCACCGACAACACATATACTCCAAAGCAAAAGAAAAAGGGGCCACCCTCAACTACAAGTGGGCAGACGGGCCTGGGGCCGAGACCGCGTCGAGCCTACCCGTCTGGTGATGAGCCGCAAAATGGCGGCGGCGCCCCGACTCTGCACTCCTCCGCGGGCCTCGCTGGCACTGCCTGGAATGGGGTGGGAACGGGGCCCCCTTCTCGCACTATCTCAGCGCGGGGGGAAACAGGGGGGTTGTTGATGCTCTGGGGAAAGAGGATATCTGGCTGGCTTGGGTCCCACGACGAGCGACTCCACTGCGACCTCGACCGCGTTCCCGGCCTCCCCTCTCCGCAGCTCCCCGACACACTCCGAACCCCGTCTTGGCTGCTGCGCTGCTGCTGCCATGCTTCGCCGCCGCCACAACGTGCCCGAGCCCGAAACAGAAACTCTTCTCTCTGTCGCTGCCACACCTCTCCAACTCTGTCTTGGCTGCTGCGCTGCTGCTGCCACGCTTCGCCGTCGCCACAACGCGCCCGAGCCCGAAACAGAAACTCTTCTCTCAGTCGCTGCCACATCTCTCCAACTCCCTCTTTTTGCTCCGCGCTCGGCGCTTTATAGTGCGACAGGAGAAACCATATGCAGATTCCTGGATCAGGATCGGCTCGGGGGCGGAGCCACGCTCCCCCATTGGACGGAGGAAAAGTGGGCGTGAATGATTCCCGATCCGCCTTCCCCGGAAAGGCCGCTCCCTGCACCCGCCGCTCGGCCCGCGCCCCGCACGAGTCCAGGATCGGTGCCCACAAGCGGCGCGGGAATGGCGGCAGAAGGAGGAGAGGTGAAGGCGGTGGAGGGTCTAAAGTGGCGGTCCCTGGCCACGGTGACGCTTGGAATGGTGGTGATGCGATGATTGCGAGAGCGAGTGGTGACGGTAAAGGTCGTGGCTGTTGGCGTTGTTGTTGTTGTGAAGCGGCGTTGCGGTTGGTGGTTGTGTGATGGCGGTTGAGACGTGGTTGGTTCAAAATAAAGATAGAACAGAAAAACGGCTATCTTAAAGGGTCGGCTATCTTAAAAACGGCTATCTTAAAAAACGGCTATCTTGTTTAGAGGGAATAAATGTGATTCATTCGGGCTGCGACCCTTTAAGATAGCCGTTTTTCTGTTCTATCTTTGTTTTGAACCAACCACGTCTCAACCGCCATCACATAACAACCACCAACCGCAACGCCGCTTCACAACAACAACGCCAACAGCCACGACCTTTACCTTCACAACTCGCTCTCGCAAACATCGCATCACCACCATTCCAAGCATCACCGTGGCCAGGGACCGCCACTTTAGAACCTCCACCACCTTCGCCTCTCCTTCTGCGGCCATTCCCGCACCACTTGTGAACGCCGAGCGTCAGGCTGTCCTGGCCTCGTACAGGGCGCGCGCTGAGCCGCGGGTACAAAGAGCGGCCTTTCCGAGGGGAAGTCGGATCAGGAATGATACACGCCCACTTCCGATCCGTCCAATCATTAAGCGCGGGGCGATTTGGCCCCGCCTCCAGGCGCGTCGGAGTAGAATCGATATATACAAATTCGAGGATCAGGGGAGGTTCACGCCCACTTTTCCTCCATCCAATGGGCGAGCGTGGCTCCGCCCCCGAGCTCATCCTGATCCGGAAATTTGCATATGGGTTCTCCTGCCGCACTACAAAGCGCCGAGCGCGGGGCGAATTCAGTCAGTTTCTGTTTTGGGCTTGGGCGAGTTTGAGAGGTGTGGCGGCGGCGAAGTGTGGCAGTGGCAGAGTGTGGCAGCAGCAGAGTGTGGCAGCAGCAGTCAAGACGGGTCTGGAGGAGAGTCGGAGTCTGTCGGGGTTCGGAGTCTGTCGGGGAGCTGCAGAGAGGGGAAGCCGGGAGCGCGGTCGAGGTCGCAGTGGAGTCGCTCGTCGTGGGACCCAAGCAGGACGGTTGTCCTCTTTCCCCAGAGCATCAACAATTCCCCCCTTCCCCCCCCCCGCGCTGAGATAGTGCGGAAAGGGGGCCCCGTTCCCACCCCATTCCAAGCAGTGCCAACGAAACCCGCGGAGGAGCGCGGAGTCGGAGCACCGCCGCGGCATTTGCGGCTCATCACAAGACGGGTAGGCTCCACCCGGTCTCGCGCCACAGGTCTGCCCCCTTGTATTTGAGGGTGGCCCTTTTTCTTTTGCTTCTGAGTATATGTGTTGTCGGCGCCGTCTGTAAAGTAAAACTGTGTAAGTGTTGCCGTGTGCTCGCGTAGTCGGTACTATCTCTGCATTGTTGTGTTTCTTTTGTTACACTTGCTTTTGGTGCATAATTGTTGTAATTGAATATGTGTGCTATCCGTGTATATATATATATATATATGTATATATATATATATATATATATATATATATATATATATATATATATATATATATATGTATATATATATATATATATATATATATATATATATATATATATATGTATATATATACATATACATATACATATGTATATACATATACATGTATATACATATACATGTATATACATATACATATATATGTACATATACATATACATGTATATATATATATATATATATATATATACATATACATATACATATACATATATATATATATATATATACATATATATATATTTTTAATATAAAAGTTTACATAATTAATAACGAAATGTTTTTCTTCTTCTCATGATTAAAGATACTCATCTGTTGCAATAAAAACGTTGGCATTTCTTGGGTATTGTATAGAGTTGTGAGAAGTTTTTGAATGTCCTACGTATCAACCCTTTACCCCTCCCACGACCCTTCAGTTATGACAAGCTGTCAGAGAAAAGTCTTTTTTTTTAAAGTCCACCATGGACTACAAGTGAGCTAGAAATGGAAAACATACAACACTTACAGGCCACAGCACTGCGACGATCGTTTTCAATTTCCTAATATGTCACAGTAACCCAGAAGCAATAGCACAAACTTCACCGGTGAATAATGGCCGAGATCTTTTTCTCATGATTCCTATTAAACCTTCACCAAATGTAATCATTACATTTTTTTAGGAGAAGAGTCATCTATTTATTGCATACACTAGGGGATTGAGGGGAATTAAACTTGTATTCCCTTTACACAGGATGAGGCCGTTTGGTACTATACTGCTGCGCTGACATATTTACGATACTTCTCCACTACCCTCTCTCACCAGCTATTTCTCTCCACTCTTTGCAAATAATCTCTCCACATTACCTCCGCATGTTCAACTTGGCAAATTAAATGTAGGGGGGGGGGGGACAGAAACGGAGGCTGCTTCTCTCCCACTGCTGACAGGTTGGTGATCTTATGGTCCTGTCCTCATCGGGTCTTGCTGACTTTTGCTCTTACTGCCATCGTCATCTCTCCCCAGTCCTGCCAGGTCTCTAATGTTCATCCAACAACCCGGTCCATTCTACCCTCTTTCAATTTGGTCTAGCCACTCACCTTTCAGTCCTTTCTTCCCTTCTTCTCCTATGAAAATTATGTCACGATATCACCAGGCTCGAGTTTACAACAGTACAGTTTGTTGGATAGAAAAGTACAGATTTATAGTGTTTCAATGTAATGATATTGTTCATGCTCTCAGATTAAAAATAAAATACATAATACCAAAACAAAAGAAAACAACGGCGAGTGCAGAACACAACAGCATGTGTCACATTTTTCAAAGCAGACCTGCAGTTTGTAAATGAAAACTTTACAGATTTACAGTTTAGAAACAGCTCTCTCCCTCATGGACCTTCTCCAACCCCACTTGGATGTACATGCTTGTCATCCAATCCAGTACATGTTTAACTACCTCGAACCTCGACTATGAGTACTCATCTGCATTCCTATAATCCACTTTTTTCTCAAAATCCGTTTCTCTCTGTTTTAGAGAAAGGGAGACAAAGGATTTGAGGTGTGCTTTAAGTCTGGATTGGGGTAGTTGAGCAAGAAGTCGATCGGATGATGGAATTGTCTGTGAAATCATCTTCCAGCCACTGCCTTCCTCCCTCCAGGTATTTAAACTATAATTTTACCATCAAGCTCATGTCAGCCACAGTCCAAACTTATGGTAACTTTGAAGAATACTCCTCTTAGTCCCCCCTCCCTCCCACAAATTTTCAGGTTTTCCTGCTCCTTTCACCATCCTGTCCACTCCTCCCTGCATCTTCCCCTATCCCTCATTCTTACTTGCATCCCTTGGTTGTCCATATCTGTCTATTTTGTCCCTCAGTCCGGCTGTTATTTTTGTTCTGTTGCATCCTTATTTGTTCTGTGCTCTAGCTCTTCCATGAGCTTAACTTTGTACACAAAAAACAAACAACAATATTGTAATATTAAACAGAAGGGGGAAAATGTATGTGAACACATTATAAGCAGGATAACCGTTTTAAAGCACAGGTGTCTTCAGTCGGATGATACTGGGAGTGAGCAGCTTTAAGTTCACTAACAGACTATGTCCTGACATGGCCAATCTATTCCTCAAACTTGATGCCAGGGGAGCTTTTCATGGTGAAAGGACCGAAAGCTTGGAAAGTAAGAATCACCACCACTTTGCAAGGACTTGTACCAGGTCCTGATAAACAGCTTTGCTCAGATTTTATCACACCTATATCTCCTTGTTTCATTATCATCAAAACGTCAAATTTGATTGTTATACTGACTTCCTGCTGGTTTTTTTTCATTGAGTTTCACTTACAGGACTCAGATATAGAACCTAGAGCAAAACAAATTCACAAAATGCCACAGAATTGCACAGGCCCTATTGAGATGTATGACAAGCAGCACGTGATGTGCAGATTCCAAAACTAGGAAACCCATTAAACCCTGCCATCACTGTCATTGCTAATTAGAATGCAAGGTTCTCATTGACTGAAAACCTGCAACCCTCCACTGATGTATCTAACTTTTGAGGGTGCTGCCGGCAATGCCTGCAAGATTGCATCAGCATTTAGCTGCCATTGTTACACTGATAGGATCTTGTAAGAATACTTCCAAAATTATGCAAAAAAAACACATCAAGTTGGCCATCCTGCTCCAGGCTCTGTGCAACTTTAATGAGCAAATTGAGGATGAGCCCCGTTGTTTATTTATATTTCCTTTTTTCACTCAGCTATCCCAATTCTTTAAAGCTGAACCACCTTATAAAAAATATTATTTTGTGATCTAAATCAACTAATTTTGTTCAACTTCTTTGTGGATGATATAATGTTCCCAAATATGAGGTTACTCAGGATTTACAATAAAATACGGATGTAATGAAACAATTTTGGTTCGTTACATATGTACATCCTCATGTTATCTTTAAGAATATTTAGTTGAGAGGATCGTACCATGAGTAAAGTGCAAAAAAAATCTCAGAGGGGAAAAGCATAATGAGAAATGTGATTTTGTAGCCTGACTGATTGTAATTTAAAAGCTGTTTCAGCAACCTATCACAGAGCAGATGCTCACTGGGCCACAAGGCAATACATCCGCTGTCATTGTTCAACATGTACTATGAGCGCTTCCCGAGAACAATTTGTCAAAATTACAGGCTTGCTTTACATTATTATTGTTGTTTTGTTATTGTACATCAGTACAGTATTATTCTTATGTTAATTAAAAACTTGTTCGAATTTTACAGCAGTCTAAAGCTCATGAAAGAGCTGTGGTTGTATTGCTAATGCAGTACCCCCAATAGGTTACACCAGGACTTTCAAATTTGTTCAGGGTGACAGCAATTACTCGCCTTCTCTTCATCAAAAGACACCTTTGGATGTTTAACATCTAATAAATAATTCTAGCAGACAGATCCCCCAGCTTAATGTCCATCTGAGGGTTGGCACAGCGAAACAACAATCTCACAGTTTATAGTTGCATCAGGAATCAAACCTAGACGAGATAGCATAAGAGTATGATCTCTGCACCATCCTGTAAAACTAGGAGCAATTAACACAACAAGAGTGATTCAGAGCTCTGTGGTCATAACATCGAGAGCATAGTGCTCATCGGGGAATTCCACACATGCCAGTATTAGTATGAAGGACTGAAAAATTATGCTTAAACATCATAAAACAATCGACATTGCAGCCATGTGGCCTTAAATTTTCTCATATAGAAATACATACATTGATATGAAGGGTTAAACATCATAAAATGTCTTGTCATCAATGTTCAGAACTAGAAGGGCACTCGGTAGAGGACATACCTCTGCCAAGTAATGCCTGATTCACGAGAACATATCAGGCCCAATGAATTTTTTAAATATCAGGCTATGGATCGTTTTTGGCCCAATCTCTCAATAGTGAAGAATCACTTTGAAATTAAATAATTCTCACCAGATCCGGATCTTCACCAAAATCTAATCAATTTGTCATGGTCAAACACCCAATCTGTCTACCAAGTTTTGTCCGAATACGTCCGCAAGTTTTTGAGATATCGTGCTAAATATCATTTTTGGCTCCATCTCTCAATGGTGAAGAATCACTTAAAAATTCTAGTAGTCGGATCCGGATCCAGATCTTCACCAAAATATAATCAGTTTGCCTTGTCCCACACTCAACCTGTCCACAAAATTGCATCCAGATCCGTCCACAACTTATTGAGATATCCTGTACACAAACAGACAAACAGGCAGAAAGGGGTGAAAACATAACCTCCTTCACCTTCGGTGGTGGAGGTAAAAAGGGTGACACTGACCTCAGTTCCGCCCCCCCCCCATGCTCTAAGGTTCATGAAGGAGCTGTTACAATAGTCATGCACATACGTAGATGCAAACAAGGACATGAGACCCACCTCTGGAAAGAAAACAAGTCCAGCTGGCCAACATGGATCAGATGACACCTAGACAGACAGGATGGATAAGATGACAATGAGGAGGAAGACAAGGGAAAACAGCAGACCAAAGATGAGGATGATGATGAACAGCATAGACTGGAAGAAGAGTTGGCAACAAAATAGAGGAGATGGGATTGATACCACTCAGGGAAAGACCAGAACTTTATCGAATATAAAACAATAAACGGGGGAAAATACAAGTGAAGAGAACCAATGAGCAATCATAAAAGTTATACCAAAATCATCCCCGTTGAAAGAAATCAATACTGTGTGTTTTACAGTGGCACTGCTCATTTAAGAAAAAAATAACAGGCAAACAACACCACAAGAAAAATAGGCCAGGCCCCAAAAACAAAAAGAACTACCATCGAAACACAGGCTTGAGAGACAGGGAGAACAACTCAAAAAGGAAACGGGACAAATAAAACAATTCAAGAAGGGAAATTGAAGCTGAAAGAAGAAGAAAATAATCTGAAAAATAAAATATAAAACATTGGATAGAAAGACCTAAAGTCAATGGGCACTGGAAACAAACTCAATATAGAAAAGACAGCAGAGGAAATTAAAAAGAACAATGACAAAGCCAACAACAGAAGGAAACAAAACCAGGTGTTTCAAAATAACACTAAAATATTCTACCGAAAACGAAGGAAAAAGAAGCAGAATGTGTCAACTCCCCCTGACAAAGACAGACGAGAAAAATTATGGAAAGGGATTTATAAAGACCAAAAAAAAACAGAGGCAGAATGGATCAGAAACTTGAAAATCAAAAAGCAAAATATAGAGGAAATGGCTGAAGTGATAATTGAAATTGATGAAAGAAAAACTCCAAAACAACTCAAAATTTTCCAAACTTCAAAAGCCCTGGACTGGATGAGATTTCAAACTTCTGGCTATAGCAACCAGATGCTCTCTACAATGACTGCTTGAGCATTAAAGACATGGATGAGTGGCACATAGAAGGGAGCACCTTCCTCATATCAAAATCTGACGAAACCCAACTGCCTCACAAATATCGACCAAAACATGTTTAATCAACAACACACAAACTTTTATCAGGAATCATTACAAAACCAGTTTACCATCACCTAACACAACAAGGAGGTCTGGAGGCAGAGTGGAAGGGATGTAAGAAATGATGCTATGGAACAGCAGATCATCCACTACGAAACAAGGCCATACTCGAAAACTGTAAAAGCAGAAGAACCAAATTGTCCAGAAGAACAGCTTGAATATAATATTTGAAAAGTTTTTGATACTGTCCCACATTCGTGGATGGTAAATTGCATTCAAGTGCAAAGGATCAATAGGCAAATAATCAAACTGATTGAGAAAGAAATAGAGCTCTGGAACACTATATTAATATTACAGCATTCAAAAGGAAAGATTGAAATACCAGGAATGAAGATACAACACAGGATCTTCCAGGGCAACAGGCTTTCTCCGCTCTTGTTTTGTCTGGTTCTGCATCTACTGAGTAGCCTCATTAACAAGCAAGGACATGGGTACACTCTAACATGCAACAGAAGACTATCCAAAGGAACAGGAAAGGCGACACGTCTCATGGATATGGATGATTTAAAGCTCTGCACCAAATGCTGAAAAATTGGCACGATACTGAAAACTAGTGAAACGAAACTCCGAGAACATTCAAGTGGAATTTGACTGATATAAATGTGTCAAGTGCACAATCATAGCAAGTAAACCAAAAATGAATGGCATAAACATCGTCCTCAGAACATTAATAACATGAGAAGGGCACTCGATAGAGCACATACCTCCGCCATGCAATGCTTGATCTACGAGAACATATCAGGCCCAATACATTTCTGAAACATCATGCTATATATCATTTTTGGCCCTATCTCTCAATGGTGAAGAATCACTTTAAAAATTCCAGTCGACGGATCCGGATTCAGATCTTCACCAAAATCGAATCAGTTCGTCCATGTCATACACCCAACCAGCCCTCCGAATTTCATCCAAATCCGAACACAACTTTTTGAGATATTCTGCACACAAATAAACAGAGAGGGGTGAAAACATAATCTCCTTCCACCTTCGGTGCAAGAGGTAACGAGAGCTGGAAAACGAAGCATGATGTAAATACTTTGGAACAGAAGAGGGTCACCAAATATGTCACAAACAAATACGCAAACAATTTCCAAGGAATACCTCGTTAGAACAAGGCCAATCCTAAAAGAATACATCTCTCTCCAATAAACAAAATCAAAGCTAGAAACAAACTCTCAGTACCAGTGTTCCAGTATAGCAAACTTGCCACAATCAGAAATCAACTAGATAGATACCAGAACACTGAAACTTCCTACTATCCACAAAATGTTCTACAAAAACCAGTGTATCCCGAGACCTGCTGCGATGAGAAGTCGGTGGTGGCAGGGGCAGACTAACGGTATTGTAGGTCCTCAGGCAAAGGGGTTTTTGGGTCCCTCGATAAAATTTTGAATGACACTTAGTGGAAGATAAAGTTTTCTAAAACAAACATTTGTGTGCATAAATATGCAGAATAATAGACCATGAATTTAAAACAACAAATCTTTACTATAATTCACGGACTGGTGTGTGTGTGTGTGTGTGTGTGTGTGTGTGTGTGTGTGTGTGTGTGTGTGTGTGTGTGTGTGTCATGTTTCTTGTGGAGTTCCACTGGAGCACTCTGATGTGGAATGTGATACACCAAAATAACCAGCATGATCTCCTGATTTGATTAGGCTAATTAAATACAAATAAACCAGAAAATTTCCCATGTTTTAAACGTACTGTATATTAAGCTGTATATAGCAGCTTAATAGGTCCTTCCACCATGGCATGACATTCTAATTACAAAAAAATAAACAAAAATAATGATAACATTGCAACAAAACATAAATTAATAGTATATTTACAACCATAATAATAAAAGTATCACTTGGCAATCATAATAATGAATGTATAATCCTCACCCAGGTCCAAGCACATCTGGATTTGGTGAGGTGAAAGGCAAGCTTATGCTCAAGCAGTATAGCAGGAAGGTATGCTGCAAGGTCATGAAGACCAATACAAAAATTGGTCCATTGGACCAACGGGCCCATCAGTGATGTAAAATAAAGGTGACAGCGGGACGTTCAGACTGTCCGGGTCAATTCACACCCTCATTTCTTGAACACACACTGCGGTATTTCTCTATAAGATTAGCAAAACATGTGTGAAGATGGTTATTTTTTTTTTTGGACAAAGACCAGAACACTGAAACTTCCCCAAAACAGCAAACTTGTTTGAAATTGAATGAATGCCAATAACGTACGTCCATATTATGGATCACCCAACTCAACCAACCACCCACTCTGAGTTCTGCAAGGTAGAAGAGAAACATCCAAAAAATGGGTACAAATCCCATTTTTTTATAATGTACATTTATGATTAATAAACATTTGCTGTAAAGTTTGAAACTGTAGGTTTAACAGCGGTAAATGTTGTTTGTTCAAAACAGGTTAAATGTTTAGTTTAACAGAAATAAAATAACTTCACTGCATGTTCTTTCCCAGAATCAATCAAAATCGACTTTCAACCCCCAACAATGAATATACAGTACTATGTTGAAATATACATTCCAAAATCCCCTTTCTCTCCTATTTCTGAAAACGAAAACATTATCTATTTATTTTTTGGAGCACGGGCACTTTGATGGCATCGGCCGTCAGTTGGTGTCCGATGCCCGACTGCTCAGTCTGCCCCTGGGTGGTGGTCTGATGGAGCTCAACCAAGTGCACAGAATGACGAATGTAGGATTGGCCCAGCATGGAAAAAGCGACATACCAAATCCAAGTTGAACACAAACACCAAGACAAGAAGCCAGAAAAGGTATCTCTTAATGATATTGCAAAAAAATTCCAAGATTTTCCAACAGGTGTGAATAAAAATGGCTAATGGCCATTCTTAGCCATCTAATGGCTAAGAAGTACCCATTAAATTGAAACAACAACACATACAGCCCCAACTCAGAGAAAGGAAAAATACAAAAACGAAATATTAACAAATATACACTGACAACTGTGAGACCAACAAAAGAGCAGAATGATTTAAAAAAAAAAAAAAACCCGAGTTGAACAAATTGGGGAGAGACAAAAAAAAAGCAAATTGGAGTGGCTAAGAAGGGGCCAGCTTAATTGGGATGGAGAATGAGTCGTAATAAATGCACAAGCACAAGGTACACTATACCAATGGCTTTAAAAAGAACGAGGATGGAGTCAATCATACACGTTTAGATTCTGCAAGGTAGAAACAAAAACATGATGATGTAACAAAAAAAAAATAAACACTCATGTGAGAACATCTGCACATACAAAGGCACAACAATGTATGTAGATTAATCCATTGTTTTATGGACCAGTATAAAATAATTGTGCTGTCGATGAAAGTTAAGTGCCTTATCACATTAGAGTATTATAATCCAGTAAAAACATATAATTGCCAGGAAGCCTTCACCCCAATAACTTGTAATGCGGGGGAAAGGTTTTTGCACTGTGAAATAATTGTGTTCTGCAAAAGGAATTCAAATGTACTTTTAAGAAAGCTATGATGTCCAAGTGTTGATAAATGTACTCTGAGGATGAAAGGATAATTAACTGTGTAAAATAATTATTAAGCTGTGTTTAACAATCTTATCAGATCGCAATGAGCCAGTCAAGGTTGCAATGGATTATGATGTCTCAGAGATGACTTCATAGCAGGTATCCTCTCACTGGCTGAATCAAGATGGCAGCCTGCCTGTTCCTTTACTATTTCTCCTCACCCTGTTGCCAAGTACGCGTGGTCCTTGACAGCATGCAGTGCAGAATTCAATGTCAAACAGCTTGATCTGTGGATTCCGGTTCATCTGCATACTTCGGTGATACCAAGCTCACCTTCTGAGGGCTTTTTACAACATGACTGGTTGGTTGGATTCAACCTTTGTGCACCCACTGGACAAGGTTATCTTGAAAATGTTCACAACTGACCTTCAGCCATTTGTAACCAGCTTAAGTTTATTTTTCGAACTAGTTACCTGAGATAAGTTACCACTTCAAAAAGTCATGAGTTAATTCATAGCTGCATTGATACTGTGACTTTTATACTTTCATAATTTGGGGATTCCTGGGAAAGTTATTAAGTGTTTGTTGGCATTGGTATTCGTTTTTAAAGGTAGACAGGAGGAATTAATAAATATTATTTATTATATATAGTTCTGCCTTCAGTCATTTGCTGGTTTCACCTGTAAAACAACAGAAAGGACATATTATTGTTCGTAAATCTTTTCTCCCATGACATCCTCCAGTAACTGCTGCACTCGCTTCAGTACCTTGAGGAGGAACTGTAATAATTGGCACATCTGCCAAAACTTTAATATCGCATTCTCCGAAAAATCATGGAAGCACGAACCAAAAGCGATTGTTGAAAATGAGGACATAATGCTCTCGTACAACCTGAACATACCATAATGCGTGAATACTGTTGGACCCGACGATTCACGGGAGATACGTTCCTGGAAAATGTAGCGAAGCGAAATCAGCAACTGTTGGGGCATTGTTACATTGGGAACTAGAAGGGCACTTGGTAGAGCGCATACCTTTGTCATGCAATGCCTGATCCACAACAACATATCAGGCCCAATACATTTTTGAAATATCATGCCATATATCGTTTCTGGCCCGACCTCGTAATGGTGAAGAATCACTTTAAAAATTAAATAATTCCTGTTTCCAGATCCGGATTTTCACTAAAATCGAAAAAAATTCGTCCTTGTCACACACCCAACCTTCTCACCAAGTTTTATCCGAATCCGTCAACAACTTTTTTGACATATTGTGCTTTATATCAGTTTAGCCCTATCTCTCAATGGTGAAGAATCACTTAAAAAATTATTGGATCCAGATCCGGATTCGGATATTCACCAAAATTGAAATAATTCTTCCTTGACACACAAGGAACGTGTCCAACAAGTTTTGTCCAAATCCGTCAACAGCTTTTTGAGATATCGTGCTATATAGAGTTTTTAGCCCGATCTCTCAATGATGAAGAATCACTGAAAAAATTCTAGTTGCCGGATCCGAATCCAGATGCTCACCAAAATCTAATCAGTTTGTCCTTGTCACACACCCAACATACCCACCCAATTTCATTTGAATCCATCGACAACTTTTTGAAATATCCTGCACACAAACAGACAAACAAGAAGACGACGTCGTGCAGAACACGATACTTGCAAAATCCAACAAACAAATTTGACCTCAAAAATAATTGGTGGTTGAATTCAGTGACCTGAAATGCAAATCCCCTTCAAGTTTTAAGTCAATGGGATGAAAATTGAGGATTTTAGAAATACCAACATAGATGTTGACCTTTTAGTCCATGTTGACCTC
The DNA here is from genome assembly GCF_056783735.1 of Eptatretus burgeri. Classification (NCBI taxonomy): domain Eukaryota; kingdom Metazoa; phylum Chordata; class Myxini; order Myxiniformes; family Myxinidae; genus Eptatretus; species Eptatretus burgeri. The sequence goes on from NC_140971.1 coordinate 53,612,371, forward strand.
AAAAATAATTCACTGGTTGAATTAAGTGACCTGAAGTATAAATCCTCTTCAAATTTCAAGTCAATTGGATGAAAATTGAAGATTTTAGAAACCTCACCATAGTTGTTGACCTTTGGCCTATGTTGACCTTTTGGTCAATTTTGATCTCAAAAATAATTGGTCGTTGAAATCAGTAAGCTGATATGAAAATCTTTTTCAAATTTCTAGTCCATCGGATGAAAATTGAGGATTTTAGAAATTTGAATAACTTGTTGACCTTTTGACCTCAAAAACAATAGGCTTCATGCTTATAGCATTTTAGCTTCACCATGTGGTGAAGTTTCATGAAGATTGGTTTGAAATTGTGACCTGCAGGCGATTGACAGACAAACAAACGAACACACCGACAGACAAAATAACAAGAAAAAGATGTCGTGGAGAGCACGATACTTGCAAAATCCACCATTATGTGCTGTGCATCATTTTATGTCTGCATTGAATGTACATTTCCAAATTGGCCCGTTACTGGATTTTGTTGCAGGTTTTGACCACAGTGCAATCATTCTTGTTCATAAAAGGATGTAAAGTGAAATACTGTATTTGATTTTGATCATATCTGTTAATTACGTTTTTGAAATCTGACTTTTCCTCCACTTTAAACTTCAAAAAAACCTTAGCTTTGGAGCTGCATTGCCATTGGAAATTTGCTTATGTTGCAAAATGTTTCCACATGTTCATATTAACCAATAATTTGTTTCCGGTTTTTAGGAAGAAAGGAAACAGAGTTAAAGAGTATGAGCGTTTCTCAGGAATTCAGCTAAAATGTATTTCAACAATGGGACTAGCTGAATAATGACAACATAACACTGACAATTCAAGTCACTTGAGGGGGGTAAAAGTGATAGTCACACCATCAAGAAAAAAAATTACATTTAAAGCAAGAGAATATGCTTGTAATTTCACTGCGGAAATTTAATACATAATTTCAAATTGGTCACAAGCAGATTGTTCTTCAATCAAATTGTGAAAAGCACCCAAAATTAGTTGCACGGTTCAGCACCCTGTGAAGGATGCATCCCAGCAGTGCATCAGGCTCATCGAACCACAGCCAGCAACATCCAAGCAGTGAACCTCAGGAGTCACAAAAAGCCACGCACATTGTCATCCAATATTTAGGGACCAGATTAGAAGTCAACAGGAGAAGTGACACGGCAGATTAACGAGTCCATTTGCAGCTGCTGGTGTCTTCTGAGGAGATCGACTTTGGATAAGACATGCTGCCAGGGATTACCTGGTTGAAGGTGTTTTCAAGGCAGGGGTGGATTAAGTTGTCTTGTGTGCTATGAGTTTCATATGTGATAAGAGCACAAATCACATGTGTTGACCATCAAGTCAGGTAAATTAAATTAAAATTTCATCTTTTCAAAGGCGAAACTAATTAGCCACCAAATCATTATTTTGAAGGCTGTTTTAACCAAATGAAGATATTGAGGGTGGTGCAAGAAGTTTTCACCACTTAACATTCTTCGTGAAGCAGGCATGCATGTGGTACTTTTGTCAGTGTGTGGGTTTTGTGCAGACAAAAAAACAAGACTTTGGAGGAAAGAATAGTCTTGCTATATTAATCTTCCAATTGCAATCTCCAAATGTGAAAGAATTACATTTTTAAAACCTAATATAAGTATGGATGGATTGAATGAGTCGAAAGATCTAAATAGAATGACTAAGACTTGTTGAGGAGCATATATGTTAAACTAGCAAAGGTTGCCAAGCAATGCCTCCTCCCCCCCTCCCTCATCCCATCCCTGCCCCTCCCTCATCCCACCCCTGCCTCCTCTGGACTCCCACACCACCCCTTCCCTCCCTAACATTAAATAAAGTTGTTATAAAATAAAGGCACATTTTAGTTGTAATTAAAATAAAGTCATATTCTATAGGGCTGCCTTCCCTTCTCCTCTCCTCATACTCACGTCCTCCCAAACCCCCTCCCTCATCACAACTCTCCGGACATCTCCGGGCAGCGTTCGTGCCTTTATTTAATGACAACAAAAATGCAATAAGCTCTAAAATCTCTTAACCAGAGTCAAATTTAAAATTTTAAACTATGGAATTGAGCTGAGCTGCAGTTCCGACTGTTTTATCAAATGAACACTTTTTAAGCAAACAAAAAAGTGTCTCCGGATGTCTCTGTGCGGTGCTTAGTATGACTGGGCACACCTTAAGCACCATTTTAGCTCCAAAATTACTTTAAAACTATAAAGGATACAAACAACAGCACATACCTCGATCTTCTCAGAAAACACTCGCCCCCCCAAATTAAGCAGGCAAACGGTCCAAACCCAGGTCATATCCCCTGTTATTGGGTCAACAATCCAATACTTGGTGAATCAATAATGTCTTAAAAATTTCAGATTTTACTGCAGATTTCACACTTATTTCGTCCACGAGATCCGATTCCCAAACCGGGAATAATAGTTTGATTGTATCCTTGAAATTAGTCCATGAGAGTAGATCATGTTTCCAAGGCAATACATGTTTGAAGAGGCCAAATTAAAATGGTGGCTTGGACCCCTGCAAGGCAAAGTTGGGCTGACCAAGGATAAGCCTTCCACAGAGGAAATCCATTGATTATCTTCAAAAGGGGTGTTTATAGCCTGGTGATGGCTTAGTGGTTAGGGTGGTGGCTTGGGATCCTCGGGGTCCTGAGTTTGAGCCCCGCTGGCTGCTGAATTAACATCAGGGTGGTTGACTCAGCCTGTCATCCTTCCGAGGTCGGCGAAAGGATCACCAGTATACTGGTAATTATCCCTGTGTGTCGAATGCGACTAAAGGGTTGGCATCAGGAAGGGCATCCGGCTGTAAAAACATTGCCACAAATAAGGGTACCATGATCGGAGCCCGCAGATAGCTGACCCCTGCTCAGGCAAAAAGACTTTCAAATGGTGTGATGATGATCTTCAAAAGGAGTGTTTAAATTCACCCAAACAACCAATTTTCATTCATGAACTTCCTTGGATTTCCCTTTGTAGCATGCAAAGTTTCTGGCTGCTCAGTTTCATGGTTTTGGAGTTATGGAGGAAACACACACACACACACACACACACACACACACACACACACACACACACACACACACACACACACACACACACACACACACACACACACACACACTATTATCTTATATATTATTTCCGAGTTTGTGGTTTCGTGTCGCGCTATCTTCGACTTTGTTCTGCGCTCAAGTAACGTGATATTCGGCTTACATTATCTCAAAGACCATATGAGGTGCATGGTACAAAAAAGAGTAAATAAAATGGTTCTGAAACAGTGAAATCGTGCCAAAAACGGTTACTGCATTTGGCTTTGTGTCCTTTGGTCTTACCTAACCTAGATATAAAAAGAGGGTTATGTAATGGTACATGACTGATTGTTAGGAATCTCCACACCCATGTTCTAGATGCCGAGATCCTAACTGGGGCAAACAAAGGTGACTATGTGTTGATACCACGAATCAAACTGGCCCCATCAGATGTGAACTTGCCATTCATTCTTGAAAGAACACAGTTTTCAGTAAGAGTCAGCTACTGCATGACTATAAACAAAGTGCAAGGCCAAACCTTTGATAAAGTTGGGTTATATCTTCCACAGCCGGTGTTCAGCCACGGTCAGCTATATGTTGCCTTCTCACGATCACGTCGGTTCTCGGACATTACGGTGAAAATTATACCAACTATAAAACAAGGGTTCCACAATGACAATGCTATAACCCAAAACATTGTGTATCAAGAAGCACTTTGAACATTGCATTCCACTTACTGCATTAAAGTAAAATTACTACTGATACTCTGCATCAGTTCCTTTCTCAAACACACCCACCCCAACATGTCGCGCAGAGCGCGGGTTATGCTAGTTATAGATAAAGATGAAGAACATCATAACGCTTCAGTAAAGATCAACAGAGAAGATTTAAACAAAACTTTACAATCTTAGCAAAGTACAAAACCACATAGGCTGAGCTGTAGATATATTTGAAGGTCCAGTGAATTTTAGCGAGGGCCAATATTTAGGTCGCGAAATGTGTGTTTAAGAATGAATAATGCAAGAGAGTATGATTGAGATATTGAAAGACGGAAGGAAAAAGTAAGTGAAGACAACTTAAAATATTAGACAATCACGGAAATAGAAATCCTGTTCTTAACTCAAAATGGAACTGTAAAGTGTTTGTGTAATGGATTAAAAGAATAATAATAATAATAATAATAATAATAATAATAATAATAATAATAATGACGAATAATTTTTGAAAATGTTGTCACGTCAACAAAACAATTCCGAAGTTTGAAGGACTTAATGAGAACCTTTATTGCAAGTCAATTAATTTAGACATTTCCCTGATATTTAAATGTCCATGCAATCAAGCAGACAAAATGAGTGATCTCCTATTTGGTTGTATATTTATTCATTCTAAAGTTCCCTCAAATGCATCAGGCCATCTTCATCGGACCAAACACTGCATTTATTAAATTATGTACATACATTACACGAGAAAACTTGGAGCCTTTAACTAAATCCTATTTGTAATGATTTCAATGAAGTATTTTGTCTTATGATTGAAAATTTTTGTCATGAATGAAAATTTTTCACCGTTCAGGAGGTTAGCGCGTGCAGAGAAACAAACAAATGAAATTGCACGTTAAGCAAGGAATTGCCAGAATAACTTTGTCATAGCTCCATGATCTCTGAAAAAACAAAAACCTGGAAATCACTTTGGTTCTTATAAGTCGATAGTGCTACTGTTTAATGAGTTATAGCACTTAGTTTGGTCATGATCGTAACTTGGAAATCAATCGGACTTGAAATGACTTATTTATCGCAATTTGAAAGTTTTGACCCGGACCCCCTGACAATCGACCCCCGACCGCTAAGAAGGGTGTTGGTGTGACACCCCAATGAGACATATGGTTGGATGCAGTATTGGAAGATGCACATTTTGGATTTGGTTTGAAGTCGATACGACCATTTTAGTGGACGTTCTTGTGAAAATAAGAATTTCGGTTTTTCGGTGACCTTGACCTTGACCTTTGACCGAGATTCACCAAAAATGACAAGTGTCTAAGTTGGACCATGGCCGACGTCTGTACCCAGTTTGGTCATGATCGCTGAAACGGTGTGGCTGCTACAGGGTAAACAAACACACAAACAAAGACAGACAGACACACAGAATGACACACACAACTGACCAACATAATTGCCAAAATCCGAAGGATTCCGGCAATTAACAAACACACAAAAACTTCAAATTATTTTATATATATATATATATATATATATATATATATATATATATATATATATATATATATATATATATATATATATATATATATATATATATATATATATATATATATAGATGATTTGAAGTTTTTGTGTGTTTGTTTGTCTGCACGCACTAATCTTCTGAACGGTGAAAGATAGGAGGAAACCTGTGAGCCAAAAAATACCGGGACGAGCCCCGGGAAGGTTATAGGCTAGGTGGCGAGGCCCCTCGGCCGGGGCTGGGGGGAAGTGTTTCCCCTTCACCAACCCCCTTAGGCTGTGACTGCCATGGCCCAGTTCGTAACTGATACTGGACTCACGTAAGACCGATGTACAGAAGATTAAATTCATTCAAAAAGAACCCGAGCAATGCCGGGTGCATATATATATATATATATATATATATATATATATATATATATATATATATATATATATATATATATATATATATATATATATATATATATCTTCTTCTTTCGGCTGCTCCCGTTCGGGGTCGCCACAGCGGATCATCCGTATGATCCGCATAGTGATTTGGCACATGTTTTATGCCGGATGCCCTTCCTGATGCAACCTTGGTCGCCTCTTACGATACAGGGATATGGTACACCTATTTTAACTGGGGTATACACCGGCCCAGTATACTGGTACTCATTTCGTCGACCTCGGAAGGATGACAGGCTGAGTCAACCCCCTGGTGTATTAATTCAGTGGCCCAACGGGGCTTGAACTCAGGACCTTTTGGATCCCAAGCCGCTGCCCTAACCACTGCGCCAACACCAGGCATATATATATATATATATATATATATATATATATATATATATATATATATATATATATATATATATATATATATATATATATATATATATATATATATATATATATATATATATATATATATATATATATATATATATATATATATATATATATATATATATATTAAACCGTTTTCAGTGATTGCTCCAAGAGAGTGTGGCATGAAAAGAAAATCCGTTGCAAATAAGGTTTGAATATTTGAATAACAGTTTGATTTGCTGTTAAGTGGGGTGTACATGTTGGTTGGTGGATGTGTTATTTATTTAAGGTAAGATGTGCATGATTTCATGTATATGTATTATCATATCAAAAAATGTGTGATGGGAGTTGTAACTATGTGATAATACATTAAATCCTCGAGCGAATGGAGTTTGTTGAGTGATGCTGCACGGATGGGTTGACTGACTGCCAGGATGCAGCTGAGGTTGTGGATCTACTGATGGAGGTAATCTGCTGATGTGGATCGGTGACCGAGGTTGTGGATCTGCCATTTGGAGAGGTTCTGGGCTCAAAGATTTGAAACCGAGAAGAAAAACGATACCCAGCTCATGAATCTTGCAGTTGGGAAACCAGTCAATTGCTTACAGGTTAAGGTTCTTACTTTGGGTAAGGGAACTAAGTTTTAAGGTTTACAAATTCAGTTGAAAATAGGATGTTGTGACATTAACATCAATTACAGCAATACTTTAAATTATACAGGAACAGCTGATATTGTAAAACTAATAAAAAGTGTCAGACGTGTGTGTGTGTGTGTGTGTGTGTGTGTGTGTGTGTGTGTGTGTGTGTGTGTGTGTGTGTGTGTGTGTGTGTGTGTGTGTGTGTGTGTGTGTGTGTGTGTGTATACCATTTAAATATGTAAATGGTAAAATCACATTGAGACTACTCTATATGATATATGACATCACAATGAGCTTCCTCTGTAGGCATTTCACAAGATTTGGTGGTACTTCATGAATCACCATTTGAGTATTATGTAGAAGATTGAAATATTCGAATAACGTTTTAATGTCAAAGAGCTTTCATACTCCAAGAGTAGAAGTCTCAATGTATCATGAACTATAAGGGCAATGATGTTGTTAGATATGCCTCCACACACATTATTACAACACGAAACATACTTGTACCAACTTTGATTTAAATCCCTGAACCCAGATTCAAAATCTATAGTAATAAATGTCAACTAGCGATACCCGTGCACATGCACGGGATGGCAGTATAACATAGCTGGTAGCAGACGACAGACCGTACACGGGGAATGACAAAAATACGCATTGTGCAAAATGCAAGTGGTACTATGGAACGCCAAGACTTCCCAAACATTGTCGGCATGTCCGCTAAGCGCCACAGCAATTTCATAGGGATGGTGTGACGGCGAGCCGAGTTTTTAGTGTGCAAGCTTGGTATTATAATACAGATTGTCAGTGTGTGTGTGTGTGTGTGTGTGTGTGTGTGTGTGTGTGTGTGTGTGTGTGTGTGTGTGTGTGTGTGTGCCTGCGCGCGCTTGTGTGTCATTCATAAAGCATCTCTCTCTCTCTCTCTCTCTCTCTCTCTCTCTCTCTCTCTCTCTCTCTCTCTCTCTCTCTCTCTCTCTCTCTCTCTCTCTCTATCCCATCCTTGCTGTAACCCCACCCAATAGAGTGCAGCACCCTCCTCCCACACCTCTCTCACTCTCCCCTCTGCCCCCCTCTCTGTCCCTGTCTCTGGAGTCTCTGGATATATTCAGACGGTGGTTATGTCTGGAAGGTGTTTGTCTCCGGATGTGTCTGGGCGGTGTTTATGGCCGGACGGGAGTTTGTCTCTGGATATATTCAGACGGTGGTTATGTCTGGAAGGTGTTTGTCTCCAGACGTGTCTGGGCGGTGTTTATGGCCGGACGGGAGTTTGTCTCTGGATATATTCAGACGGTGGTTATGTCTGGAAGGTGTTTGTCTCCGGATGTGTCTGGGCGGTGTTTATGGCCGGACGGGAGTTTGTCTCTGGATATATTCAGACGGTGGTTATGTCTGGAAGGTGTTTGTCTCCGGACGTGTCTGGGCGGTGTTTATGGCTGGACGGGAGTTTGTCTCTGGATGTGTCCAAGCAGTGTTTGTCTCTGGCCAGCTTGGCTCCAGATGCGTCAGGGCTGTGTTTCTCTCTGGACGTGTCCAGGCAGTGTTTGTCTCTGGATGCATCCGGGCAGGAATTAACGATCCACCGCACGTCTGCCTTCCCTTCCTCTCACCTCACACTGTCTTCCCTTCCCCCACCCCTCCTTGATCCCCCACACCTCCTTGCTCCCCTCACTCCTCTCTCCACACTCTCTCTCTCCCACCCCTCTCTCCCTATTTTTCTCCCTCCCCCCTTTAGTATTCCCATCAACAAAGCGATGGGTGGTATTTCTAGTTTAAAATAATTCTGGCTGCCAGACCATGTGTCTGATCAGGTTGAAATTTAAACCATATATTCCACATGATTACTCGATCATTATAGTGATGTTTCATGTTGATTGATGAAGTGGTTTAGAAGAAAGAATTTTTCAAACATTTTAGTTCAATCCAATACCAGACCATGTGACCAATTAATTCTTCATGAACACCCTGGTATCCCCGGGCTTGGGGAAGATGTGGTTGAAGTTTCCCCTCGACCTGTAAAGCCATTCTGGAGATCATTTTTAAAGGTTTATAATTCTAAATAAACATAGCTGCCAAATCATGTGCCCTATGATGTCATAGGTGGACATCTTTTTGTTCCTCATGGATAGGCGATCATACCTGTAAAGTTTTGCTTCGATCTGTTTAGCCATTTTGAAGAAGAATTTTGAAGATTTTTATGTTAAAAACAATATGGCCCCCAAACCAACTGACCGATGACGTCAATTCCCCCCCCCCCCATACAATTTAGCCCTGCATGACACTCAAAAATTTTCATACTGATCGGATAAAGCATTTGATGCATGCAATTATGACGTCATAACGAAGTCATAATGAAACATGCAATTATGACGTCTATGACATCATCAAAAAAAATCAGTCTTGTTTCCCATGGGGAGTCATTTACATGTGTCAGGTTTCAATTGTTTTTCCCCATTGAGCGGTTTCGGAGATACAGAGGTCCAAAGTTTTTATTTTTCCAACATTGCTGCCACACCATGAAGTATGACATCATAATTATTATTAAAACATTCTACATGAGTAGGTGCACCTATGGTGAAAATTTTGTGTCAATCGGATAAGCGGTTGCAGAGAAAATAGAGAAAATTTGCATGGACGGTGGTACGTATGGCCGGGCAACCCAAAAGCATAATGCCACAGGTGACTTCTTCAGCGGAGGCATAAAATATTCACTTTGAGAAATTATATTTCCATCGATTCCTTTTAACATTCAAACAAGGAAATTAAATAATTCATTGGTAATTTTTGTTGTAAGGTAAACATTTTTAAAGCATTCCACAAATGTGTTGTTTATCACATTAAGATAACTCAAAAGAAGATGAGATCAAATAAGTAATGGAATGAGTGTGGGGAGGGGTTATGAGCATCAGAGCTGTGTCTCAAAAGCTCTGTCTATACAAATCTATTTGGAAGGGGAAGGAGAAGGGATGCATGCTGAAGTATAAAAGTGCAAAATAAAATGAGGATCATTAACATAGACAATCTTTTCTTCAAACAATTCGACAAAATAGACAGACTGATGAACAAGGTAAGGTACACTGATAACAAGCTCAATGTTGGTAGAAAAATAAAGTGATGGAGATTGACAAACTAAGGATTGCACTTTTACAAATGGGGTAATTCAGACTTACAAAATAAGTGATGCAGACTGAGAAATGACACAATGAAGACTGATAAAGCATGTAATGTAGATTTACAAACTAAGTCGTGTAGACAATTACAAACAAGGGAAAGCAGAGTTACAAAGTAAGTAATGCAGACTGAGAAACTTTTGGCAATGCTGACTGGCAAATTAAGTGATATAGACTTACAAACTAGGGAACTTTATCCTTTCGAGCAAAATTAGCAAAACTGATAAGCAAAACACTACTCGAAATGATGAATGAAAATTACTCAAAACTGAAAAAGGATGTGCCAGTAAAGAGGCACAAAGTACAATTTATCTGATGTTTCGTTGGGAGGGAGGAGCAGAAGGAGGGTGGCGGGGGGGGGGGAGGATACACCCCAAGTCAATAAAATAAAGTATTTTAAATATTATTGTCATTCAATGTCACTTTGACCTTATTTGTTACATACCAAGTAAAGGCTTATGCAACCGTCATGGTGGAACATGCAATAAGCTTCACTGGCATGCAATGACAATGATGTAACTTCGTTCAGATTTTGATGGACATGAAAAAAAAAAGAATGATATATGCTTGGTTCCATTTCGCTAGATGACGCAAGTCATTCAAAATAGTTATGGAAGTTTGCATTGCACAAGGAGGCATCTTGTTGAGCCAATACTCAAAATTGTACCTGCTGAAAAAGGATGCTTGTGGACTTAATTCGAACTCGACATTGTTGGGTTTAAAGTGGCTTTCATTTATCCCAATAATGGAAAAGCAAACAAAACATTGCTCTATGATTTGCCTGACTGTTTTACAGTAATATTATGTTTCCAGAGTCATGTTTTCATAAATTCCTTTCAAATATATTAATCTGAAATTAAATTGGTGTGTCGAACATTATTATTTTTGCCTCGAAGGTGAGGGCATAAAATTTACCTTCACCCTATCCAAATTTAAATAATTCCATTAGTCATAAAGAAACAATAATTAACCCTTTCTATGCAGGACACACTGAGATAATTGTGACTTGCATATATTTCCTTTAAAATAATTCCAAGATGTATCTTTGCTCTTTCAGCAAAAGCTCCCATGATCTCCAGATATGAACCCCATATTTCTGTGAGGTAGTGTTTTGTTAGGTAATATCTTGTGGCCTCACTGGCTCCTTACAATGTGCTGTTTTCCATTAGACTCTTGCTGATCTTTGCAAACCTGGCTTTTTGTAGTTTGTCAATCCAAAATTTGGCACTATCGGGAAGTGAACATCAGTACACCACACACAAGGTATCATGGTAAATTGACTTCATCAGGCGATGCAGACGAACACTTTCATATGGACAAACCATGCAAGGCTACATAGGATGTTGATTGACAAGTTATACATGTTTAGCTATGGAAAATGATTCTGACTTTCTATAGAAAAAATGATCAAAATTTAGTCAAATTTTAGTATGTTTGTGCATGAAAACGGCACCAGCAACAAACCAGATCTTTGAGAGATAGAGAAGAATTACGTTAGCAGAAATGTTCATCATGCATGCTACAAGCAATCATTTTTTGGATAAGCTGACCAACCGACCGAAAATTTTGGATAATTTTAGACCACATGCTGCTAATCGTCCAAAGATGACCGACCATATGTACCTTCACATTTCAGTTTTTCAATGTGTGTTCCCCTTTCATTCACGCGGGGGGGGGGGCAGGGGGGGCGAACGTTCCACACATGTGCAGCGGGTTATTAAATCTGAACATTGAATTATGAGAAGTGGTAATATATTATTTCATAGCTATATATACACAGCAGGTACTATCGCTTTGCACACAATGATTTTTGATAATGCATATCCTGTATATATGCATGTGACTATTCCAACCAGATTTTTACACATATAGTCCATGAGCTGAGATGGAAATTGGTACCATCTTGAGGGACCAGAAAAAAGTGATATGACTGATTGAAGACGCAAATGAACTTAACAAAACAGCATGATGGACCTTTCAGTAAAGTAGCTCAAGTTAATTATTTCAATTTTCTGTTTTAGACCATTAATCGCTCGGAGGGCACTTTTGCGGACAAGATTTAAGGATGAGTGGTCAGTTTGTGCCACGTATCCTTATTCTTCCACATCATATAGCGTATTCCCACCTACCTTGGAAAGCGGACTTCATTTCCTATCCATTGGTATATAATATGTGACTATAGCTTAAAAGATCAGCATTTTATAGGCAAAAATATGCTTCACTAAGTAATCGTGCAAAGCAAATTTGAGAGCAAAAACGGTCATGAAAAGTTTACTTGTTCATATATCATAACATTCCAGAACATGGATACAGTTATTTCTTCTATATAGTGATATCTTAAGATTATTTCAGGATGTCTGGCAGCTTTCTGTGATAATTATTGGACAAGTTATAGCGTTTTTCATGTTAAAACCCCTTAAGGTGTTTATGCCAAGTTTCTACCAGTCTATAAGTCTATTACTGCCAAGTGACCAGGCCCTCCGAGACGCACCCAGAGGTTCATCAGCACATGCTAGAAGGAGGTTTCTCAGTACAATTAGGTGCAACCAATACATTTGGGAGACTTCCTGTTGACCAAACCATTGAAGAAACAGTCAACAAGGACACACAGACAGCCGGAGGCACAAAGGGATTCAGCTTGAAGCCTGCTGCTGTTAGCAGTACTATGTCACAGCAGAATATAGAAGTACCTGTCTTAAACAAATGAGGCTGATGAAAGATGATAGCTGCAGCAAAAGAATGGTTCACACAGATTCGTCAGCTTCAAAAATGTGCAAGGATGAGACTGATGTTGACATTTGGTTTATCTGATGGAAGACACCTGGACAAACCCATTCAGTCAAAATCTTTCAGAGCTGATAAGCATCTCAACTGGTGCTTGTGTGTCCCCAGAAGTTGCCAATGATCTTTTGACTGCTCACAAGCAAGGGGATGCAGCATATACAGATTATGAAATACAGCGTATTGAAGGACGAGAAAAAAACATTCTTTGACAGATTGCCAAAGATGCAGTTGAAGACATTTGATAATGCCCACAAAAGGATCAGCAGAAAACTACCTAACAAGGAACAAGTCCTCAAAAGTGACAATAATCTGTTTGGACAGATGATACTCGTAGCTTCCAGCAGAAAGTTGAACATGAATGATGTACTGAAACACCCCCTTGGCCCCCTTCCTTCATCCTTGACCAACAATGGTACTATGAAGAAAACCAACAAAGCAGCCCTTGCCGAAAGCTTGAAAGTAAGGTCTCTGCTGTGGAAAACGTCCAACACCCCTCAGCGTGTATTATTGATGGCATGAGTATTGTACAGAAGCTGAAAGGGGAGAATCTCACTTTTGATGAAGTGGCTGATATGCTTCTTTCAGCTGTGCTGAATACATCAGCAAGTAGCAACAGGGTTGATGTAGTATTCGACATCTACAAACAGATATCCATACAAGATGCAGAAAGGGCCCTGAGGTCGACTGATGGAGGTATCCGTTTCACAAACATAGCACCCGGTCACCGAATACACCAATGGAGGCATCTTCTGCCTTGTGACATCAGCAAGAGGAAGCGGATCAAATTCGTCACAGAGCAATGGGGAACAGAGCTCTACAGAATAAGACTTAAAGACAAGGTCCATTATGTCACATGTGAGGATATCTGCACCAAGATCACCCGTGAGGCTGTAGTTGAAGTTTATGAGCTCCGTTCATCTCACGAGGAAGCAGACACACACTTGCTACTACAATGGAAGCATGCATCGTCAAGTTTCCATTCTGTAATAGTAGCTTCAGAAGACACAGACGTCATGATGCTATGTCTGGCTTTTCATGATGACATAGATTGTAATCTGTTCATCCAATGTGGATCATCAACCCGCACCAGACTTGTTGACATAACAAAAGTTGCTCGTGCTCTCGGCAGAAACATCTGTAAAGCATAATTGGGATTGCATTCCGACACAGGTTGCGACACAGTAAGCGCTTTCAGTGGCCGTGGAAAGGTGACAGGACTCAAACTCATCAACAATCCAAGGTTTCAGACAGCTTTCAGTGATTTAGGGAAAGACTGGACGCTACAGGATGATCTCTTCCATGTGCTTGAGGAATTCACTTGCAAGCTGTCCATGTCTCAAACTGAAATCACAGAAGTTAACGAGATGCGGTTTCAGTTGTTCCGTGCTGAGAATGGTGATATCCAGTCAGGACAACTCCCTCCTTGTCAGGATCGTTTGAAGCTTCATGCTACCAGAGCATGTCACCAAGCAGCCATTTGGCACCACAGTCTTGAAGTAACTCCACGTGTACCCAGTCCACTTGACTGTAATGGTTGGGTATTGGATGACAATGGTGAACTTGCGATTGAGTGGATGTCTGGTGCCCCAGCTCCTGATGTTGTTCTGGAATTTTTATCCTGCAAGTGTAAACGGGAATGTAGGCTGCCATCACGCACATGCATGGTCAATGGCCGAAGCTGCACAGCTGCTTGTGTTCTCCACATGAAGGTCCGAGATGAACACTCGGACGGCAGCGTGGATCATGAGGACGATGACGACATTGACGTTGACAATTGATACTCCATAATGCATATCTCTCAAACTATTTGTCATTGCCTGTTTCTGTTTTCATGATTATGTCGAATGGCTATTTTCTATATTCAACACTGTGGAATTAAAGATAACTCTGTGGCACATTCTGTTCAAAATTGTTCAAGAACTTCACAACATATACGTTTTCTTCTACTATTGAATTGAACATGTAGCATCTTTGAAATGATGTCAGATTAATTAATAAAACTTTGTATCCTTTAAATTTTGCAGTTTGGAAGTAAAATGGATGATTTATGATAGGGATGTGATTTAAATTTCCTTTCAAATAAAGTGCATGACATTTGAGTAATGACACCACCAAATCATAAACGTGATAAAATTAGCGTGTTTTGTGGATATACCCCTGCTGCACATAAAGCTGTGTAAAATGCTTGAGCTACTCTACTCAGATGTCCATCATGCATTTTTGTGTTCCAGATACATCAACCGAACAGAAAATCACAACAAACCTGGGTCCCTCGAGATGGTACCAATTGGCCAGAAATGGCCCTCCAGCTCATGGACTAATACATGCTATTCCTGCTTCACTCTTTCTTGCATGCTACTTCTGTCTCCACATGCTATTACTCAGTCCCATTTTTCAGATGAATCTCCCTTTCAGGATAATACCCTATTTATGCACTGTAATATGGAATCAACTCAGCCTTGTGCCCCCTATTACTTCTTCTTCCTGTTTTGCATGCAGCGCACGCTGCGAGGTAGCATCAGTGGCTGAGGGTACGGCTCGGCCGCTGATGGAACGCCCTCTGTAGGTTTGGGCAGGAATTTGGAATTTGTTAATTGTGCCAGCAACAGCTTGCCTACCCTTGGAGAAGATTCCATTGAAGAAGGTTCCACACTGTGGGATCTTTCCGGTACATCAACTAATGCCAGCAGATGCGACACCGTATTAAACGAACTGAGGAACGTCACACACATTGATGAATCACCTTGGGATTAAAACCCAGGATACACAGCTTAGAGGAAAGTGTGCGTACCTCCAGGCCGGGGGTCGGAAACCTGCGGCTCTTTAAGAAATTAAGTGCAGCTCCCAACCCTAATCAAGCGAACCTCCTTTGATCTCTATCAACTGTCAGAAAAATATTTGAGTGTTGTGAAACGATAAACAGCAAAATGCATCTGATTACCGGCAAATTCTGCAAGCATGACTTGTACACGGTGCTGCACACATCGTCCGCTGTGGTTATTTCAGATATCTTATCAGAAATAGCACAGCCTCAACCTATGGAGGCTCAACCTCCAGCATCGGTTTCGAATTTGAACTCCTCTTCCAAAAAACTAGTCAGAATCCCATGAATGATTGACTTTCCATTTTTTTTTTTTTTTGGTATACACCGTCGAGGCACGTATGAGAGCTAACACACAGAATGTACAACACGGGGAGCAGGAGATAAGAGGGGCGGGAGAGGGAAGGACAAAATAGACAGGAGTAGATTTGTGGAAGGGAGAGGGATGAGGTGGGGAACACAGGGTAAACAAGATGGACACAACAGGGACTTTCAGGAAGGAAAGCAGGGAATTTGAAGGAGATGGGTTTGGGGTGGATGAACGGGGGTAGAAAAGATCATGGTTTTGGATGGGGGAAGAGAAGACATGGTGGTGAACTGCTGTTTTGAAGACCCGGAGGGAAAAGTGGGAATGAAGAGTGTGTGGGAGTTTATTCCAAAGGCGGGGAAAAAAAGAGGAATGAAGGAGAGAAGGTGAGCAGTGATTCATGATTTTGATAGTTTTACCAGAAGGGGGTTGCTGGCGGACCTTGAGCACCCTGCGGAAATATGGTGGGGACAAATCGCAGAGAGAGCAGGGGGGGCAAAGCTGGAGAGGAGTCGGTAGAAGACAGAAAGACCACCGACCAACCTGCGGTGAGAGAGTGAGAGACCCAAAGACTAAGCCTCATCAATGGAGATACTCATGATCCTAAATGCCATGGTTGCCACAGAGTGAAGCCGAGAAAGGTGAAAGGCGGGAGCACCAGCCCAGAGGGGAGAGCAGTACTCCATTGGGCTGTGGACAAAAGCTTTGTAGGTGGTCAGGAGCTCAGGTGTGCCAAGGAAGAACATTGCACGGTAGAGGATGCCCAGTTGATGACTGTCTTTGGAGGCCAGCTTGGAAATGTGGCTTTCCCAGGAAAGATCATGGGTACACCACACATACAAGTTATCACGGTAAATGACAAATATAAAAAACAAACGAGATGTTGTCTTGATAACGTTTGATAATTCCCCATTCAATAGAGGGTGGGTGCATGTGTGTGTGATGTCACGACATTTGCTATCTGTTATCTTGGAGTACAAGTAAATAAAGCGAACCCACAGATAGACTGCATCATTGTGCTTACATTTGTTAAAATAGGAGTTAAAATGGTGAATTTTTGCACTGTATTTTGGTGCGGTTATCGTCCCGATAGGGTGGATTGTTTATCGAATCATAGTCTGCCTGCAAGCAACAATATAAAGATTTTGACATGGAGGATTGACTTAGAATTATGAGGGATGCTCAAGAGGGATTCGAAATGACTCTCACAGTTGTGAAAATTTGTTTTATTTCTCAACTCGTAAATACAAACAGTAGGCGGGTCAAAATACCACCTGACCCACAACAAATTACAACAAAAGGTTTTTCAGTGGTTTTCATTCCTACTGGATATACTGATCAACATAAAAAGTCTACCAAAATCTGATATCCGGAAATGGGTTAAAACAGTCATTTTCAAGATGGCCACCACCGGGCTTTGAAATAACTAACACAGCTATAACTTCTTCAATAATTGTGATAAAAACATAATTGTTGGTCCTGGTCCATGGTTTTAATGCATCAGCAATCCACTGGTGTCAGTAAAATTTAGATCTGATCAGTATTTAACATGAAATCCAAGATGGCGGCAAAATTCAAGAGTGCAAAAATCAATAAATTTTCCATCTGAACCAAAATCACTGAACACCTGGTGCCACTGAAACATTTATTTGTGAACATTACATAATGGCAGTTTAGGTTACAATTTCAGTCCTCATCACTGTCCTCTAGTTCCTCAAAGGCTTGATTTAGTGGATTGTCACAAAACGTCACTTGGCATGATCTACATGCAGACGTACACGGAAGCCCATTGTTTCTGCAGCTGCAACGGATTGTGTCACAAGCTGTGGTGCAGTTGCAGTGTATCATCTTCAGAAGAGTGTCTGGTGCAGCATTCATGGCAGTCATGATAGGTACAAATCGATTGTCTTCAAGTCCCCAGCCCCAGTCCAGAGGATCGAGGTCACCCTCCATCCCCATCCAAACCATGACCTGGTAGTACACTTGGAGACAATGAAACTTGGTGGCAGATTCCGTTGGGGGAAGACGTTCAGGTGTAACGAAAGACTTAGCAGCAGTGACCTTCTTTGTGAATATCTTGTAACGCATGGCTGCCAGAGAACTTGTGCTCTCCCCACCAAATATAGCAGCCATCGCTTGGCTGCCAAGTTTCTTTATTTTAGCGTGACTGACGCCTCTCGAAGTGAATGTATCTGCACACAACTGGAGGCCTTGATCATCTTCCACGAGTTTCTGAAAGATTGATTTTTTTCCCAATGCCATACACACGAGATGTTGAATCACATCCTGTGAAGGTGTGCAGGAATAATAGTTGAGTGCACAACTTATTCCTAAGAAGATGCTTCATCCGATTGATGTCATATACTTTCAGATTGCTTATTGACTGGTTGTCTGATCTGAAATATAGTGGTTTTCCATCTGGTATACAGTAATGAAGCAAAAGCATCAACAAATCTGTGTCCTCTCCGATTAGTGTGGTGGAATGCAGAATTGTGCTGTTTACGGCTGTCTTGGCAATGTCCACATCAGCGTCCCCTTCTGCCTGAATAACTGTGCAGCCCACTTTCTTCAGCTGATCACCTATTAAGGTGATCAGCTGTTGCTTGTTACTGCCGACACATAGGAATTCATCTCTCTTTCCGTCAAATTCAGTTTCTTTGGTGAAGTTCACAGCCGGATAGCTGTTGGCTTGTCCCCGTCTCTGCTGAGTGTTAACCTTTATCAAAGGGCCTGCACCATAGCCAAAGACAACAGTTGCTGTCCCATAGTGTTTCGTTGTGAAGTCCGCATATGCTCTGGCTATTTTGCCATATGTATCTCCCTTCTTCCACTTGAGCTTGTGCAGCAAGGATCCACCATCAAGAACATACCTTTCAGTCTTAAGGTGTGGTGTCAGGTACTCCTTCACATGCCAGTGCCTTGGTACAGTGGTCATTGACGGCTTGAGCGAGTTGAGCTTTGTCGGCCTTCCTCAAGATCTTGTTGTCCTCGAAAAGGGATGGAGGGTATGGACTGAGCTCAAAACTCATCACGTCCTCAAGTGACAAATCACCTATCTGGGATACCACCAGGAATCGCTGGAATAGCACACAGGAGTCGATGGTTCTGTGAGGAGCAACCTGGAGAGCATTAGAATTTCCCAGGGTCTTTGCTTTCTCTGTCCTCTTGATGGAGAAGGAAAACACAGGTTGTGCAATCATTCTCTCGATGATTTTGTTCCCAACAGCTTCATATTCATGCACGTTGATGTCTTCGCTTGCCACGATACCATTTATGATATTTCTTAATGTAGGATCAGAGGAGAAAGGTGAAAATGCATTCAGCTTTGTGCTTATCTTGAAGAGGTCGAATGCATATCTTTCAAATGAAAAAAATCAGTCTTTCAAAAAGTCGTGGAAGATGATCAAGGCCTCCAGTTGTGTGCAGATACATTCACTTCGAGAGGCGTCAGCCACGCTGAAATAAAGAAACTTGGCAGCCAAGCGATGGCCGTTATATTTGGTGGGGAGAGCACAAGTTCTCTGGCAGCCATGCATTACAAGATATTCACAAAGAAGGTCGCTGCTGCTAAGTCTTTCATTACACCTGAACGTCTTCCCCCAACGGAATCTGCCACCAAGTTTCATTGTCTCCAAGTGTACTACCAGGTCATGGTTTGGATGGGGATGGAGGGTGACCTCGATCCTCTGGACTGGGGCTGGGGACTTGAAGACAATCGATTTGTACCTATCATGACTGCCATGAATGCTGCACCAGACACTCTTCTGAAGATGATGCACTGCAACTGCACCACAGCTTGTGACACAATCCGTTGCAGCTGCAGAAACAATGGGCTTCCGTGTACGTCTGTATGTGGATCATGCCAAGTGACGTTTTGTGACAATCCACTAAATCCAGCCTCTGAGGAACTAGAGGACAGTGATGAGGACTGAAATTGTAACCTAAACTGCCATTATGTAATGTTCACAAATAAATGTTTCAGTGGCACCAGGTGTTCAGTGATTTTGGTTCAGATGGAAAATTTATTGATTTTTGCACTCTTGAATTTGCCGCCATCTTGGATTTCATGTTAAATACTGATCAGATCTAAATTTTATTGACACCAGTGGATTGCTGATCCATTAAAACCATGGACCAGAACCAACAATTATGTTTTTATCACAATTATTGAAGAAGTTATAGCTGTTTTAGTTATTTCAAAGCCCGGTGGCGGCCGTCTTGAAAATGACTGTTTGAACCCATTTCCGGATGTCAGATTTTGGTAGACTTTTTTTCTTTTGATCAGTATATCAAGTGGGAAGGAAAACCACTGAAAAACCTTTTGTTGCAATTTGTTGTGGGTTTGGTGGTTGTTTGTCATAAATTGACCCAACTACAGTCACTTTGCTGATGGAAATATTACGGTGGGGAGTAAGAAGGAGAGGGAGAGAGGAGGAGAAGGATAGAGGAGGGAGGAGGGAGAGAGGAGGGGAAGGATAGAGGAGGGAGGAGGGAGAGAGGAGGGGACGGATAGAGGAGGGAGGAGGGAGAGAGGAGGGGACGGATAGAGGAGGGAGGAGGGAGAGAGGAGGGGACGGATAGAGGAGGGAGGAGGGAGAGAGGAGGGAGAGAGGAGGGGAAGGATAGAGTAGGTCGGAGGGAGAGAGGAGGGAGGGAAGGAAGGGCAGGGAGAGAGGAGGGAGGTAAGGAAGGGCAGGGAGAGGGGACACATGGAGGGGAGGGGGAAAAGAGAGAGGAGGGAGGTAAGTAAGGGCAGGGAGAGGGGATGGATGGAGGTGAGGGGGGGAGAGAGCTCGAGGCTGGAGCAGAGAGATAGGAGAGGGAGGAGGGAGACAGGATGGTGGAGGGGTGAGGAAGGGGGAGCTACGAAGGGGGAGCTACGAAAGGGGGAAAGAGCAAGGAAAGGGGGAAAGAGCAAGGAAAGGGGGGGGAGTGGGCAGAGCGACGCCTCATCAAATGTCGCTATACACTCAGGGAGGGGGAGTGGGAGTGAGGAGGAGAGGGGGAAGTGGGGGAGAGGGAGGGGGTTTGGGAGGAAGTAAGCTTGAGGGGAAGGGTTCTCGACTTGTGTTTAGTAGTTGGACTTGTGGACAAAAGGGGAGGGGGGATTGAACAAAATTGGGTGCATTAAAACAACACGTTAATGCAGCATGCAGATACAGCTGGGAGACAGTGTGACCACTCCTCATTTTCATAAATGCCAAGGTGAGCCAATGAAAAAAGCCAAGAATTCACAAGGTTTCGGAAAAGCGATGACAATAGAAAACCTATATGCCAAGAAAACCTCCAGAAAACCAAGACGCCAAAGTGAACAATGAATAGCCAAGATCTTGTGAAAAAAAGCCAAGGAGTGGTCACACTGCTGGGAGATGTCCATTGGGGTGGAGAGGGAAAGAAGTTTGGGAGGGGGTAAGCGTGAAGGGAGGTGGAGGGAAGGGAGCATGATGAAAAGGGAAGACAATGAGTGTGGGGGCAAGGGAAGGTAAGGCAGCGTGAGGAGAAGAGAATGCAGTGTGAGGTAAAGGGAAGGGAAGCAACATGAGGGGAAGGGAAGGCAATGCAAGGTGAGGGGAATGGAAGGCAACACAAGGGGAGGGGAAGGGAAGGCAGCAAGAGGGGTGGGGAATGGAAGGCAATGCAAGGGGAAGGGAAGGGAAGGTGATGCAAGGGGAGGGGAAGGGAAGGCAGCATGAGGGCCGGGGAAGGGAAGGGAGATAAAACATACCCAAACAGCAACATTTTCTCTTTAACCACCAGGTTATGTCCAAAACCAGGCAGGAGCATTTGAAGCCCATACCTGGCAAAGGCTTGCCTGCATGCATGCATGCTCACACATGCCGTGACTTTTGCACTCCTCCAGTCGGCTCATCCGAATCTGATTTCTACATGCTACAGTCCCCTTGACAGAGGGGGGAGGGGTGGGGGAGCAGGGGAAGGGGAGGGGTGGGAGAGAGAGAGAAAGGGAGAGGGGTGGGGAAGAGAGGGAGAGAAATGGAAGGGAGAGGAAAGGGGGGAGAGGGAATGGGTCAGAGAGAGAGATAGAGGGGTGGGAGAGAGGGAGAGAGGGGAAGGATGAGAGAGGGAGGGGGAGAGAGGGGAAGGATTCTGGCAGATGTGATGGCCAGTTCAATGTCCATCCAAGAGACGGCACACAGATTGATGAATCACCCTGCCTGTGAAACAACAGTATGAAGGTTTATAGCTGGGTCGGTATTTGAACTCATGCTAGACAGCTTAAAATGACCGTGCATACCTCTCGGCTATTCATTGCTTTTTAACTGAAAACATTTTTACTCATTGTAATCATCCAATGTATTTAGCCTTAATGCTGGAGATGGCCACATGGCCAACCATGCCACTTTATCGCCATGGAAGCTTATCAACATCGAAGTTTGTAGAGCACTCCAAGCAAGCACTCCAATGACACTGTTGAAGAAACTTTTAAACATGAAACGTTTAATTTTTTTTACATGTATTTATCTGTGCTGAAGTGACGTGTCGTATTATGAAAGGAGATTGTACAAAAAGGAGAAATGTGGTGTAAAATAAAGCTGCACATTTTCAGCGAGCCAGCCACTGTTCGACGTGCCACAGAACAAAGTGAGGCCAACGCCGGCAAGTAGCCCCTGAACTTTGTTCAGGTCAATAAATATACAGAATTCAGTGACAGTGTGAATATTGTAGAGCACTCAGCAAGTGGCTTAAGCACTCAAGGAAACACTCCAACAAATTGGTTCATAACGAATGGCTCGCTTGACAAGCGATTAGCGATTCCGTATCCATCATAATAAACACCTCCCAGAGACGTCCAAAATGTGAAACTATGTCCGAATTGGACAAAGTAACCATTTTTTAAAAACAGTTGGAACTGCTGCTAAGTTCAATTCTTGAGCTTAAAAATTGAAATTTGGCTTAGTTTTAGAGATTCTCGAGCTCATGGCATGTGCGGATATTAAATAAAGCGACAGACACTGGCGTCTCCAGTGGTCTATAAGCATTGCAATGCATCCAGTGATTTGTAGGTATGACGATCAAGCATTCGATGATATAAGTGAGAAAAGTGATTCGTTAAGAAATCGTTGTGGCCTGTTCCAAGCCAAGGCATTGTTGAGCAGGCCAAAAAAAAGAAGGCAGCTTAAGACTCTTGCGAGCTGACAGAGGGCTGATCAAAATGGCACGCTACAATCTTGGTGAGGCTTATTTTAGTTTTTGTGATGAGCATCTCCTAAATCATCTTCAATAGGGGTGTTTAAGTTAACACAAACATCCAATTTTCATTCATGCTCCACCTTGTAGTTGTCTTCGTATGCGTGCAAAGTTTGAGGCCGCAAGCTTTCAAGGTTTTGGACTTATGGAGGAGATGGATGGATGGACAGGCATGTGCACTGACATTTATTATTATAGATATCTAATTATGTTCAAGAAGTTAGGTGTGTGTGTTTGTGTGTGTGTGTGTGTGTGTGTGTGTGTGTGTGTGTGTGTGTGTGTGTGTGTGTGTGTGTGTGTGTGTGTGTGTGTGTGTGTGTGTGTGTGTGTGTGTGTGTGTTTGGAAATGAGACTGTCAGGACGATAGTGGTAAAAACACTAATGTGTAAAGTGTGATGAAATAGAATATGTAATAAGCTTGTGAACATCAGTAAATATGTATTGGATTACAAATCAATGTGTGTGTGTGTCTCTGTCCTGTTTTATTTGGATTTAAATTTTTTGTATACAAAGTCAAGGTTCATTGAAGGAGGAGATAACTGAACAGATTAGGACTCAACAGGCCAAAGTAAACAGTGGAGAGAGGAGGGGGACACCAACAGCAAGGTTGAAGGACAAAATAGAGAGTCTTGGACAAATAATGGGCGTGGGCAGGAAAGAGGGGTAGGGTAGGATGCATGAGGTTGACGAGATGGATACCGAAGGAAACTCTCAGGAAAACTTGGAAAATTGGATGGAGGTGGGTTTGGGGTGGGGGGTTAACAAGGGTAGAAAAGATCATTATTTTGGATTGGGGAGTGATCTGAGATTGTGGTGAACAGCCATCTTGAAGACTTGGAAGGAAGAATGATATTGAAGAGAATGTGGAAGTTGATTTCACAGGTTGGAAGATAGAGGAAAGAATGAGTGGATGTGAGCAGTGATCCTGGATTTTTGAAATAGGGATGACATGCATTGCAGCTCTTAAGATATTGTGTTTTTGACCAAATTTGCTAAAATGGCCCTTCTTGTTATTTGGGTTGCCGACCCCTGCTCTAAGCCATCCTGCCAGTCCATGCCCCCTACTTTTCAGAGGCTTTATTCAACCATTCATGTACCCTCACTGGCAACCTTACCAATTGATCTTTGGTACTTGACTTTTGCTTCCCTTCCTGATCTTGATGTGTGTCGTTTTTCATGCCAAAAATCATCACAATTAGTAGGCAAATACTACCAAATTTATTCACCATGCAAAACTTCATGGGAAGTAAATTGGCTGCAGGTGAACACCACCATATTGGTACACACACTGTGCAAGACTTCATGGGAAGTTCATTGTTTGCAAGTTAAAACTTCACTGTACATTTTGGGTGGGGAAAATTTGTTTTGCTGGCCATTTTGGAAAATGGGCACCAAAATTTTTTCCACGACTTTGTATGTAAAATGCTTATAGAGTATCCATAAAATAACAAGTAAGAAAAAGACATTAAATGTCATAGCCCCCATTGTTTCAGTAATTTTGCTGTATGGAGTTAAAAGACTAGCCCATATATATGTACAACTAAAATGGCCGTCAGTCTACCAGTCATCCATCTTTGATCAGATCACAAAATAAAGTGAGGTGCACATGTTTGCCATGATGCACAGTGCTTGTGCCAAGTTTTAACAAAATCAGACTGTGAATGTCTGAGAAATGGTTGGGGACACATTTTAGAAACAAAATGGCCACCAGTCGGCCATCTTGGAACTGATCTTGAAAAACAATGGCATGCGTATGTAAGCCATCATCCTTTATCTGTCGCCAAGTTTGAAAAACATTGGTAAATGCATGTCCGATAAATGGTTGAGGACATATTTAACATCAGGTGTATTTTACACCGAAAATGGCCACCAGTCAGCAATCTGGGATATGATGACGAAAAAAAAAAGAACCAATGTCACCCCCAGGATGACCAGTATCTTGCCAAAATGTGAACATGAGTGACTTATTTAAGGTCACACTGAGGTGAACAGAACTGCTATCCACTAGGAGCGACTCCTTGAGGAATATCTGCCTACGAGAGATTCCGATGATAATCGTTTTACAGAGTGACCATGAACAATACGTGTTTGCCTCATAACGTTACCCAATGACGTCATAATGGCTAAAGCTTGACATATCTAGAAAACACTCATCGAGGACTTCAATTTGAGGTACTACAGGATATGGTTCCTAAAACCTGAAAATTTGACTTTGGGGTCAAATATGTTCGACCTCAGGTGCTAACCCTGAAGGTCAAGGTCGATCACAAACAAACACTAATAAACTGAGCGCTAAGCCATTTACGACATTCCCACAAAGTTTGGAGATGATTCGATGAAAATTACTTAAAAAGAAGGGTTTCATCGAACTCCATTATTGACTTCAAAGTGATCTTGACATTTGACCTTGACTTTGACCATTAAGTGCACTGAAAAGTATTCCAAAAAGGCAACCATATATGAACCCACAAGAGTTTCCAATGAGAACTTTGCTATACAGAGTGACCTAAACAAGAGTTTCTGATGTGAACTAAATCAATGCAAAATACATGAAAAATGCAGTTTTTCGTCATAACATCGTCAAATGACGTCACATCGTCAAAATAGTTGTATGTTTAGAAAGCCCTCATTAAGGGCTTTAATTTGAGGTACTACTCGATATGGTAACTAAAACTTG
The DNA here is from genome assembly GCF_056783735.1 of Eptatretus burgeri. Taxonomy (NCBI): domain Eukaryota; kingdom Metazoa; phylum Chordata; class Myxini; order Myxiniformes; family Myxinidae; genus Eptatretus; species Eptatretus burgeri. The sequence goes on from NC_140971.1 coordinate 53,638,076, forward strand.
AAAATTTGACCTTAGGGTTAAAAAAGAATGACCTTTCAGTTGACCTTGAAGGTCAAGGCCGATTAACATCAAAAATGAATCAGCTGAGCGCCATACCAGACCCTATATATCCACCAAGGTTAGAGATCCTTTGATCAACGTTACTTAAAAATTAAGGGTTTCGTCGACCTTGATTATTGACCTTTTTGTGACCTTGACCTTTGACCTTGACCTTAACAATTTAGTATGGTTGATAGTATGTCTCCAGGACTCATATACATGAACTATCAAGAGATTTTGATGAGAAAGGAGAAAATAAATTTTTCATGAAAAATCCGTTTTTTCGTCATGACCTCATCAAATTACGTCATAGCGTCAAACTTTTGACAGATCTGGAAAGCACTTATCAAGCGCTTTCATATGAGGTATTACTCGATATGGTATCTAAGATTTCAAAATTTGACCTTGGGGTCAAAAACTTCGACCTCCAGCGCTAACCATGAAGGTCAAGGCCGATCGCCACCAAAAATTAATCAGCTGAGCGCCAGATCATGAACTATATTCCCATGAAGTTTGAAGACGATCCGATCAAAATTACTCAAAAAAATAAGGGTTTCTTCGACTCCCCTGATTTGCGACAAAGTGACCTTCACCTTTGACCTTGAAAATTTTATGCGCTGAAAAGGACCTATATAGGCCTCTGATATGCGAAGTTACAATAATTTCCAATGATAACTGTGCTCTGCAGAGTGATCGATACGTGACTACAGACAAACAAAAAAACAAACAAAACAAAAAACAAAAAAACAACATACAAGCTGACGAACATATCTTGCAAAAACTTCGTTTTGGCAAGATAATGACGTGCATATGTATTATATACGCCAAGTTTGACATATACGTGTATATATACATCATATGTTGTCTTTGTACCAAGTATGAATAAAATTGGTGCATACATATCTGAAATATGGTTGCAGACGCACACATGCACGCACGTGAAAATCGAGACCAAATCGATAAGCCACCGTTTTGGACTAAGTTCAACTTTGGCTAATAACAAATCACACCAACTTTGCATGGCCTATTCCATCAAGATTGTGTTTTGTCGGTCAGTTGTGGAGCCTCACTGTAGCTCACAACTTTATCTTTTGCATTGTACTGTTGCCTACTTTTTCCTTCTTTATTTGTGTAGGTTTGCTCGCCAAAATTAATCACTATTAAAAAAAAAATCATGTTGGAAAACCACACAAGGCCTCATGGGAAGTTTCTTCATTACTGTTGGCAGGCATACACTGCCACACTGGTAAACTATGCAAAGCCTCATCGTCCACAGGGAAAACGGTCACTAAAAATGTATTTTTCCGTATATAAGCAAAATGATCACCAATAATAAATTTATATTTTGCTTGAGTAAAATTTGTACTTGTGTCCACATGAAAACTGCACTCGTATCCGATCAGATTATTCAATAGATATACTGAATCACATTACTGGGAGATATTGCACACACATTCACTGCAAGTTTCTTTTTAATCTGAACATTTTATTTTGATAAGTGGTAGTATAATATTTGACAGTGATAACTTTGTCATCGGGATTATTTATTATGTCTTCCACCAAAGGTGGATGGAAGCTATGTTTTCATGCTTGTCTGTCTGTTTGTCTGTGAGTAGGATATCTCAAAAAGTTGTGGACGGATTTGGCCGAAATTTTGTGGACAGGTTGGGTGTATGACAAGGAAGAATTGATTCGAGGTTGGTGAAGATCTGAAACAGGATCGGGATCCGAGAATTTTTAAAAGCGATTCTTCAACATTGAGTAGTAAGGCTAAAACCGATATATGGCATGATATCTCAAAAATTTTTATCAACCGTTTCAGGCAAAACGTGGTAGACAGGTTGGTTGTTTGACAAGGACGAATCAAATCGAGTTTGGTGAAGATCCAAATCTGGATCCGGACACGAGAATTTTTTTAACTTCAAGTGATTCTTCACCATTGAGAGAAAGGGTCAAAAACGATATGCCATAGTACGATATTTCAATAAGTTGTGAACAAATTATGACAAAACTAGGTGGATGAGTTGGTTAGGTGATAATAACAAGCCAATTAATTTTTAGTTCAGGTCCAGATCCAGATCTGGCCTATTAGTGCGATACAAAACATAAACTGTTCAGCTTGGCCGAGGTATGCACTCTACCGAGTGCTGTTCTAGTTTTTGCATGAAATGCTCTTTGAAACCAAAGCTGGATTACTGTAAATTTACATTTTGATTCATTCTATATCAGTTCTCCTTTCATTCATGGGGTCCAGCTGGTAAAATAATAGTCGTTCAATGCTGAAATGTTGTGCAGTGATAATGTCTTCTTGAGTGTATGATAAAAATAAGTGACATCGACATTAGTCAAAGCATTCTAACAAATCCAAGATAGCAGCTGATGTAGTGGTGTGTGCTGTGCAGAACAGAAGTGTGAATCATTTAGCTATTTGTGAAGGAGAACATCAGCCCAAAAGAAAGTCACCGGAGACCATCTGAAAATTGTATGCTGCATGTCTTTCACGTAGTACGGTAATATGTTTAAATGGTGCAGTGAGTTAAAAAAAAATGCTTGTGAAATGATACATTCCCATATGAAACCAACTACTGTCACTCAAGCAAACATTATACATGTTAAACAGCTACTTTTAAAGAATCACCAAATTACTGCATGTGAAATTGCAGAATAATTGGATGTAAGTGTTCGAAGTGTGGAAATAATCTTTCACTATCACTTTAAATTTAATATGGTTAGTACTACCAAAGAACCAAGTGCTTGATCAAAAGGCAACTCATGGGGCCATTTCAACAAAGCTCTTGCAGCGCTAACATTGGGAGCAAAATGATTACTTGAAGACAATTTTCACATGTGATGAAACTTGGATTGATCATTTAATTCCACGGGTTCAAAATGAGCCAGCATGGAATGGAAGACATTATTCATACTCCCACCAAAAAAATTTAAAGGTTTAGCCAACAGCCAGGAAGCCTATGGCAATAGCATTTTGGTACCTCAATGGTTTCATTAATGTGGAATTTCTTGAACATGGGAGAATCAACAAAGTACTACATTAACTTGTTCTGCAATTAATCGAGATGAGGTCAGGTATGCTGCCCCGGTGAAATGACTTTATTACACGATAATGGTCGCCCTGATAGCAAATGTGATCATGATACTTCTCCAGTGGAGATGGGTTGAGAAGTTCTAAATCATCTACTATACAGTCCATACTCGTCACCTTGTGGTTTTCATATCTTTGGACCACTCAAAGAACATTTGGTTGACAATAAGTTTCCAAATGATGAAGATGTTAAAGCAAGTGCCCTGAAATGGGTGAGCACCCATCAAAACATTTCTCGGCAGGTGGATCAAGGAACTACCACAAAAACGTAACCTATATTTTATTGCCATTGACCGCTTAAACAACAAATGGAGCAAGTGCATTGATATTTAAGGACACAACGAATAAATAAATAAAAATTGCATTTTTCTCCAACAAAGTATTTCTTTTCGAAAACATTTTGAATGCCCCTCAGAGAAACAAGGCATTATGTAGAAACCTTCAATACATTCTTTGCTGCTGATAACCACAAATTTCTAGATTTAATGAGGCATTGGATGTAAAACATTTCTGGGGCAGAGTTTGGGTTTTGTGGTTCCGGATGTGTCAATGGGACACGAATGATTGCTCTCTGAGATCCCAGACCTAAAATGAACACGTCCTAGTGGGTAAGTGGGAAAGACGACCTGCGGACTCAAAAATGTTCTGGTTCTTCCTTACTTAATAGCTTCATATTTTCTTTGCGCCAACAGCTCCTAATAGCAGGGGTGTGTTGAAACTGCTAAAGGTTGATGTCCTTGCAAGGCCTTGTTAGTGGATTGAAAAACAAGGATTGTGTAGAATCCCCTTTGGCTTTACACACTGATAATGCTTCACCTAGTTAACTGCAAAATAATTACAAAATGCACCTACATCAAACCTTGGACAAGCCTCATGAATGATAAACTTGCTTCATGGACAGCCATGTTGTTGCTCACAAAGTTTGATCTGTTTCATGGGCTAATTGGCCTGTACTTTTACTAAAAGGTCATAGCATTGCCTGCACAAAGGGAAAACAAACTATAGTTGGTCGATGGTCAAGTGGGTTTTGCTGATTTTAATGCTGTGGTTGCTCGATCATTTAATGTCTAACAAACTAAGAACAAAATTTTTGTCTAACAAAAGAATGTGTTTCTCACCATTCAAAAATGGCTCAGTAAGTCAAGTACTTTTTCTGCTCTTTTAAATCAGTCACCCAATGAGACCTGATTTACACTGGTCATGGTGATGCCTCTAATAAGGGTGAAACGGGTAGACCAATTCACCTTGGTTATCTGATGCGACTGGTCGTGAAGATCTCGTATGTTGTGTTGTAATCATTAATGTTAATGATAACTTTGCTCCAAAGTGGTAAAAGGAACTGTAATTTTGTATTCCCAGTTGCAAACAGCTGTGGTGAATAAGGGAGGGTTTGGCTTTAGCTGCCTTCATGGACAAAGACAATTTGCATAGAGTATACCAGTCACAATCTACTGCATGGAAATAAAATTGCTCTTCTGAATCAAATTAATATTACATCTCCTTTCCAATCCATTTCCTTGAGGAAATGACAATGCTAAACAGAGCTATTGTTTGGTGTTGTTTTTTTTTTTTGTACAAAGACAATATTCAAATCAGCCAATGTTGTACATAATAAATGTTTTTCAGGTATTCAGCGAGCATATTGAGTGAGTGCAACTCAAATGAACAGAGCAGGATTTAGTGATGTATATGATCGAAGATTGTGGCAGTTGGGATTAAATATTTTTTAAAGGAAAAAAGGTGCATCCAACCAAATAAGTAACTTGACATACCCTACTAATTTAGTAAAAAGCAAGCAAGGGCAGATCCAGTCTCAGGCGACGTTTCACCCGCTTTACAGTGGTCTTCATCATGCCAATCAACCAATAGCCAATATATTGGCCTGGGGGAGTCTGCTGGAAAGTGAATGGAATGTTGCCCAAGACCAGATTTGCTCTAGCTTTGCTTGTTTATTAATAGATTAGCAGGGGAGATCTATTGACATTTTGGGTTGGATGCCCCTTTTTTATGTTTAAAAATACATACTGTATATCTATTTCTCAGGCAAATGCTATTTGTCCATTGTCACTAATATCAGATAAACATCGATTTATTTTTTTTCTCATATTGTCTTTGTTAATTAATCCCTTAGACACGGAGAAATGTCACATTAAAGTTTGATGAGTCAAAATGCCAAAGCCAGATCTCTAATACCCATTCTGATTATTGTACGGAATGTAGGCAAAAGGCGCTAAAGAAATACAAATATTATGAATGTGCTCAATAAGTATTTGAGAGTAATTCTCCAGCGGGATAAAATTTATAATTATAGTAGTAACTAGGGTTATCTGGCAGTTTGAACAGTGTCAGGTATTTGGTGTCCGTAGATTCACACTCGGCCCATAAAAACAGGTGAGCATTGTTCCTTTGGCCACAAATCGGAAAGTCTGCATTTCCTGGCTAAGTACCTTCCAGCACAACTTCTCCCTCGACACTTATTACTGCAGCACGAACAAAACCAAACCTCGCCGTCTCGACTGTTTTATCGATCTTTTATTTTCCCAAAGACAACCGTTGTTCCTCATTAAAGCAGTATGCTTTATAGGCATTTAAAATTTTTATTTTCCTGCTGAATACCCATTTTCCCCTAAATTACCATTGCTTCAGTTGTGACATTCACTTCCCGGAGCGTATAATTCTGACTTTCCCCATGAGACTAGCAGGTTGTTTGTAATGCCAAGCAGTTATCCAGATTATGATTGGATCGAACTCCAGGCAGCCGGGGTTTCAAAAGCCGTATTTCACATTCCCTGAATGGCATATGGTGTTCCAAGGGCTTCAGTTCATAAACACACCCTCTCAGTAGAACCGCTACAAAATCTAACAGCATTTTGCTGAGGCTTCATGATTTTAGGAACCACTTCACCGGAATTGATACTGGAATTTTCAAATTCAATGCAATCGTTGCGGACAAATTAGAGGATTTTTTGAATAAATTGCAGGTTTGTGTTATTATTTTCTGCCACCTGAATAGCCCCAACGATTTTGTTCATTAGCAGTGGGTTGCACTGCTCTTAATGACAGTAGCAGCACATAAGTCATTAATATTAAACAGAGGAATGTGGACTCGAAAGTACCGTGGACTGAAGCGATGCCCGTCATGCCAACGCTTCCTGATGGATATCTCTGAGCGAGGATGAAAGAACGATGTCATATCGACATTCCCCAGTGTAATGAACTTCACACCAGGTTCTGGCGATTTTGACAAGAGATGTTGCACTTTGGGACATTTTTTAAAGCACACCATTAGGCTCCCGGGGCACATAATACACCGCGAGTGAAAAAGCAATATTGAGAACACTTGCTTATTGGCATGATGCCATTGTGTAGTGAAGAATATTATTTTATATATCAATACTCCAACTATATTTGAGCTTATTAGGTCTGCTGAAATTTTCCTTGCAAGCGTCAATGCCTGGTATTAAATGTAATAACATGAGTTATTTATGCCTTGCATGGTGAGGGGAAAAGGGAGGGGGGAGGAGAGGGGGTTAAATTGCTCTCTGGAGAGAAGCCATTTCCGTCAATGATGAGCCCACTCAGCAAAACCTCCCTACATTGACTCATCACTGGCTTAGATTTGAAACGAGGTCTTTCTTATGTGTGGTACACATCATAAGAGGTCCTCATCAACCACCAGTCGAAGCGATAGACTTGAGTTACCTTCAGGCCTACCTATGTGTCACGGCATGAGTGATTTAAATCACGAAACACATCAAATGGAAAATTTAGGATGAATAGTGAGGGGGAGGGAAGGGTTGATGGTGCAATTTTTTTGGAACTATGCTTTGTGAATCTTTTTAAGACCAAATATAAGAAATCTACAAACCACAGGGTTTTCAGTAAAAGGGTCGAAATGATCCAGATAAATTGGTCCGTTTTCCTTCCGAAAATTGCTTCTGTATCCATCTGGCCCACTCTGTGCATTTTCCCCTACCCCTCATTCTTCACCAACATCTCTTATTTGTCTCCCTCTATTTTATCCCTCAAACTGCTGTTGGAGTTTCCCCATCTCTTCCTACTGTTCCTTTTGTTCTGTTGCATCCTGATGTGTTATGTGCTGTAGCTCTTCCATGAGCCTTGACTTTGGATACAAAAAAAAATCTACATGATCCCCCACCTCTCCCCTCCGCCACAACCATTTCCATCTTTGTAACCACTCCCTCTGTGCTGAAATCCAGGGAAATGATTGAAGCACTTTGTGAACACACGGACACCCCATCAGTCATTCTCTCAAACCTTCCCCAATAGTTGATGGTGTTTCGGAAACTCAAATCATCTCTGTGTTTTTGTCTGCCTGTTTACGCATCCCCACCCCTGACCCGCAACTCCTCCACACTGCACCCCTAATTTAGCCTGTGGACCCACCACCCTCAATCTTTCAGCTTTTTCATGAGCCTTGACTTTTGCAGATCCAATAAACCGTTTCCCACAACCTATCAATAATATCCTTCATACCTTTCCTCATTATATGAGCACCAGAGGTAGAGCGGATAATCCTTTGTTGCTGAATTTGTAGATTGTCTCTGTCCAACTACCCTGAGGTTTCCAGGCAGATAAAAAGACAAATTTTGCTTGCTGGTGATAAAAGGGTCTGAAACTTAAAAAAAAAAAAAAAAAAAAACTGAAATCCACAATAGCTTTTGACTACCCAGTGTGAGTCAGGTGAATATGAATGGAAATGTCACAATGTGAAGTATTGATGGTCTTGGTGGCTATTTTTAATTCTGAACTACATAAAGCTCAAAGATGCTTTCAACAAAGAAAATTCAAACATTCACCTTGTTTCGAGGGAGTCGATGAAACTCTTGTGAGAGCATGCTGCACTCAGAGCAGACAAGACCACAGCATTGGTAGCGACCATTAACTGGATAAATGGCGCTAAATCATGGCCATGCTTCTGGAACAATTTATCTGGATCATTTTGATACTTACACTGAAAACCATGTGGTTTGTAGATTTCATATACTGTATTTTGTGATATTTAAATGAGCATATTCGCAGCCCCCAAAATTTCACCATCGACCCTCTCTCCTCCCCCTCACACTTCTCCTTTCCGCAATTAAAACCATGGCCCAATGACGGGCTTTCCACATCCCTGAAATTCTCTCGATTAGTAAAGAAGCCGGTGTTTGTGAGATTTACATTTGATTTTCTAATTATTTAATGATTATAGCACTAATTGTGCGTTGTACATTTTATTTTAAGCGGGCTTGCCTCTCGTTCACCCGCAGGTTAAAGTGGAACCTTTGTCAATCCTGACCACCTGCAATCGCTCCAGCTGGAATCAAAACACCCCCTCCATGTGTTTTTATTTTTTTGAACACCTGTCTACATATAAAGTTCTCCAGGTGCCGGTAACCTTTCGAGAGACATATCTGTTTCGTAGGAACAGTGGACCCCTCCTCTCGAGCTGCAGTCAGTGCTCCCCGAGGTAGAACGAGGTGATGACCTCTGAGCCAGACAGTGGCGTTCCAGCTACATCATCCCTGCGGAACATGCGCTGCTCGAGAACGCGCGTTCCAGGGCAAGGGGGAGATCGATGCCACCCTTCAGGTCTCACACACCGTCACACGTTGCCTTGCCGACAGGATCAGCGATTGGTCTAAATGACTGAAAAGCTAGCAAAGTTGCATCACTTCAACAAAACATCCTCATATGTTTTCACGACAACAAACAAATCACGTAAATACTCACTCAAATAACTCAGACCTGCACAGTTTCTGCTGAGAAATGTCTGTCATCGGCGCATATTGACCTCCGCGAGTCGCAACCGGGGCCGCCACTGGAAGTCTACCTGCCGAACCGTCGAGGGTGATTGCCCGAGAATCCGAGACAGCCGCTGTAAAGTGCAGGCGGGAGAGACGCGGAAGGCTGGGCTCGAGTCTTGGAGAGAGCGAGAGGGGCCGGACAGAGATCCCGACGTCAGAGACCGGGCTGCGCGCAATGCGCTCAAACCTGGGTGCCTGGAAGCGAAGCACGGAGACTGTTTAACCCATGCGTAGCATGCAAACTGCGATGTTCAGAGGAGAGGACACAACACGGCATGTCCCGCATTTGTGAATGATCACTAACAACGTTTATATGCACGAGCATTAAAAATGTGCAGTTTTTGATCAACACCCCAACATCGGTTATGAGTGAGTACAGGAATCTTACCTTATCCATGAGTACATATACGAATCCTAGACAGGTGTATTATTCATATGTGCGTACATTAGTCGTGTATGGTTCATTTGAGTGATTATCTGAGTTGTATATGATTATTAGAAGAGAATACATGATTCAAATATATTATGCAGTTAGTGGGCACCAATAGCCAGTATGTAAGCAAAAAAGGCTTCAAAAGTCACTAAGTGGATGAAACAGCGATATGTTTCCCTGACGAGCTCCAATAAAGTTGGAACCAGGTTGGTAGCTTCACTTTTCATCTGCTTGGTGACAGTTTTTAACTTAGCATTGATGAACTGATAAATGCCCTTCTGGGTTTGAAGACAGGATGCCATCATTGGTCTAAGTTAGGAGAATTTCAGTATTTCCATTAATACATTCCCCCGACTGCTTAATAACAAGAGCGATGCTTCCTGATTACCACTGTTGGACATAACACAATGTGTCCATCTGGCAGATGGCACTTGTTGGGCTCAAATACAATCTGGCCTCACCAGTCATAGTCAATGAGGCAACAATAGTCAGTATACTCGTATAAACCTACAAGGCTTCAATACAGTCGATCAAATTTACCTTTTTGGTTGGATGCACCATTTTTCTTTAAAAAAAAAAAATTAAAAGGTATCTACTGTGTATATATGTGTATATATATATATATATATATATAACCCTAATTTTTTTAATCTATTACTTGCAAAATCGAAGATTTTTCAAGTGTATTGGTCAGTCAACTTTGTTATTCTGTCTATTTGTCTCTCGCATACAGGTCACAATTCTAAACTGATCATCATGAAACTTTACCAAGGTGTAGAAGTAGTCTCAACTGAGAAGCCTATTGATTTTGAGATCAAAAGTCAAAGGTCATCTTGAGGTTAAATTTCTAAAATCATCAATTTTTGTCTGAAAAATCGTCCATTTTCATCCGATTGACTTGAAAATTAAACAGCAATTTCAAAGTGCATTACTGAATTGGGAAATCAACTATTTTTGAGCTCAAAAGGAGAAAGATGAACTCAAGGTCAAACTTCTAAAATCATTAAATTTCCTCTGAAAAATTATCAATTTTCATCTGATTAACCTGAAAATTAAGCAGTAATTGCATAATGCATCATGGAATACTGCGAGGAGGGATGGGGAAAGGAAAGGCAGCATGAGTGGAAGGGAAGGCAGTGTGATAAGAGGGGAAGGCAGCATGAGGGGAGGTGAAGGGAAGGCAGCTGCCCCAGTAACACCCCAAGAAGCATTGGAGATGGAAGGGTAGAGGGTTATTGGCAGAAATTGTACGTAGGGTGAGTATGGATAGTTGCTTGTGTACATCTGTGCTGATTGTGATGACTGTGAGAGGGTCTCTTCAAGAGATAGTGTGGTTGGTGTTGTGCATTCTTCACCCAAAAATCACCTTCAATAAACACAAAAACAAAAAACAATTTTTTTTATTTTTTGGGGATTTTAGCTCACCTGGAATTTAGTCTGGTGAGCTTATGCGATCAAGCAGTGTCCGTAGGTGAGTGAGTGAGTGAGTGTGTCTACAAACACTTCAGTCATTATCGCTTGAATCAAAACAATTTTGATCAAACTTGGCCAAAAGCTTCACATCTGATGTCGAACTAAGGAATATTGATCGCATCAAAATTTGCCCTCATTAAGGGCATCCATACATACACAATTTCAATGAAACTTGACCACAACCTGGCCCATCCCCATATCCTTGAGATGCTGATCAACCTGCTGCAACCACGAGGCACATGGTGAGCCCATTGGCCTCTTCCATTCACGATGCTTTCTCACTGCGAGAATCTGATGAGCAGGATCAGTGTTAGGAAAATGAGCCACGTGTCCATATAGCCGCAACTGACACTCATAGACAATGCAGGAAACAAATCTAATTTGAGTCTCTCTCAGCAACGGCTTGTTGGACACAATGTCCGACCAACGATAGCCAAGGATTTTCTGAAGAGACCAGGTACCAAAGGAATCAAGTCGCTGTCTCAGATCCCTGGTCAGAGTCCAAGTCTCACATCTATAGAGCAAGAATGGAAGCACCAATGACCTGAAAACTCAGACTTTCACCCTCCTGCACAGGAACCAACAGCACCACACTCCATGATACAGTGACTCCATGACTGCCCAGGCCAGACCCAACATCTATTGACCTCTGGGTCACAACAAGAAGAGACATAAAAATCACTACCTGTTTGTGGTGAGGATGTTGGAGGTCAAGGAGAGATTCACCGACCTTGACACAGACAAGATTGCAACATCCAAGATGTCAGTGAAAGACTGGATCTTAGTTTTGACCCAAGAAACCCATAATCCCAGTGGCTCCAACTCCTGATTCAGCACCTTGAGGGCCCACAGAAGGATATCCAGAGTTTCTGCAAAGATGACTGCATAATCTGTGAAATCAAGGTCAGAAATCTTGACATTCCCAAATGATGAACCGCAGCCTGATCTCTCTGACATCTTCCCCAGAATCCAGTCCATAAAAGCGCTGAAAAGTGTGAGGGCCAGTACACACCCCTGATGAACTCCAGCAACAACTGGAAATAATTTGGAGATGGTATCTCCACACCTCACAGCACTCTCAGTACCAGAGTAAAGTATAGACATCAGATCTATCAGTTTTGGTGGCACCCTACGAAGACCAAAAATCATCCAGAGGGCATCCCAATTCACTGAATCAAACACTTCACAGAGATCAACAAAGGCTGCAAGTAGCCCCTGCTGAAACTCTCGTCTGCATTCGGTGAGGAACTGAAGGACAAGGAGACATTCAATTGTTGACCCTTTCGTGTGGAGCTTGACTGTTCTGGATGCTGGTGCTCAAGCAGATGGTGGTGAACACAGTCAAGAATTATCCAAGCAAAGACATTGCCTGGCACTGACAGCAGCATCACCTCTCGATAGTTGTTGCAGTCCTGGCAATCACACTTCCCTTTCCAGAAAGGCACAACAAGGCCCCTCTTCCAGCTAGTGGGGATGACGCCTGTGTTCCAGGCAGAGGACAGAACTGAATGCAACGACACAAGTGCAGCATTTCCACCAGCCTTGAGAAGTTCAGCATGGATGCCACAGATCCCAGGAGCTTTACTCCATTTCAACCGGTTTACCGCAGCCTGTGTTTCCACAAAAGAAGGTGTATCATAGTTGATTGGAGGGTCAGCAATAGGAAGAGTAACAACCCTGACATCTAACTCAAAAGCTGGTGGATCAGCCTGGTACAGCCACTCAAAGTAACCGGCCAAGCGAGCCTTCACTTCGGACGCCTCTGTCAAGATCCTACCACCCTCCGCTCTAACTGCAGTATTGGAGGAATGCAATTTGTGAAATCACTTGCAAGCAGGAGGAGAATCACTTGACCAAAGGTGATGATCTACCCTCTCACAGATTCTTCGCATATAGACCTGCTTGTCCATCCTCAGCACATGTACAGTTTTATGCCTCAACTCCCTGAACAGCTCAGCTCTGCCATTAAGCCTGGCCCCATGACTCTGGTCAATGGTATCCAGTTTCCCTTGAAGGACAAAATTCTTCTTCACCCTCTGGTGAGTTCCATGACATCCACCGGCAACATCAAGGATGGTGGTCTCCAAACACTCCACAAATTTTCAGGATTCCCCAAAGCATCCAAACCCCCTAAATCCCCACTCAGCTTGTTCACAAACTCCTCAACGACCCTCTCGTCCTTGAGCTTGCCAAAATCCAGCCTAGGCTGTGATGGTACCATTCTCCCTGATTTAAGTTGCTACTTCAGAGTTGCTACCACAAGCCTCTGGTTGATATTGAGGAACTGAGCATGACTACATACCCTAGAGTTCTGGATCATCCTCCAGTGACCATCAACGAGCACATGGTCAATTTCCTTTGCCACACCCACAGCATTGGAATACCAAGTTCAGCAATGAGCCCGTGGGTGGTGAAACCATGAACCATCCACCCTAAGTCCATGACTTCTTGCAAAGTCAATTAACTTAGTGCTGTTCTAGTTCACATTTCTAGACCCATGGGAACCAAAACGTTTCATAACCATCCTTATCAGTTCCAATCAATGCATTGAAAACCCCCAAGACTAGAAGAGTATCTCACCTGGGGTACTGATCAACCACAGACTCGAGCGTGGCAAAGAATACGTTCTTTATGGTGAGATCACTCACCTCAGTCAGAGAATAATCATAGACCAGGGAAATGACACCCAAGGGGTGACAAATCCTTAGTCTCATAACACGCTAGTTGACCAGTGTTAACTCAATTATCATTGGAGTCAGCGTATTGGACATAGCAACAGCAACTCCTTGGGCATGGTAACCATAAGAGCGACCAGACCAATAGTTGGGTTAACCCCACCATGATATCGCCACAATCCGGTCTCTGAACCTCAGAGAGTGCTGAAATCCTGATGTTAAAACGCCTGAACTCAGATGATAACAGAGACTGCTGATCATCCTCTCTTAGGGATAGGACTTTCCAGGCACCCACCCGAAGGGACCACCTCAGGTTAACCCAAGGAGACCGTCTTCTGGTGGACGACACCACAGCACCACCCTGACACACACTACCGCAATCTGTCCCGGGAAGGTTATCCCGTGTTTTTTCTCCTGTCATCAAAGAGAGGGGGTCCTGCAGGCTTTTCCCCAATTCCGTCATCCTGTGAGCTGCCCTGTGAAGGGTAGCTGCACAGGAGGTACTCCTCCGGAGTGCATTTTCACTTTTCTTTGCGTTTTTTGGAAGTTTTGTGCAGTGAAGAGTTTTATGGTGGCTGGAGTGCAAATCCTGCCACCAACCTCCTCAAAAAAGTAACCCTCTGCAGGAGGATGTCATCAGACAGTTGGGCACAAGATATGGATGGCAGTTGGCTCACAAGGAGCTTCTACGCCCTTTGACAAGTTTTGTTTTTAATCCTGCTGGGTGTCCATAATCATATACCCTCCTCACCAGGAAACCTGGTGGGGGAGATGATTTAGTCGCTGATAACCTGTCCATCAAAAAGGTTAGTCCAGGTTTACATGTTACCTGCAGCAAGTCACAGATCTAATATGGCCTGACCTGACAACCTCGGGGGGCGGGAGGGGGGGTTAACACCCAAAATAGGTGTTTGCTCTCTTCTCCGAAACTACGCACATAATTTTGATGAAACTTGACCACAACCTTCATCACCTGTGATCTACCAAAGTTTGTTCATGGTATAAAAAATAAAAATAAAAATAAATCATGGTCGAGGGAAGTCTGTGCGAGGGTTTGTGTGACTGTTGCTCCTGATCCAGGTGGGCTTCAGGATGCGCAGTTCTATTATTATTTTAACAGCATGGTGATGTCCCTGAACCTGCCACACTTTTCTCATCCCCATTCATCCCCCCCCAGAATGAAATTACATTGTTAGCTTCGACAGCTTTGACAGATGACAGATGACAGATAAGAGAGATTTTTTAGCCCCTGTTGGTCTTAGTCCGAAACGGAGGTCCCATTTTTTTTGTCTGTGCATGAACGCATGCATCCACAACATGTGCGTCCGCAACTCGGACAGGTATGAACCGATTGTATTTGTACTGGGTAAAAGGACAACACATGATTGTATACATATGCAAATCAGTTTGTTTCACGACGCGAGCCACTTTAGTTGTAAAAAAAAAAAAAACACCCGATGTTGAACATGTCCTCAACCATTTCACGGACATGCATTTACCGATGTTCAAACTTCGTATACAGATAAAGAATGATGGCTTACACATACATGCATGTCCTTTTCTTTGGAGATCAGATCCAAGATGGCTGACTGGTGGAAATTTTGTTACTTAAATGTGTCCCCAACCACTTCTCAGACATGCATAGTCTAATTTTGTTCAAACTTGGCGCAACCTCAGTGCATGATGGCATAAACGTGCCCCTCACTTTATTTTGTGATCTGATTAACGATGGCCAACTGGTATACTGGTGGCCATTTTAGATGTAAATAAATATGGCCTATCCCATTAACTCCATACAGCAAAATTACTAAAACAATGGGGGCTATGACATTTTATGTCTATATTTCCTTGTTTAATCTGGGGTTGGTGAAATGCAGGCATGATGGACCAAAGGCTCAAATAGTCTCCTCCTGCGTCACATTTCCTTGTGCTTTCCCTTTTAAGTACTTACGCATAGTTTTAATTATGTGTATTGTTCTGAGCGACTACATGTATGTGTGTATATATATATATATATATATATATATATATATATATATATATATATATATATATATATATATATATATATATATATATATTACCCTCACTACATTCTCACACTGAACCATCCTGCTTTGTGGTCCATACAAAGACACACCAGGCATTAGTAGCATGCACTGCCTGAAGCACTGCTGAGTTTATTGCAAATGATTTTGGAAGTATCAATGATTTAAATGCACTGGGTGATTGTAATGGCAGCTGATGAAACGAGCTGGTGACATTATTTCATTGCATGGTTATTATGTTGTTTGATCCGTTCCCATCATGGGAATATCAACTCCATTTAATGGATATTCTTAACGGATTCATATGGTTCTCTTTACGTGTTAAAAAAATCCAAGCTGCAGTTTCTTTGAAACCACTAGCGACGCAATGAGGGCCTTTTGCTGATTCTGCACTACTTTCGTGCTTCACAAGCATTTCCCATTTTCTCGAAGCTTAACAATGGCTCAAAGTACATCAAGAAAAGTGGACATGCTGTAGACCACGAAGACTACTGGATAACCAGAGGTTTTCAGACGCTCTGGGAACCACCAGGCCTACCATGACCAATGGGGTTTTCAGAGATCCTGTGAACTACCTAACCTAGTTTGACCAAAGGGGTTTTCAGACGTCCTGTGGACTAACAGATGAAGTATGAACAAAGATTCTTTCAAACATCCAGTGAACTCCCAGGCTAAGAATGACCAAAGGTGTTTTGTGACAATGACATAATTGTGCTTCAGATGAAAGGTCATTCCGGGCCTTTTGCCAAGTAAGCACTTCTACTGAAATTGCTGTGAGGGAGAAGGTAGGTTGGGGGAGGAGGGGATGAGGATAGGGAAAAAGAAAGTATATGGTGGTGGAGGGAAGAGTTTGGTTCACAATGAAAAACGAGAATGGGAAACAATGCAAGCAGGATGGATTACTGTGCAGTTAGAAGAGGTCAAAAAATAAAATAAATGACAATTATTTGAGAATACAGAAAAAGAAAGAAACAAGAAGATGTTGTGCAGAGCACGATACTTGGAAAATCTAAAAAACAAATTTGACCTCAACAATAATTGGTCGTTGAATTCAGTGACCTGATGTGCAAATCCTCATCAAATTTCAAGTCAATCGGAAGAAAACTGAGGATTTTAGAAATACCACCTTCGTTGTTGACCTTGGGCCAATGTTGACCTTTTGGTCCATGTTGACCTCAAAAATAATTGGCTTGTTGAATTCAGTGACCTGAAACATAAATCCTCTTCAAATTTAAAGTCGATCGGATGAAAATTGAGGATTTCAGAAATCTCACCTGAGTTGTTGATCTTTGATCGATGTTGACCTTTTGACCTCAAAAATAGGCTTTCTCCTTCCGACAAACTCTACCATTTGGTGAAGTTTTGTGAAGATCGGTTTAAAATTGTGACCTGTAGTTGATAGACAGACAGAGAGACAGCCAGACAGACAAACAAAATCGACTGACCAATGTACTAGACAAATTCTTCGATTTTGCAATTCAGAGTGGTATTTGCACACAAAAAAAAATTGGAAAAATAAAATAAAAGTAAATGGTTGAGAGTTAAGTCATGACAATATTTAATTGCAACCGGTTCACACCATGAGCAAAAGGCACTTCCCCAATTGCATGCACGAAAAGCTTCCAAATGCAGAAAATCAGATCCAAACAAAGAACTGATATTCACCACATCCGCTGCTTTCATAGAAGCTAATAATATACTCGTTTGATAGAATTTATCACCAATGATAAGCAAGCGCTTTTTATGAAGAATAACAATGGACAACCAGGTGAGGAGTTCTGGTGAAGGAGAGGTGAGGAGAGGAGAAGGTGAGCTTGCACAGCCGCCCCTTGGGGAGGCATGGCCATCATAGTTGACCGTGGTAGTTATTGATGTCAGTGGGAGAAATATCACATAAAAGATCACACCATTACGCAGTTGTCTCCAAAGCAACGTCAAGATAAACAGAGACCCAGAATGTCAGCCATGAGCCAAAGGCACGGGCTGTCCTCAAGTCCAAGCAATTTGGCTGTTTTGAAACCCACATGGACCACAGTTCTTTGTTGCCAAATGAATACATTATTGGAGCCACCTCGTTATTGGTGCCACTAATTGGCGACAGGCCTGGAAAGTTTGGCGAGACGTATCCACGTGCTTCCGCGATCCATCCAGGCTGCCGCAGCTCAAGGGAAAAAAACAATTGGTGAGAGGATAGAAATTCTCTTCTTTTTAGATTCATGTATTCTGGTGTTCTGCCAAAAGGCAGGTTCAGTAATGCAGAAGCAGTTTCTTGGCAAGGGTTATACTGGGTAGTTTGCCATTGCCTTCCCAGCAGTAGTTCGGACAGGAATTTGTAATCTGTCCAGGGTGCAATCGATTGCCCATCTACGCTTCACAAAAAACACGTGGGATTTTAACATCCACCACCTCATGCTGCCATTCAGGAAAAATCAGAAAATGTCAACTCGTCAAGAAACCGAGATAAATTTGTGGATTTAATAACAGCAATAACAATATTTACGATAACAAAACGGGATAAATTATGCCTTAATATGCCATTCACAGTTTGTTTCTATCATGTGTGCATCAAAAGATATAAAAATTCAAATTTGTACAAGATCTTTAATGGACACAATATGTACAGTGCCTTCAGAAAGTATTCACACCCCTCGGCTTTTGTCACATTTTGTTGTGTTACAGCCTGAATTTAAAATGGATTACATTTAAATTTTTTGTTACCAATCTACACAAATTACCCCATAATGACAAAGTGAAAACAAGTTTTTAGAAATTTTTACAAATTTATTGAAAATGTAAAGCTGAAATGTCTTGTGTCAATAAGTATTCATCCGGCTGAGTCAATACTTTGTAGAAGCGCCTATGGCAGTGATTATAGCTTCGAGTCTTCTTTGGTATGTCTGTATCAGCTTTGCCGATCTGGATTTGTGGATTTTCTTCCATTCTTCCTTGCGGATTTGCTCAAGCTCTGTCAAGTTGGTCTTTTGCACTCTGAAGCAGGTTCTTCTCAAGGATTTGCCTGCACAGTTGGACACCGCTATTAGATATTCACAGACCCTTTGTATTTGCAGGTCAAAAAGTGTGACCTGCTTCTACATTCACGGTTTTGTTTTGCTTTTAACACTTAATGAATGGTCTCCTAAGTCCACCTGGGAAATTGGAAATTGGAAATCAGCCAACATCAAAGTGTGCCAATTAGATTGCTATGCTTACAATCATCAGCAAGGTCATGGAATCCATCATCACAGTTGATATTATATCCTTCCTTTTCTGCAACAACATATTCTCAGACCACCAATTTGGTGTCAGACCTGGTCACTCCACCTTGGACATGCTGCTTCAATTCTCCCATTAATGGTGGAGGCCCTCGATATCAGAAACGAGATCATGGCTGTCTCTCTGGAAATATCTCAAGCTTTTGACACAGCTGGCATCCTGCTTTTCTCTCCTAACTGTCTGCCTCTGGAATCCAACGTCAATTCCACTCATGGATTGCTGGCTTCTTCCTTTCTCGTGGACAACGTCTGGCTCTCAGCAGAACCCTTTCATCTCCTCTCCCTGCCAAGGCTGGAGTACCCCAAGGCAGTGTTCTAGGCCCCATATTATTCTTAATCTTCCTCAATGATCTCACTGACTCCATGGAAAATCCTCTTTATCTCTTTGCTGATGACTCTACTCTCTGCTATGACATCTCTCATCCTTCTGACAGACAGTAAGCAGCCTCTTCTCTATCCTCAGCCATTGACAAAATCACAAAATGGTTAAACACAATTTTGCTTATTATTTATCTATATTGTCCAACCTTTGTGTTCTCCCTTACCCCTCATCATTACCTGCATCCCTTGTTTGTCTGTCTCCACCTACTTTCTTCCTCTGCCCTGCTGTTGGTGTTTCCCCTTTCTCCTGCTGTTCCCTATGTTATGTTGTCCTGATTTGTTCTGTGTAATCGCTCTTCCATTAGCCAAGACCATGTTAAAAAAAAAATTGCCCCAACATTTATGGCATTTTTCAGGAACATATCGCCTGGCAATAGAAGGGTCCATCCGTATTTGGCTCCATTAATTGTTCCCTCTATACTGAAAAGTCTCCCAGTCTCTGCAGCTGAAAAGCATCCCCATAGCAAGATGCTGCTGTAACCATGCTTCATGGTAGGGATTGTGTTAGATGGGTGATGAGCTGTGCTCGGTTTCTGCCAGATGTAGCATTTTGCAATCACACCAGAGTTCAATTTTCGTCTCACCAGAACACATAATCTTTTGCCTCAAGATCTCAATCTTTCACATGCCCTTTTGCAAACTCCAAGTATGCTGTCATGCGCCTTTTTCTCAGGAGTGGCTTTCGTCAGGCCACTCTTCCATAATTCCTAGATATGTGAAATGCTGCAGAGAATGTTGTCCTTCTGGCAGGTTCTCCCATCTCAGCCAAGGAACTCTGCAGTTCTGTGAAAGTGGTCATTTGGTTCTTGATCAACTCCCTAATCAAGGTCTCCCTTGTCTGGTTGTTCAGTTTGGTCAGATGGCCAGCTCTAAGAAGAGTCTGGGTAGTTCCATAATTTTTCATTTCCTAATGATGGAGCTCAATGTGCTCTTGGGAACTTTCAACACTCGAGAAATTGTTTTATACACTTCCCCAGATCTATGCCTCCTCACAATTCAATCTCGGAGTTCTACGGACAGTGGACAGTTCCTCGGACTTCAAGGAAGAGTTTCTGCTCTGACATGCACTGTCAACTGTGGGACCTTGTATAGAAAGGTGTGTTTCTTTCTAAAGCATGTCTAATCAATTGAATCGACCACAGGTGGACTCCAATTAAGTTGTGGAGACATCTCAAGGATTATCAAAGGAAATTAGATTCACCTGAGCTCAATTTGGAGTGTCATGGCAAAGAGGTTGAAAACTTATTGACTTCAGAAACTGAAAAGACATTTCAGCTTTTCATTTTCAATAGTTTTGTAAAAATTTCTAAAAACATATTTTTCCTTTGTCATTATGGGGTATTTTGTGAAGATGAGTGACAAAAAATAAAAATTCAATCCATTTTAAATTTAGGCTGGAACACAACAAAACGTGAAAAAAGTTGAGGGGTGTGAATACTCTCTGAAGGCACTTTGTTTTTCACTTGGAAGTTGTGGGTTACAATGTGTAATTAAAGGTGGAAAAAGCCCCCACACTTTTCAGCACTTGTATGGACTGGTTTATAGGGAGGATGTCAGAGAGATCAAGCTACGGTGCATCATTTGGGAATGTCAAGATCTCTGACCTTGATATCGCAGATGATACAGTCATCTTGGTGGAGACTTTAGATATACTTTTGAGGGCCCTCAAGGTGCTGAATGAGGAGTCTTTGCCACTGGGATTATGGGTTTCCTGGGTCAAAACTAAGATCCAAGCTTTCAATGACATCTTGGATGCTGCTGTCCTGTCTGTGCCTGTTTGTGGTGAGCATGTTGAGGTCATGGAGACGTTCACTTAGCTTGGCAGTGATATTCATGTCTCTGTTGGCTGTGAGTCAGAGGTCAATCGACATCTGGGTCAGGCCTGGGGACTCATGGATTCACTCGATAATGCGGTGTGGCGCTGCCGGTACCTGTGCGGGAGGGCGAAAGTCCGAGTCTTCAGGTCCTTGGTGCTTCCAGTCTTGCTCTGTGGATGTGAGACTTGGACTCTGACCAAGGATCTGAGACAGAGACTTAATTCCTTTGGTACCAGGTCTCTTCAGAGAATCCTTGGCTATCGCTGATTGGACTTTGTGTCCAACGAGCAGTTGCTGAGAGACTCAAATGAGATTTTTTTCCTGCATCGTCCATGAGTGTCAGCTGCGGCTGTATGGACATGTGGCGCATTTCCCTGACTCTGATCCTACTCACCAGATTCTCTCAGCGAGGGAGTCTCCCAAGTAGAGGAGGCCAATGGGCCGACCACGTGCCTCGTGGTTGCAGCAGATTGATCGGCATCTCAAGGAGATGGGGATGGACAGATGGAGACCCCTGGAGTACCAGCGGAAAGTGGACGCAGCGACGTGCTGCTCTGGCGCATGCTCCGATACCTGACCTGACCTGAGGGTTTCTTGGATGCAGCAGGAACCTTACGGAGTTCATGACTCAAACCGGAGTTTTTTGTTACACGCATATGCCGTTTGGATTAAGCTCCGCACCCAACTGTGTTCAAAAGAATATGTGATCCATCTTCGCTGGCATCCCAGGCGTATGCCTGTTCTTCGATGATATAGTGATACATGGTCCCAACACAGTACATGATGAACGCTTGGTCCAAGGCTTCCAGAAACTCGCCCAGCACAACTTTACACTGAATTGTGACCAGTGCATTTTTATGGTGCTCGAAATAGAATTTGTGGGATTTAAGCTATCACCTCATGGGATTTCCCCTTTCCAGTCCAATGTGGAAGTGATTCACCACTTCGCTGAGCCTCAACCTGCTTCTCACCTTGCCTCTTTCCTGTGCATGGCAGCCTACTACATACATCCGTTCTTGCCACAATACTCAGCCAGCACTGCACTATTATATCAGCTTCTTAAGAAGCAAGCCTCCTGAAATTATGCCTGGTGGCTTAATGGTTAGGGTGGCAGGCTTTGGATCCTAGAGTCCTGAGTTCAAATCCCACTCAGCTATTGAATTAATACCAGGTGGGGTTAACTCGACCCATAATCCTTCCGACGTCAGCAAAATGAGTGCCAGCATGTTGGTATACTGTGTTGGAGTGGCGTCCCGTCCAGGATTGTGCCCAATAGCCAAGGAGACTGCTGAGGCAGCACCAACGCTCTGCACAGAGTATGGTCCCAATCTCCTCCTCCTCCTCCTCTCCTGAAATTGGATCCCAACCTATCAAGCAGATGCATACATGTTTAAAACTCAGCTCACCACAGCCCATCTTCTGGCTCATTTTGACAACAGTGCTATGTTGGTCACCTGTGATGCCTCAGCCATGGTGTTGGGGTATATTCTGTCCCAGATGCAGGATGGCATGGAGAAACCCATAGCTTTTGCATCCCATGCTTTGAGCCCCACAGAGCAGAACTAGAGGGGGAGCACTCGGTAGAGTGCAAAACCTCAGCCGCCAATACTGCTGGGTCACTTAAGTGAACCTGATATCCTATTCATTGTCAGTCAAAACGGATCAGACTCTACTGAACCACGATTGAATAAACTAAACTCTATCGACGCGCATGTAGAAATGCCAAAAAAAAATCGAATTTTTTTGAAAAAAAAGTTGCAAGATTTTTTTTTTTTCCTCTAACAAACTTTTTTGGGGTTGGAAATCACTTAAAACATGTAGAAATGCAAAAAAAAAAATTCTAATATTTTTCAAATAAAATCGGAATTTTTTTGAAAAAAAATTATTTTTTTTTGGACCAAGTCCAAAATCTAATGGCATGATCCTTGGACCATACCTAATCCCCCCCACCAAGTTTCGTCGAAATCCGTCCAGGAGTTTTTCCGTAATACTGTTCACAAACAAACAGACAGGGGTGAAAACAGTAACCTCCGTCCATCTTCGATGGCGGAGGTTAACTATTTTGTGGGGGAGAGAGAGGCATTGGCATACATGTGGGCATGTGAATGCTGTTATCTGTAACTGTATGGTCTGGCCTTTACCCTCAGAACAGATTGCACCAGACACTCACGGCTTTGATGTCCACATCAGACATGGGACACAAGCCACTCCAATTGTACAGGTGGTTAGACCGGCTGCAGCAGTACAATTTTCAACTTCACTTCACCCCTGAGCATCACTATACCATTGCAGACCACCTATCCAGATCAGTTATGGCTACTGACACCAGTTTTTGAACCAGAGGACTCAGAGCAAGATCTAATCCAACGGTTGTATGGACTCCTCCATGATGTGGTGTCCCTCCAGAGCTCCAGTCGGCATCTCAGGAGGACTCTCTTCGCTGTACCCTACATTCCTACATTACAGAGGGTTGGCCATCCTGAATAGTGGATGAACTGATACCGTTTTCCAGGGTGAAAGATGAGCTGTCCTGTTAGAATGATTTTTGTGTGGCATGAGGACAGTGGTGCCAAGTGTACTGCATGCACAGGTGTTTGTTAAATATGGCTCACGAGGGTCACTTGCCTGAGGTCAAGATCAAACAACGTTGCTGTGACCTGGTGTGGTGACCCGATATTGACCATGCCAATGAAACATTGGTAAAGGATTGTACAGCTTGTTTTATCAGTGGTAAAGCTGGACAGCCTGCATCGCCTCCATTGCAGCCAGTTCCCTGGCCGTCTCACCCCTGGGAACACCTGCAACTGGACATTTGCCGAGAAATTTAGGGTGTCCCTCACCATCAACGCTATCTGGTGGTCACATACAATTTATATTCCAAATGGGCTGAGGTTGTTCCTGTGGCATCAGTCACATCCCAGTTCAGTATCCACATCCTAGACACACTGATATCTCATTGGGGGGTGCCACAGTTCATTTCAGTAAATTCACCACTTATCTGAGCGCCAATGGGATTAAACATATCCACAAAGCAGTCTACCACCCATAGGCCAATGGAGGGGTGGAAAGGTTTATCCAAACACTAAAGAATGGAATTTGAGCACACCTATTTCAAGTTTGTACGTTTCAAACAGCCCAACTGCAGACCCTCATGCACGACAGGACAATTAAGCACACCACCACAGGTGCCTCACCAGCAACATTAATGACAGGATGAGAAATACTACTGCCAGTGCACAGGCTTTGACCCACAGGGAGTTGCTCTTCCTCACCGGATGCCCGCATTGCCATACAACTGAGCCAGCAGCACATGAAGCAACGGTTTCACAAAGTGCACAGATCAAGGCCACCTGTGATACAGGTACAGTACCGGGTCAAAGTTAAGCATCCTCATCAGAAAAACAAGATGCAGTCATTATGGTCCTCCCCAATTAGTGTCAGCAGACCGCTTGGGCCAGTGACCTTTTAGCTTCAGGATAGGTCCCGGTGGCATACCAGCAGACGACGGAAAGTGGTGGCCACTGTAACCCAGCCTTCAAATGCATCCAGCCAGCTAGAAGTTTGTATATGCCACACCAATTCAAACAATATGGCTGATCTAGAAGGAGGACTCAAACCAGTGGAGTCACTGGATCGACCTCAGAAAGTCTGCCACCATCCTAGCCATTTTCGGGATTTTGTAACTTGAACTTGGAGGGAGAGGAGGGGGGGGGGGATGTTGTGTTCTTTCTTATGTGTTAATGTTCTTTCTAATGATGTTGTGGTTCTTGTTGTTCTTGAATTGCCGGATGTTTGTGGATTGCTGGGAAGGGACATGATGATGTAAGATTAAGTAGCATGATGACATTAGAGGGGAGACGCCATCTTAATGGAGTTGGAGATGTGTTATCATTACGTGCTTTGGAATAAATGGATTTGTGCCTTGCAATCAATCACATTGTTTAGCATCATATCAGTAAGAGCAGCAAAGCAGGTTTTTAGGACATGTGAGCTGATGCCGTCTGGTCTAGCAGCAGAGTTTGAGTCGAGGGTTGAAATAACTTTCTCAGGTGCAAAAGACACAGAGTCCAGGTTCAGTGTGGTACGAGGAAGGATTGGCACCAAGAGTTTAGAGTTGGGGACATAATATTTGGAAGAAAACACAGAATTAAGCCATTCAGCCTACTCACGAGCAGAGTTGATTGCGGTGCTATTTGAAGTGGGGGAAGGGATGGAAGGAGAACATACTCCAGAGACAGACTTAATAAGGCACCACCAGGTTTGAGAGAAAGGAGACAAGTTTGAAAACTTCATTCTTGAGGTTGGACAGATGTTGTTTTCTGGCTCTCATGAGAGTGGACACACACTCATTGCGGATTTTTTAGAATGCACTGAGATTGCCTTCGGTCGGATTTGCCTTCCAGGAAGAAAAGGCAAGTTGTTTCAGAGCCTCACCACATGATTCAATGTGCCATGGGTGGGGAGAAGGGTAGGATAATTGAAGATGAGATGGGATTAATTGGTGCATGATGAAGAGCAGGTTTCTGTGGAAGCATTCCCAGGCTGAGTTAACATCAGGGCAGTAGATATGGGAGACCAGTCCTGAAAAGAGATGGCTGCTTGCAGTCCCTGCCAATCTGCTGGAGTGAAAATATCAGACTTTATTTGATTTTAATGGAAATGGCTTTCTGAGAATCCTTGCAGATACAATTTCTGAGGTTGGGGGTGGGGAAAAGGTCATATAACATGCCTACATTTCCTCAGGCATAGCTAAAGTCTGGAAGAGAAATCCCATTAGACTCAACATTACCGTAGACTCTCCCTCATTTTAACACTCAATTCAATACTATCCTTGGGCAAGTCAACCCTCCACATTATTTTGCACAGCTCTGAAAAATTCTGCAGGCAAATCTAATGGCTGGAATTATGAAAATTTTGAGTTGTATATTTTTTATGTAAAATGAAACTATACCTTTCTAGATTTTTTGCTGTTTATTGGAAATTTTATCATGATGTTTTTCAAGTAAAGATGTTTTCCAGGAAAGGATACTATTATAAAGGTAAAAGTTAATCGCCTATTTTTGGTTTACATGTATATTTCAGCTGTTCCTTAATTTTGAATGTGAGGCATCAACAGGTAATTCAAAACTTTATAACTGGTTTACCTGAATTATAAATAAATGAAAGGATGTGGGGAAAAATACTTTCAGAGATCTTTCTTTACATCTTACATGATTTAGCAGGCACCTTTATTTGTTTAACCTGATAAATACTATACATTGCTTCCTTTTCAAAAGTAATGGGCAGAATCTTGATATATTATTGGTGCACTACAACAGAATCTAAAAGAGAATGTAATAAACGAGAAACACCCGCTCAATTTGGAGAGGGGCGGGGGGGGGAGTAATTGTGGGGAGTTGGGGTAAATATATTTTGTGTCGTGGCTAATAATCCCTATCAGCAGTGCAGGAATAAGTAAGACATTTACACCGTAGCACGTGTACAGGCAAAAATTTTCTCATACCCCCACTTCACAGGCGGGGGGGGGGAGTGGGGGTTGTGCCCATAACCTGACCCTGGATACCTACCATCACGTATACAAAATTTGTTAGAGATCGACCCAGCCCTGTTTTTTTGTATGATTTTCAGATGTACACACGCACACGCACGCACGCACACTCACAAATTTGCCTTGGTTAATACAAGCAGGGGTACCCAACATTACCTAGTGCTGTTCTTTATAATCCTGTTGGCATTTTAAAGAAACACAATTTTTATTTTCTTTCTATATTTTTTGTGGGGGCCTAAAACACTTCCCTACATGCACCAAGGAATGGGGTTGTGGTCATCTAATATTACCTTTCATGTAGCTGCAAAGACTTAGGCACTATAGAGCGAATAATAAAAGAAAAATCCAACTCATTTTTTTATATTTCCAAAAAAGTTTTTTGCGTAAACACTTCCCGGCACTCACTGATGAACTCTAAAAGTTTTAGGAAGATCTATTTAGTCATCTCTGGGAAAAATGGCAACACACGTACAAACATCTCTCTTATAAATGGTAGGATAATCTGTTTGAATAAATATGTTTGTAATGATTATTCCTTTTCATTTAAAAGAATTAGGATTATATCTTTAACTTTCTCATCGGAGGACATACACAAGGAGGAAAGGAGGAATGACACAATGAACAAGTAAAATAGACAGAACATGTCATCGCCTCCATTGTTTTAGTAATTTTGCTATTTGGAGTTAAAGGGCGAGCAGATACAGTATTTATGGACAACTCCAATGGCCGGCAGTCAACCAGTCGGCCATCTTTGATCAGATCGAAAAATAAAGTGAGGTGCACGTTTATTGCATCATGTACTGTGCTTTTGTCAAGTTGTGCCATGCATGTGTGAGAAATTGTTGGGGACACATTTAAGTAACAAAATGGCCACCATCGGCCATCTTGGATCTGATCTCGAAACAAAATGATGTGTATATGCAAGCCATCATTCTTTATCTGTGTGCTACGTTTGAACAACATAGGTAAATGCATGTCCGAGAAATGGTTGAGGATGTGTTCAACATTGTGGTTTAAAAAAAAAAAAACAGATATACAATGTCAAGGCTCGTATAAGAGCTAACACAGAGAACATATAACAAAGGGAAGCAGGAGATAAGATGGATGGGAGAGGGAAGCATAAGACAGTGCGGAATAGACACATGAGGAGATCTATGGAAGGGAGATGGATGGGGTGGGATACACAGGGTAATCCAAATGGACACGACGGGGACTTTCAGGAAGGAAAGCAGGGAATATGAACAAGGATGATTTGGGGTGGTTTAACAGGGGAAGAAAATGTCAAGGTTTTGGATGAGGGAAAGGAAGAGATGGTGGTGAACAGCTATTTTGAAGACCTGAAGGGAAGAGTGGTAATGAAGAGTGTGTGGGAGTTTGTTCCAAAGGCAGGAAAAAAGAGGAATGAAAGAGTGAAGGTGAGCAGTGATTCTTGATTTTGGTAGTTTAAGCAGAAGGGTGTTGCTGGTGGACCTTGCGCACCCTGCAGAAATATTGGCAGGACAGATAGCAGACAGAACAAAGGGGGTGGGGGGGGCAAGGCCGTATAGGAGACAGTGGAAGACAGAAAAACCACCGACCTGCTTATGGTGAGAGTGTGAGAGACCCAAAAACTCAGCCTCATTGCAAGGAAATACCAAATATCTTAAATGCCGTGGTTTCCACAGCATGAAGCTGAGAAAGGTGAGAGAGCAGAGAGCAGTACTCCATCAGGCTGCAGATGAAAGCTTTGTATGTGGTCAGGAGCTCAGGTGTGCCAAGGAAGGACTTTTCATGATGGAGATACCGAATCGGCGACTGGCTTTGGAGGCCAGCTTGGAGATGTGGCTTTGCCATGAAAGATCATGGCAGATAGTGAGACTCATAAGCTTGAATGAAAGGACTTCTTCAAGAAGATTGTTGAGAAAGTAGATTGGGTGGGGGGGGGAGGGTTCTATATTGTCCTTTCAGGGAGTCATAGTGAGAGTGTGAGATTTGTCAGGATTGAAAGACATGTTCCACGTGTTGGACTAGCTTGTGATTTTATCCAGATCTGCAGAGAGTAAAGAAGCTGCTGCTTGCCGATCTGAGGGATGACAGGTGGTACGGCAGAGGGTGGAGTCATGAGCAAAGAGCTAAAGAGGATTTTCCAGAGTCGCAGAGATAATTGGTGAAAACAAGAAAAAGCACTGCGTCAAGAACACTGCCTTGAGGAACTTCATCCTGGACAGGAAGAGGGGACGAGAGAACTCCATTAAGGGCCACATGTTGATTGTGACAGGAGAGCAAGTCTGCGAGCCAAGAGTGGAGATTGCCTTGGATACCATAGAAAGAGAGTTTGGTGAACAGGGCAGGGTGCCAGACCATATCGAAAACACGCAATATGTCGAGCGAGATGGCTCTGATCTCATGACTGGCATTGAGGACCTCCATCCATTATTGGGAAAGCAGGAGCAGCAAGTCCAGAATAGAGTGACCTGGTCTGAATCCAAATTGATGATCAGAAATCAGGCCATTGGAGAAGAGGAAAGATTTAATGTCACAAGCGATAATGGATTCCATTATCTTGCTGATGATTGGAAGAAGGCTGATTTCGTCTGCAGTTGCACGGATCTATTTTTGCACCTTTTTATGCAGAGCGGTAATGTTTGCTGATTTCAAAGCAGATGGCAGATGACCTTGAGCAAATGAGAGGGTGAATAGAACAGAGAGAGGGTGAGCAAGAGCAGCAGAGCAGCTTTTTAGGACATGTGGGCTGATGCCGTCTGGACCGGTTGCAGAATCAGAGTCGAGGTTTGACAGCCAACTCTCTACAATATCAGGAGAAAAGGACACAGAATCCAGGAACAGCTGAGTGTGACTGGGTAAGGTGGGTACAGAAAACGATGGGTTTGGGACAAAAGATTTAGAAGCAAACACAGAGTTTAGGCATTCAGCCTTTTCACGTGCAGGGTTTTTTTTTACCACTGAAATGGCCACCAGTCGGCCATCTTTGATCGCGTCGCAAAACAAAATTATTTGCATATTCATCCCATCATATGTTGTCTTTTTCCAAATATGAATAAAATTGGTCCGTACATGTTCGAGGTATGGTTGTGGATGTATGCCCGCACGGACACAAAAATGAAGACCAAACCCATAAGCCCCTGTTTTGGATAAAGTCCAATGGGGGCTAATAACAATGGCCTGGAGAGAACAGAATGAGAAAGAATCAGTGTGTGTTGAAGAGATCACAATTGTGAGAATGGGGTGATTAATGAAGCAGTAGGGCAATGCATGGTGCTTTATGAGGGTGTGCAGGGAAGAGTATGATAAACATCATGCGTGAGACCTGGGGTGACTTGGGGAGGACAGAGGTGAGAGAAGGTGGGAGAATCAAGATGACATGTGTAAGATTGTGTAAAACAGTGAGCACACCAACCTTCCACCAATAGGAGATTGACAGTCCTTGGAAATCCACCTCCTGACTTAAGATTCCAATGGTGCAAAAGGGATTGTTTTTAACTGCCTCAAGAGGATCAAGGTGGGAAGCAGGAACCCCAGCCCTGAGAGGGGAGCCAATACTCCATGGAGTTTTTATTTTAAATGAAATCCTTGCACACAGTGATGAGCTCAATGTGGCTCAGGAATCCCCTTAGCTCGACAATGAGTACCTTGATGGCGACTGGTCCATGTTGTTTGGTGATATTATTCTCTCACAAAAGATCATGACATACAGTGGGGCCAATGAATTCCAAGGACTGAACCTTTTCCAGTTTCTGTCCAGAAAAGAGGATTGGATAGTTTGATTGCTGATGAGGACAGAATTGAAGTCCTACTTTGAATGGTGCATAAGCACAATTAAGACATTAGAGTGTTCCAATAGCAGCATTATTTGAATCTCCATAGCCTCCAGTAACGAATCCTTTTTACTCGACACAGTATTTTGACAATCTGAAACATTTTGATGGAAACAACAGAATAAAATGGGTACTAGTAGATTGTTATCAAGGGATAGATCTACAGTACACTGTTTTTACTTTTAAATGTTTATTTTCTTAAATTGCAAAATGTTAATGTTTGCTTGTTCACTTACATTTACAATACTACTCCTAATCCACATGACCAGCTGAGGGGCACAGCAACCCCCTTGTGGAGGGTTGACCCTTTTGCACTTAATTCCCTCGGTCAGAGGGAACGTGTGGTTAGGGCAGGAATTTTTTTTGGAATTTTGGCCATGGTACCAGCATTTGATCGCCTACTCTTCACAAAGGACACCATGGGATCATTAGCGTCCACCAACTAATGCTGGCAGACAGCACACCAAGTTTAATGTCTATCTGAGGGAAGGCACACACATTGATGAATCACCTAGCCTGTGAAACACTGGGATGACAGGGATTTGAACACAGGATGGACAGCTTAGAGGCAAGATTTACAATACATTCACCTTCAGTATTACATTTGTCTACTTCAGTTGAGTAGTACCGAGTGTTGTACACACAATGTAAAGCAAGTCTTTATAAGGACAGGCGGTCAGTCATTGTCAGAAAAATGATAAGGACAACAAAATTTCTTCACCAAGTGTTGATAAAGGCAGGCTAACTGGCATGAGAGAGAAGTTGAAACGACATTTCGGGCATGAGCCATTCTTCAAAGCATGAGAGGGCACCACAGCTCTCTTGCTTTAAACAATGATACATTCCCAAAACATTGCTTCAACTTACCTGTCATGACAGGTAGTGGGGCAACTTAGCATAACAATTGTGCATTTTGTGAGGAAAGCACCAAATTTGGCAAACTAGTAGCCTAACATATTATGAACAGATTTGGATATTGGGCCATCTCAAAATTCTGGATGACAGTGGAAAATGGCTGCCACAGCCATCAGCGGCTGAATTTGAGATGGCCCAATATCCAAATCTGTTCATAATATGATAGGCTACTAGTTTGCCAAATTTGGTGCTTTCCTCACAAAATGCACAATTGTTATGCTATATTTAGCTCAGTTGCCCCACTAAGGTACCATACCTCTGTCAACATTTGATTGAGACAACCCGGAGATTGTCCTATGGGTATTTTCATCCACCACTTCAGCCTTTAAAGACCCCTAAGACCCTCCAAACCATGAAGACCCTTTAGACAAGACACTTAAGAGCCATGGACACCAGAGACCCCGTTCATCCGTGAAACCGTCCATGAAACCATATGACTATATGTCCATTAATTACCGTATATAAACTGCGGCCGTGTATTAACCACACTCCTGTTTTTCACCCTCAAAAGAAATGAATATATTGATCATATTATTTTCTGATTGAGATCTAAATACGTTGGTATATTAACTTTGTACAGAACAAAGTGATGGAGGTATCAACATGCTTACTCCCATGTCCGCTTAATTTCGTCAGTCTTATTTTCATTTTCAAGAAGTTGAAGAGAGAGGAGAGGATACCAAGAAGTTTTCTTTTTCTTTCTTATTTTTTAATATTATATAGAGGATTTTTTTTGTTAACAGAAAAAGGAAGAAAAGGGATTCATACTGGCATCACATCGTTATTGTGGATTTGTGGCCCTGAAAAGGGCCGTTTTGGTTTAATGAAGCTTTTCAGTTAAACCTGAGGAAATCCTCGTCAATGTTTTGACAGCACGTAACTACTTGTCTGAATCAATGCTGAGCAAGTCCTCGTCGCTGTCACCGTCATTTGCATCCTCCTCCTCCCAAATGAGTTCATCCTCTGTTCCATCCATGTTGTTGAAGATGGAGCATTTCAGACATGCTCGATTGATGATGTCGAACAATATGTCCTCCCACACCTTGATGATCCAGCCGCAGATCATTGGAAGGTCGACCTTTCATTCTCCCACTCTTGGTGTCAGTCTTCTCCAGACTCATTATCCAGTCGGAGCAGCAGCGATGTTGCCCGTAACTGAACGGCTTGTTGATGGACACATCAAGGCGCTGCAGGAGTGATGAAATCCAGCCTGGGATGATGACGACATCGGTGTTGGTCTGACGGAGCAGCGCTTTGGTGTCGTCAGACTTGTGACAACTGAACACATCCAGGACTAGCATGCTCCATCGTCGGGAGATACCACCATCCGGCCAACTATGCCAGACCATGCACACCCAGTTCTGGACCAGTCCCTCGTCTATCCACCCCTTCTGCTGTGCACGAACAATGACACCAGCTGGAAATTTGTCTTTGGGCAGTGTCTTCGTCTTGAACACAACATAAGAGGGAAGCTTGCCACCATCTGCGGTACAAGTGAGCATGACAGTGAATCAGTCCTTCTCGTGATCAGTGGTGTTTAACGTCACATTGCACTCCACCTTCACTATGATGGTAGTCCTACTCGGTATGTCGAAGGTAAGGGGGTTCTGGTCGGCATTCCCCATCCTGCTGAGGGTATATTCATGCTCTTGGCGAAGCTTGAATATTTAGGACTGGAAGCGCATTGTCTTATCAGCCATATCATTGTGTAGATGCTGGGAGGTGTGTGTGCAGCGTCAAACCAACAGTTGATAGCGTGCCATGAATCTGTAGGCCCACGAAAGGCTGGCCGTGAAGTCCCCAATTTCATCCTCCATAGCTAAGCTCTTCGACTTCAGTCTGAGAGCAAGTGTTGAGATGGCATAACCTTCTTCTTTCTTCTCCTGGACCCAACCGACGAGATTCTCCTCGAGCTGAGGCCACTTCCCTGACTTTCCCATCAGCACCTTCTTCTTCCTTGGCATCTTCTCTATCATTGCCTTGTTTGTTCTCAAACGCCTGATGATGGATTAGTCCATGCCAAATCACCTCCCAAATTCCCGGTTTCCCAAACTCTTCCACAGACCGGCAGATGGAGAGTTTGAACGCTGTCGTGAATGAACTCCTTGACACCTTGAAACATAGAATGGATAATATGTGACGAAATCTGGTGACATAAGCTGAGGCACTCACGAAGTACAAAGCGGCCCTTCTCGAGGGTTATGTGACCGCCCCCAGCCTGTTGTCGGATGCACGTAAGTTTGCACACTAGCTTATTTAAGTTGGGTACTCCATGAGTAGATTAGCTATTATGAATAATTCTTCGTTTGATGTGAGACCAGGTGTTCTTCTTCTTCTTTTGAGTTTAATGGCATTTTCAGAGCCGCATGGCTCTATACATACCAAGCACCTGAACTCCAGGTGTCTATTTAATTTCTGTACACAGGTAATAAAGTGCTGTACAGACTCTTAACCTGAACCGATTTTCAAAATTTAAATGGTGGAATTGAGCTTAACAGCAGTTCCGACTGCTAAAAAAAAGTGTTCATTTGGAATAGAATTGAAATTCAGCATTGATCGTTTCCAAGATTGATTTTTTTTCTATACCCATGTATTAACTGCACCCCCAACTCTCACCTTTTTTGCCGATAAAAAGTGCGGTTTATATACCAGAAAATATGATACACACTGTTTGAACGTCAGTTGCACCCCGACTCCATGTACGTGGATTAATGACATACTATTGGAATGTACATTTTAAACCTTTCGACCCTTTAGACTGTTGCGACCCCTTAGACCATTGAAGACCCTTTTAGAACCACAAGACATTTAAGACCCCCAAAGCCTAAAGACCCTTAAGACCCCAAAGACTCTTTCGACCCCAAAGACCCCTAAGACCCTTGAGACCCATAAAAATCCACAAGACCCCTAAGATTCTTGAAGACCCCATAGGGCCCTTAAGAAACCTTTTGTCTTCAAGACACATTCGACATCTCGAGATCCCTTCACCCTTTCGACCTTTTATAGCCTCTAGACCCCGAGAACCTTTCTACATTCACACCCCTTAAGTCCCTTTGGACCCCTTAAACTTTAACACCATTTAGACCCCTTACACCCTTCAGGTATATTGGACAGCTTGGACCCTTGAGCATTTCGAGCTTTAGACCACTTGGACCTATTTACATGCTTGAGAGATAAGACCATTTCGACCCCTGAGACACTATTATTGAACTTACGCTTTGACCATTGATAACCTTTTATTTGCACACCACACAAACATCTGTAGTCTTCTTGAAAAACACAGACTATACTTTTTTCAGCAAAGTAATGAGAAAGCTCGACCCACCCAGATCGAGGGTGGGTACTCTGCGATCTATACTAATAAATGTCAGTGTGTGTGTGTGTGTGTGTGTGTGTGTGTGTGTGTGTGTGTGTGTGTGTGTATGTGTATGTGTATGTGTATGTGTATGTGTATGTGTATGTGTATGTGTATGTGTATGTGTATGTGTATGTGTATGTGTATGTGTATGTGTATGTGTATGTGTATGTGTATGTGTATGTGTATGTGTGTGTGTATGTGTATGTGTGGGTGGTTGTGTGTGTGTGTGTGTATGTGTGTGTGTGTTTGTGTATGTGTGTGTGTGTGTGTGTGTGTGTGTGTGTGTGTGTGTGTGTGTGTGTGTGTGTGTGTGTGTGTGTGTGTGTGTGTGTGTGTGTGTGTGTGTGTGTGTGTGTGTGTGTGTGTGTGTGTGTGTGTGTCCTCCATAACTCCAATACCATGAAACTTAGCAGCTTGAAACTTTGTGTGTACACCAAGGGAACTCCAAGGCAGTGCATAAATTAAAATTAGATGTTTAGGTTCATGTAAACACCTCTTTTGAAGATAATCAATGGCATTATATATAATTATCCTTCAGCAATGCATCACCCTTGGTCAGCCCTTTGTCAGCTTGCTGGGGTCGTAATTCGCAGTCCTGGTGACCACCTTTCTCTTTCCAGAGAGAGAGAGAACAAGAACCCTCTTCAAGTCAGTTGGGATGATGCCTGTGTTCCAGGATGATTACAGAACTGCATGCAATGACATGAGTACAGCATTTCCACCAGCCTTGAAAAATTCAACATGGATGCCACAGATCCCAGGAGCTTGATTCCCATTTCAATGGGTTCATCGCAGCCTGTGTTTCCACAAACGAAGGTTGATCAAACTTGATTGGTGGGTCAGCAATAGGGATAGTAACACCCCTGACATCCAACTCAATAGCTGGTGGATGGTCCTGGTACAACCGCTCAATGTAACTGGCCCAACGGGCCTTCACTTCGACTCCTCTGTCAAGAGCCCACCACCCTCTGCTCTAACTACAGTACACCGAGGGATGGGCTTGGAGGAACGGAATGTATGAATTCCACTTTAAGCAGGACGAGAATCACTTGATGCACTCCCTCCACACAGATTCCTCGCACATCGGCCTCCTTTTCCACCCTCAGTGCATGTACAGTTTTGTGCCACAATTCCCTGAACAGCTCAGCTCTGCCAATAAGTTTGGCCCTGTGACTCTGGGCAATGGTATCCAGTTTCCCTCGAGAGACAAAATTCTTCGCCCTCCGGTGAGTTCCAAGACATCCACCGGCAAGATCAAGGATGGTGGACTTAAAGGCACACCACAAC